>NC_133020.1:16482954-16785984 GCF_048564905.1 Vicugna pacos
AACTTCACATTTTCATAAATGAGACAGACAATAATTATGGGACATGCTTTGGAGGAAAATAAAGCAGAGGAGGGAGATGAAGAATGGTAAGAGGGAGCTGCCTTTGAGAAAGGGTTTAATTTCATGATGCTACTCAGTTTGCTGATCGGTTCTTGTCAAACAATTTTGAGCTCCTATAAATATAATACGGTGCCACTGGGGGGTTTTATGTTTGTCTTATTCCCTTTCAAGTGAATTTGAAAGTATCATTTTCAGTATCCCACAGTTAAAGTTTTATGTATTTTGTAAAGATATGGAGCATCTTGTTTCCATGAATAATACCTTAGAAAATACTATCCTAACTTATATAGAGGACGTGTACTTATCCACGTGCCTGCTTAGAACGTGTGTCCATTTATTTACTTTGTTATACACCGAGTCAGTTACTAACTGCAAGGCAGAGGTGAAACTATTAATTTTATTCTATCATCCCAAAGCGTGCTACAATATCTTAAATAGAGCAGACCTCAATTTCTCTTAATAAAGTTTTATTTCATTCTAGCGTAGAGCCTAGGGTTTGCCTCTGAACTGTGTAACAAAGGATCTTTGAGTACTTAGATGAGAGTATTTGGGGGGTTTTTTTCTCCTAAAATTGTTAAACACCTTCAAAATCATCTTCTCTATAAATTATCTACTCAATGGAGCCACTCAAAGAAAGACTAGTCGTGATTGTTCTTTTCTTTACTCCTTGCACTTAAGAAAACTAAGCCATGAATAATTTTGTCCTTTTGTCCTTTGCGTTTGTACAGGTTTATAACCTGCTACCAGTAAAGGACCTCAACGGTTTGCCAGAGAGTTTAAATCAACAGGAGGAAGATGATGGAGACTGTATCAGTCACCAAAATGTCTACATCAATGGGATCCTGTATTCCCCAGTAACAAATACAAAAGAAAAAGATATGTATAGCTTCCTACAGGTAAATCCCTCATATTGTTGATGGTCAGTTCTTAAGGTTAACAAAATATTATATATGAGAAAAACTTATTTTAATGCTGTCACATCATAGTTGATGGTAATGGGACATTAGAGAGGTCAAGTGACTTCTCCAAGGTCACTAATAGCAACAGAGGCAGGACTGAAACTTTTTGGACCATTAGGTTAAGTTTTTTTTTTTAATTTTTACTGAAATTCATTGCCTTGTGATGTTTATAAATATCACATATATAAAATAATTACTGTCGAAAGAGTTACAAAAATAGAATGAAATTACCTCTGTAAGTACATCAACTTCCTTTCTACTAATATGAACATTAAAAGTTTAATAATAAACTAACTGGATCGTTAGTTAAATTCAATGAAAAGAAGTATGTGCCTATATATATATATTTTACAATATTTACATACTGATTAGATGATAATTTCCTTTACAGGACATGGGCTTAAAGGTATTTACCAACTCAAAGATTCATAAACCCAAATTATGTCCACAACCTCAACAATATGAAGTACATTCAGCTCAAAGACTATTATTATCTTCTCCAGGTAAAAAATTTAATAAAAATTAATTGCTTAATATATTGAACCAAATACAATAATTCTTTTAAAAAAAGATTAAATGTGATAAAAAAAAATTAACCAAAAAAGTACTTGTGACTCAGATATATTAAGGTTCTTGCTCAAGGTCACATAACAGTCAAACCAAAAAATTCTGATTATGTCAAACCCCCATATACACAAAGCTAGAAAGACTATAAGACAGTACTTGTAAAAAGTGTTATCAGACAGGTACAGATGTACAGAATAAAAGAAAAGATTGATTCCGATTGAGGAATCAAGAAAGTCATTCACAAAGAATCTGCTTCTACTAAAGGGAGATGTGTGGAGTTCAAAAGGGAAGAGAAGGTTTCCAGGTGTAGGATCAGTGTAAACAGAACCAGAAATGCTCACAAATTGGGGCCACATTCTCACCAGTCAAGTAAAGAAGCTCTTGAACATCCCTAAAACATCAGCCAATATCCATGTTGAAATCACACTCATTTCTCAATGATATGGGCTACTTCTCTGTTGAATCGCATAGTAATCAAGCATTTATTTATTCACAGTCTGATATTATCAAGTCATAGTTCAATATAGGTTGAGTACAAATAAAAGAATTTGTCAAAAATCAAGGAAAATATCCAGTGGGAATCAATTTGACTATATGGAACTTAAATAAAGTTTATTGTATATTTGTATCATTATTTATAAATTATATTACTTAATCCTTTATCAGTAAGATTTGTAGTAGATTCATCTGTGTGTAAGTGTATAGGTGCCCCAGATTTTTCCCAGCAAGCTGGTTGTTAAATATTTAGCAGTACACCATTAACAGAAGGTAAATATGGTGAGAGATCCGGAATCTGATCTTCTGACATGTACGGAAATAAAGAGGTTTTTTTATTCTTGATCCTTTCACTCCTATAAACTGTTTCTCAAAGTCACCGACATGTTTGGGCACGACTCTTCTTTGCTCCCACAGAGAAGGAGATGAAATTCCAACCCCATGTCCCAGTGCTCCCCATGGGGGACAATGTGCAGTAGCCCCGGGGCCTCCTTCCCGCTCCTCGGACAACCCAAGACGCTTTCTGCCTCTAGGTCTCTGTGCTCTCTGCTTGTGAGAACACTCCTAGCTTACCCTAATACTGCAGAATTCACCTGAAGTATCACCTCCTCAAAGCAGCTTTCCCTTAACACCCAAGGGTCCACTCATGGTTCCTATTTCATTACCCTGTTTCTGTTGTAGCACTTATCACAGTCTCTCATAAGCTTTATCTTCATATTTGTTTCTGTCTCCTCCACAGCCTTAGTGGAAATGGGACGAAGACATGAGATTAGGAATATGATACACATTTCAGAGCCTCCCACAGAGACACTGCGAACGTACTTCCCTGAGACGTGGATCTGGGACTTGGTGGTGGTAAAGTAAGCGACTTCTTTTATATGTAAGAAGCAGCAATGTAGATCCCTCACAGTTTTCAATTCTTAGCTAATTTTTCAATATCCAAGTATATCTTTTAGACACATTGCTGTTTTCAGGAGAGGTTTAATGTAACACTTCTGTTGTGAAGTCTCACTAATCTAACTGTATCATTTTGCACAAATTTAATTCTAAGATTTCCAGAAAATGGGCATAAGGACTAAATATAACCAAGCACTGCACAGATTAACACCTATAAGAGATCTTTCACTGGTCAGCAATCTTGAGTTAAGTACAGAATCAGTCAGGCCAACTATATACACAGTAGTAGTAGAATTAAAAATGATAAACCTGTCCTCAGTGGAACAATATGTTAAAGAGAAAAATTTAAGAACAATCTAAAATTACATATTTAGTTTATAATTATATTGCCTATAATAGAATATACTACAACTCTATGTCTATAGGGGATTCTCATATTAACTAGAATTAAAAACACGGTTGAAGAAAAAGGACTTATACATTCCCATTTCAAGCCTTGATTATACTCTCCATTATTGGTATTTCTACTGAGTGCATTCAAGTCGTGACAATAGAATTATTCACAGGGGTTGTCTTCCTAGAAAGGATTTACAAACATACCTCAAAGATATTGTGCATCTGGTTCTAGACCACTTCAATAAAGCAAATATCACAATAAAGTGAGTCACCTGAATTTTTTGATTCCTCAGTGCATATGAAGGTTACGTTTATACTACACTGTAGTCTGTTAAGTGTGCAACAGCATTATGTCTTTGACAACTACATACCTTAATCAAAAAAAATATTTATTGTTCTAAAATGCTAACTGTCATCTGAGCCTTCAGTGAGCCATAATCTCTTTGCTGGTGGAGTCTTGCCTCCATGCTGGTGGCTGCTGACTGATCAGAGTGGTGGTTGCTGAAGGCCAGCATGGTTGTGCTAACTTCTTAAAACAAGACAGCAATGAAGTTTGCTGCATCAATGGACTCTTCCTTCCACAAACAATTCTCTGTAGCATGCAGTGGCGTTTGAGAGCATTTTACCCACAGTAGAATGTCTTTCAAAGTTTCAGTCCTCTCAGACTTGCCGCTGCTTTGTCAACTAAGTGTATGTAATAGTCTAAATCCTGTATTGTCATTTCAACAATCTTCACAGCGTCTTCACCAGGAATAGACTCTACCTCAGGAAACCACTTTCTTTCTTCATCCACAAGAAGCAACTCTCCATACATTAAAGTTTCATCATGAAATTGCAGCAATTCGGTTAAATTTTCAGGCTCCACTTCTAATTCCGGTTTTCTTGCTATTTCTTCCACATCCATAGTTACTTCCTCTACTGAAGTCTTGGACCCTTCAAAGTCATCCATGAGGGTTGGGATCAACTTCTTCCAAACTGCTTTTAATATTGATATTTTGACCTCTTCCCATGAAGCATGAAGGTTCTTAATGACATCTGGAATGGTGATTCCTTTCCAGAAGGCTTACCCAGCTCCATCAGAGGAACTGCTGTCTATGGCAGCTATAACCTTACAAAATGTATTTCTTAAATAATAAGACTTGAGAGTCGAAATCACTCCTTGTTCTACGGGCTGCAGAATGGCTGTTGTGTTAGAGGCATGAAAATGACACTGATCTCATCCATCTCCATCAGAGCTCTTGGGTGACCAGATGCATTGTCAATGAGCAGCAATGTTTTGAAAGGAATCATTTTTCTCAAGAGTGGGTTCAAAATATTTAGGCAACTATGTCGTAAACAGATGTACTTTCATCTAGGCTTTGTCATTCCATTTATAGAGCCCAGCAGAGTAGATGCAGCATAACTCTGAAGAGCCCTAGGATTTTGAGGATTATTGCATTGGTTTCACCCTCAAGTCACCAGCTGCATTAGCCCCTAACCAGAGAGTCAGCCTGTAATTAAAGCTTTGAGGCCAGGCTTTGACTTCTCCTCTCCAGCTATGAAAGTCCCAGATGCATCCTCTTCCAATATAGGGCTGCTTCACCTACGCTGAAAATCTAATTGTTGGTGTAGTCACCTTCACTAATTATCTCAGCTAGCTCTTCTGGATAACTTGCTACAACTCCCATATCAGCACCTGCTGCTTCACCTTGCACTTTTATGTTATAGAGGCAGCTTCTTTCTTTAATCCTCATGAACCACCTCTGCTACCTTCACACTTGTCTTCTGTAGCTTCCTTACCTTGCTCCGCCTTCACAGAATTGAAGAGAGGGAACGGTCTGGATTAGGTTTTGGCTTAAGGGAATGTTGCGGCCCATTTCATCTTCTATCTAGACCACTAAAACTTTCCCCGTATCAGCAATAAGGCTGTTTTCCTTTCTTATCCCTCGTGGGCTTATTCAGGTTGCATTTTAAATTTCCTTCAAGAACTTTTCTTGTATATTCATCACTTGGCTAACTGTTTGATGCAAGAGGCTTAGTTTTTGGCCAATCTTGCTTTCAACATGCCTTCCTCACTAAGCTTAATCATCTCCAGCTTTTGATTTAAAGTGAGAGACTTACGACTCTTTCCTTTGTTTGAACACTTAGAGGCCACTGTAGGGTTATTAATTGGCCTAATTTCAATATTGTTTTGACTCAGAGAATAGGGAGGCCCAAGGCAAGGGAGAGAGACAGGGGAACAGCTGGCCAGTGGAGCAATCAGAACACACACAACATTTATCTATTAAGTTTGTCATCTTCTATGGGTGCAATTCATGGCACTCCCAAACAATTACAGTAGCAACATCAAAAATTACTGATCACAGATCACCATAACAAATATAATAATAATTTAAAAGCTTGAAATATTGAGAGAATTACCAAAATGTGACACAGAGACATGAAGTGAGCAAATGCTGTTAGAAAAATGGCACCAATAGACTTGTCTAACGCACAGCAGCCACAAACCTTCCATTTGTAAAAGGGACCGTATCTGTAAAGCGCAAGGAAGCAAAGTGCAATAAAACGAGATAAGTCTGTATTTAACTGCTTCCTTTTTGTTCTTCCCATCACCACCCTCCCCAGACCGTCAGGTGTGGCTGAACTAGAAGTGACAGTCCCCGATACCATCACTGAGTGGAAGGCAGGGGCCCTCTGCCTGTCCAGCGACACTGGGCTTGGTCTCTCTCCAACTGCCTCTCTCCAAGTTTTTCAGCCCTTCTTCGTCGAGGTCACAATACCCTACTCTGTGATCCGCGGAGAAGCCTTCACACTCAAGGCCACTGTGTTAAACTACCTTCCCAAATGCATCCCGGTAAGGAGCTCTTTCTTAAATTGAACACAAGGTAACAGTCAGATAAATTAAAAACTGCATTCCTGGGGACACTGACAAACTCCTGGGTCTAAGAAGGGCTCACCAGGGGAAGAACACGCCCACAGACAGCCGAACGTTGTATGGCCATGGTTGCTGAGATCTCCAAATACCAAGTAACAACTTAAAAGAAGGTTCTGACCCTTATCCTAACCCTTTAAAGTTAGGAAGTTTGTGTAGCATGAAGATTTTTGACACGAACAACAAAAACCAGTATGCTGATTCCACGTCTTATATTCTCCAAAGTTTCAACCTCTACATTCCCGTTGAATGTGCATCTTATGTCTGCTGAAACCGTAACTGTGTATAAATCTGTACACTCTGCTGGGAGAGCTGAGGGTGTGGTCAGGATCCCAGACCAAAGGAGAAGCACTCCCACAGGCAACAGTCCATCAGGACTTGTCCTCACCTCTGCTCCTACCTAATGGAGAAGCAGATTATCCCCAAATACTAATATTTTGATATCAGATCTACCTGTCAGGTTCTTGGTCTTCATTTATATCATCTTCAGTATTAGGCAACCTGAAATCTAACCAACCACCCGACATGCTTTGTTTCAAGCCGTTCTCCCTTTGGTCTCCCCTTTCCCTCTCATCTGTTTGTCTCTTTGTCTCATGTGTGGCTCCAGGTCAGTGTGCATCTAGAAGCCTCCCCGGAATTCCTAGCTGTCCCAGGGGAGAAGGAACAAGAGTCTCACTGCATCTGTGGGGATGGCCGGCAAACCGTGTCCTGGGCAGTAACCCCAAAGTCATTAGGTAAGAGACAGTCTCCTAGAGACAGTTCTCCGCTCAAAGACTGTGCACATCTCTGGGATCCTTATATCCAGGCAAAGACCCCCCCCCCAGATGGTAGAATTTTTTCTTTTGTCTTTCATTCTAGAACATCTAAAAGGATATCCCCCCTTCCCTCACCTCCATCTCCACCTTGGGTTCTCAGTATCATTAACCTCTAGATTATGTTACTTCCATTCCTGCTCCTAGGGCTTTATAGAACAAAAAAAGGCCACAAAGCATTAAACATTTATAAATTTAGGGGAGGGGAGGCATAGAGGGAGAGAGATGGTGCTTCACCTCTACTGGCCCCTTTTTTTAGGAAATGTGAAATTCAGCGTGAGTGCAGAAGCACTGGATTCTCAAGAGCTGTGTGGGACTGAGGCGGCTGTGGTCCCCGAACTCGGAAGGAAAGACACAATCATCAAGCCCCTGTTAGTTGAAGTAAGTAAGCCTGCCCATTTGATGGGTCACCATGAATCGAGAAAAACAATGGCGAATCCAGTTGGGGTTCCAACTTTTAGGGAAGAAGGGCTAAAGCCTATAAGGTTATGGGATATTTCACAATATGATTGCCCCCTCTCTCTCTCTCTCTCTCTCAACTTTGTAAATTTCCCCTCACTCTCTGGGATCTATCAACCTGTCTCCTTAATATCACATCTAGTTAGAGAATTTGTTTATACATTTGAAAATCAGTTCCAATTCTTCTCTTCACCATCAAGAAACCTGCAGTTCCCCTGTCAACACACCTGTCCTGAAAGTCAGTCCATTCTCTCTTCTAACTTTTCTTTCTTTCCACCTAAAGCCTGAAGGATTGGAGAAGGAAGCAACATTCAGTTCCCTGCTTTGTCCACCAGGTAAGACTCATCCATCATCATTAAAAGGAAATGTCTGGAAACCTCAGAATCCCATTCATATATGTTGAAGATATTTTTTTAAAGCTGGAATATTAGAAGAAGGATAACTTTTCAGAAGTTTAGGTGCAAGGCATAGCTCTGGCTTCTGGGTCTTGAAGGTCTTCAGGGAGATATATTTTCCAACAGAAAGAATTTTCATTACAGCTGATTTGTTTCTATCTCTAGGTGACAAGGCGTCTGAACAATTATCTCTGAAGCTGCCACCAAATGTGGTAGAAGAATCTGCCCGAGCCTCTGTCTCAGTATTGGGTGAGTCTCCAGTCCTCATGGACTACTGTACTATATTGATAATGTCTACTATTGTTTTCCCATAAATACTTTCTCAAAATAACAACTATAATTTTAACTTCTTTCTTCTCTTCTTCTTTGGACTTGTTTATTGCTTCCGATCATATCTCTGTCCCTGGAAGACTCACCCTTCCTAAAAGTCCTCATTTATTTACCTCAGCTAATTATTCATTTCTTCTTAATGATTCTGACAAGTTATCATCTGTAAACTTTATGACTTGCCATCTCTCCCATTTCCTAGGAGATATTTTAGGCTCTGCCATGCGAAATACACAAAATCTCCTCCAAATGCCCTATGGCTGTGGAGAACAGAATATGGTCCTCTTTGCTCCTAACATCTATGTTCTGGATTATCTAAATGAAACACAGCAGCTGACTGAAGAAATCAAATCCAAGGCCATTCTCTACCTCAACATGGGTGAGTGACTGAATAAGTGAGTGAAAACTTCACAGTGTTCTTTTAATAATAGGTTCAATTCCATAATAGGCTTGAGTTACTTATCAAGTCTCTGTTACATCAATTTATCATACTATGATGGTTACAATAATAAGAATACCATGACAGTTCATTTCAATGGAAACTATCCAGTATCCAACCTCCGATAAAATGTTTAGGACTCAGAACCTTCTAACGTATTATAGCAAAATTAGGAAATAGGACAAGACACCAAGGCATTTTAGTAATTTCTCTGGCCACAGAATGTACGAAATGCCATGTTGCTTCCTTAACCTTCCATTCAGGTTACCAGAGGCAGCTGAACTACAAACACTCTGACGGCTCCTACAGCACCTTTGGGGAGAAGCATGGCCGCAGTAAGGGCAATACCTGGTAAGGGAGAGACAGCTTTTTTGAGTTCCTATTTCTGTGTCAAGTCCTTTACATATATTATCAAAATGATATTCCCGGTAACCCTACCAGATATGTATTACTAAACCTATAGTTGGTTATCCTAGATCAATACACCAAGACTAGCAAGGTAACAGGCAAAAAAGTGAGATTCCAATACATGTATGTTGACTTGTCCCCAAAACTCATCCTGCTAATAAGGCAGCAAGGAATTCTTTCTGAAACAGCGAATTTTTTTCTAAAATAGCTCAAATGATTGTGAGTTTTTTCATGAGATAGCTAATGAACATATCATATAACTTCTAGATAAACCATGTTAACCTCAGCTTATATTATGCTTTTTAGATCATATTCATCTTGACTGAGAATAAATTCACTAATAGGGGGAAAGGAATGAGAAGGACGCAGTGAAATGAAACACTGGTTTGAAATCCCTAAGGCAAAGCAGTATCAGGAGCTCTTGCATGTAAGAGCTGTACGCGAGAAGATTCGCTACCTATAGAAGAAAATCAGTAAAGAAAGATTTGAAGCCTCACTCAAAAAAATAGGAAAAAAATAAGTAACATTAGAAGTACAGTTGACCCTTGAAAACCACAGGGCTTAGGAGCGCCAACCTCCCCCGGTAGAAAATCCATGTGTCACTTTACAGCAGACCCTTTGTATCCCCTGTTGTGTATCCACAGATTCAACCAACTGGGGGTCACGTAATGTTGTAGTACATATTTAGTCAAAAAAAGAAAAGAAAAGAAAAAGAAAAAGAGAAGGAAAAAAAAATCCATGTGTAAGTAGACCCATGCAGTTCAGACCATGTTGTTCAACGGTCAACTGTACTAGATCTAACAGATTCGTCGAGTAAAGGTGACGAGAGCTCTAAGGACATAAGAATTCCCATCAGAAGACTCACATCAATGGAAGAAGTATCCTATGCAGCCTGTGGCTGTGAATTGGTCATAAAACCAATGTAACAACGTGAATATTGTCATCCCTTAGGCTCACAGCCTTCGTACTGAAGACTTTCGCCCAGGCTCGAGCCTACATCTTCATTGATGAAGCGCATATTACTGACGCCCTCACCTGGCTCTCCCAAAAGCAGAGGGATGATGGCTGTTTCAGGAGCTCTGGGTCACTGCTCAACAATGCCATTAAGGTGAAGTGTTCCTGGAGCTAGTTTTGATTTGTCCATTATGATGTCTACAAGGATGAGGAGAGGAAGTAATAACATAAGAATTCCTTAAGGAAGGTATCAGAAAAAGAAAATGTGGAGAGGAGGGTATAGCTGAAGCAGTAGAGCGCATGCTTAGCATGCAGGAACAAGGTCCTGGGTTCAATCCCCAGTACATCCTCTGAAAATAAATAAATAAACAAACCTAATTACCTCCCCCTGCCAAAAAAAAATTTTTTTTAAAGAAAAATAAAACCCAAATAGCACCAAGAAAGTGGGGATGGAATTTAGGGTGACTGATATTTTGCCCCGGGGGATGAGTATGGGTAAGGACATATTCCATACCAGCAGAATACAAGGAGATGATTAACAGCATTCTCGGAAGGGAGATTACTCAAATCTCCATCTCTCTCTCATACTTACAGGGTGGAGTGGATGATGAAGTGACCCTCTCTGTCTACATCACCATCGCCCTTCTGGAGATTCCTCTCCCTGTCACTGTACGTGCCCTTACTGAAGCATAGTTCTGGATGCAATGAGACTGCTGACCTGCTGTCTGAAACACTACCCCGCTAACAGCCAAGTGTCAGCTGTCCCTCTGTGCAACACCAGTGCCTCCCACATCAGCAGAGAATTCGGTCAATCCATTAAGAAAGATTTACACTTTCCCAGTGATGCCCTCCCCCGGCTATTTCTCGGCCAGCAGCCTCACCACCACTGCACACACACAAAGTGAATGCTAAAGATATATTCCTGCCTTATGAATGTGAGGGCAACAGATTTAAGAAATACTATTCCAGAAGAGTGTGGCTAGAGGGACAAATGCATGTGGAAAACGTCTTTACCTGTGTGCTGTGCTCTGTGAGTAGACCTGGGAGCACCAGCCTCCCTGTCACATAGCCCAACCCCCCTTGCTCTCCCTTCACAGCACGTCGTTGTCCGCAATGCCCTGTTCTGCCTGGAGTCAGCCTGGAAGTCAGCCAAGGAAGGAGCCCACGGCAGCCACGTCTACATCAAGGCACTGCTGGCCTATGCGTTTGCCCGGGCGGGTGACCAGGAAAAGCGGAGAGAAGTTCTCAAGTCACTTCACGAGGAGGCTGTGAATGTGAAGGAGGGTAAGCGCACCCCAGATCCTTCTCCCATCCCACCTTCTCTGCTGCAAGCACTCCACTGCAGGAATCCCCAGGAGACCTCTCAGCATCCTTTCCCCTCTCTTCTTTTGTCTGTAACATTATAGAATCTAAGATTTGGAACTCAAGTCACACGTCCAAGGTGAGAGGCGGTACACTGTAATAGGGAGACGCTCGGCCTCTGAAGGCTGGCTCCAAAACACAGTCCCCACGTGACCTCGGGCAAGTCCCTTAACTTGTCTGTTTCAGCTTCTTCATCAGTAAAACGGGAGTAATAACAGCATTTATCTCAAAGTAAATAGTATTTATCTCATAGGATTAAATGAGCTAATACATGGAAAACAGAGAATACGGCATGGAGCACGTGCTATAAAAGTATTAGCTGTTAAGATTAAGATATCAGTTTTCTACTATATACCCAACCCTTATATCATATCATCTTAAACATAAGAAAAGATTGAAGAAAGTAACCCTATGAATAAATTCTCATATTTTATGCTCATTTCGCAAGACTGGTGATGTTGACAGATCTATTCATTATTTACACAGCACTTCTACGGATACAGTGGTCTATATGAGGGGTTGAAGAAACAGAAAAGAAAATGCAAGTAATAATAAGATAGCCAATAAAACATATTCCCCCTTGACAGTGTCATTCATTGTTTATTCTTAAAAATGTTGGGAAATATTTCAGGCATACAAAAAGGCACGGAGAATAATTAGCAAGCACCTTCAGGACCTCCCTTCCAGCTTAAGAGAAAAGTATCACCAGTGCTGGAAAGATTCCCACCCACAAGGGAACTCATTGTCCTGAATCTGTCATTACAACCTTCATGGACTTCTGTATCTTTTTACTACATATGGATCCCTAAATCATATTCAGAATGTTTACTTTTCATCTTCAGATCAGAAGCCTCATCCTTCTGAGGATTTCTGCTTGCTTCCTTGTCTGTTTGCTTTTCGGTTTTTTTTTTTAAGTTCAGCCTCAGGCTGGTAAGAGTCCCCTGCATGGGTACCTGTACCTCCTGCTCACTAGCTGTCAGTCATACTTGCTGCGGAACGCGTTACAGCACATAAAAGGGTTGCAGCTTATATCGGGAGTCTCTCCTCATGGATATTTTCTTGTTTTTTATTTGGTGCTGCTTCAAACCATGCTGCAGTGACCATTCATGTGAATATTCACATACGTGTCTCCTTGCGGTGTGTGTGAGTTTCTCTAACTCGCACTTAGACACGCGTAACTGCTGAGGAGTGGACCCAGCGCGTCTCCCGCTTTGCCAGACTGCTCTCCAAAGGGTCGTTCCCCTCCCACAGTGGCGCAAATCGGTCCCCGAGATTTCACAGCCTGGCAGTCTTTGATATTTTGATGATGACTGTATTTTTTTTTCAGTGATCTAATGAGTGTAAACTGCACGATCCCATGTGATCTGTAATCCTCATAAGCAACCTCAAAGGACAGGCTTTCTAGACAATTTAACAGACCCTGGAAAAGGCCTGGATGACATCACAAATAGGGAATTACCACGGCCAGTCAGACAACTTGCTCTGCTCTTTCTCTCATCCACCAACACAACATCCTTTTGAAAACTTAGGCCTGACTCGAGCAGCATCACTCACCCCAGCCCAGCTGAAACAAAGCAGGTTCAGCTTTCCGTAGAAGGCAGAGCAGCGCGGAAAGGTTTGAGATGATAATTGGAAAAGGCAGCCCTCCCCTCAGCTCCGGCTGGCGTACTTTCCCCTGAAATTAAATATGAGTGTGTCGTCATTTTCATCGTTTCCTCCCCTCCAGATAACTCCACCCACTGGACACGACCGCAGAGGCCCGGAGCGTCGCGGGGGCACTTTCACCGGCCCCGGGCCCCCTCTGCCGAGGTGGAGATGACGGCCTACGTGCTGCTGGCTCACCTGACGGCCCAGCCCGCCCCGACCCAGAAGGACCTGGCCTCTGCCACGCGCATCGTGAGGTGGATCACAAAGCAGCAGAACTCCCAGGGCGGCTTCTCCTCCACCCAGGTCTGCAGTTAACCAGAACCTTCTACTTCACCTTCAGGTAGCAAAAGGTTTGAACAGGATATAAACACATGCAAAAAGGAAAAATGAAGATGAGAATAACTTGAAATGAGGACAATGCTATCAGTGTTCAAGGATGGTGAGAAATGAGGAAAAATGAAAGTCAAAGAGGGCTGAAAAGAAAATGCCTTGAATTCTGCTGCCGCCCGCGTGTTCTTATCATGGGCTCCTGTTTCCAGTAACCACTTTGCACCCCTGAAGCAATAGTGGGACACCAGTAACCCTACACACAATGGCAGAATGAATTTAAAACTCCAACATTTTCTGGAAGTTCTAAGAGACCTTTCAGATTGTTCCCAGAAACACTATTCAAACCCAATAATCTCTCCCTGCAAATCTGTCCATTTCTAGGCCCATGTTTACTGGCTTCTTTTAAAGCTGACACATTTCATGCTTCCTCTACCGGCCTCTTAATATATAAACATTTGTTCGTCAGGAGCATAAAGAACTATCTTTCTTCATCCAACTTCCTGAGCCTAACAACTATATAGTCTCACGTCTGAAAAAATCCTCCAATATAGACAGAGCGGGAAGTTTCACCTCCGGAGAATTTAGAGGTTAGCATATGCATCCTAAAAGAGAATATGGCAACATGGAATCCCATCCTTTTTCCATTGTATTGAATCTCTTATTTTTCCATAGGAAGAGAGAAAATAATCATTTTGTTAAAACAGTCATCATTTGCTTCTGAGAAAACTATCATTTAAAGGATGCCAGGTTCAGTGTGGATGAGAATAGAGAATGTGATGTGCCAGGGAGAGATCCAAGCTTCCAATACAAAAGAGACAGCCAAATAAAAATGTCAATAAGTCAAGAATATAATTATAATTACTCATCCTGCATTTCTCTGGAGAAACTGAAGCATGACCTTGATCATGGCTGCAAAGGATCCCGGGTTCTCTCGGGACTCTGACCTCAGCAGCAGAGCAGAGTTTAGTCTGGAGGGAGAGCCAGACTGAACTTTGGTTGGTTGGTGCCAGGTATGACCACAGTTGTCAAGAAAGACATCTTAGGCAAACAACTAGGGCTAAAAACTAATTCCCATTCATACATGTTCTCCACACTACATATCCCACATATATTTATAGAGAGAAAAGGATTGATTTTTCTGAGAAATAAAATCAATTTCTAGGGCACATAGTCCTTGACAGATATGTGAAGGTTATGGTTCCGTCACCTAGGTAAGGATTATATCAGTCTTGATAGAACTCCAATACTTCCATAGTCAGGGCAAAAGGAAAGAGAAAATCAAAACCCCTTTTGTGGCAGCCAACATGGGCCTTTGGGTCGTCAAAGGGCCACCATGCCTAGGTGGGCCCCTCACCCTTCTCTTCCAGGACACAGTGGTGGCCCTCCACGCCTTGTCCAGATATGGGGCAGCCACTTTCACCAGGACTGGGAAGGCTGCACAGGTGACCATCCAGTCTTCGGGGACATTTTCCACGGAATTCCAAGTGAACAACAGCAACCTCCTGTTACTACAGCAGACTTCACTGCCAGAGGTGCCTGGAGAGTACAACGTGACCGCAACAGGACAAGGGTGTGTTTACCTCCAGGTGAGAGTCTGGGGCGGATGGGACAGGGGGCCTGGAGTAACCATCCTCACTGAAAAGGCCTAACTTGGCCTAACTGATTTGCTGGGACAAATCAGAAAGAGTTGAGGAAGTTGGGAGGAGTCCTGGAGAAGGGTTTTCCCCCTCCTAAACTCAGATTTTTGCCTTTGATGTTCCACAGACATCTTTGAAATACAATATTCTCCCGAAAAAGGAAGAGTTCCCATTTGCTCTGGAGGTGCAGACTGTGCCCCAAACTTGTGATGGACCCAAAGCCCACACCAGCTTCCAGATCTCACTGAATGTCAGGTAAGTCCTCTGACCGTGTCGCTGAATTCTGGGTAGAACGACCAGTCTGCTCACTGGAAGGCCTCAGTAAGCAGAGCAGCGTGACAGGAAATATTTGTTCTATATTTCCTGGAAAAGCAATGTGTTCTCATGTCGACACAGAACCTCTCAGTGGTGGGATTTACAGTGTACAGCCCCGACTCCAGGATCTATTACTGTCTGACCTCACTATTTACAGGTTATTCATGCCTGTCAGTAATAATTAAATAAAGAATATTAATGCCTTGCCTGAATTCCTGACTTTATTCTAATGTAGTGATTCATCCTGATTTCCTTCTATTGTCATGAAATTCTGTATTATTTTTGCTCTATTTGGGACAGAGATGGAGACTTGTTGAAAAGTGCGAATAGAAGGAAGTAGTGATTCCCCAGTACCGGCAATAAATAAATCTCAGATTATATATGAAATAATCAAGTTGGGGAAAAACACATACATAGGCAGCAATACTCAAACAGCTACAGGGCTTCTTGTATCTGCCCGCGAGAGTGTGATAACCTGGAAGGCGGTACTCTTCAGGGAAAAAGAGAAAGTCGTGTAACAAGTGACTGGGACCGACTTAGCGGTCTCAAGCCCAGGTGTGCTTCACATATAGAGCTTTCTTAAAATGCAGATCCTCCGAAATTCTGATTTATCAGGTCCAAAGGAGGACCTGGTCTCTGTGGCTTTAACAGGCTCGCCTGAAGATTCTAATTCACAGCCAGTTTTCTGAGCTACTCGAGTAAGAAATTTAGGAAGAAGTCCATGCCCCTTTCAGGGCTCTTGAGTGCTTATATTGGACACAGAAAAAGAGAACAATTAATAACACAAAAATTCCTTCTTTCTTTCTTCTCTGCATCTCTAGTTACACTGGAAGCCGTCCTGCCTCCAACATGGCAATTGCTGATGTGAAGATGGTATCTGGTTTTATTCCCCTGAAACCAACAGTGAAAATGGTACATTTCTTATAAGCCCAGGAGACCCTATTTTATTTAATGTGTTATGTATCTCTAGACTGACAGTATTAATATGAGAACACCATTAAATCAACCTCTATCAAAGACTTATTACTTTCTCCGAACTCAGAAATATAATTTAGTATGTTTGCATGGGGGCTGGTTGGTTGGTTGGTTTTCTCATTAAATTTTGTTTTAATGGGTCTCAAAATTCTGTGATGGAGTTTCGGTCATGTTTTCGTTAAGATACTCATTAAAAAATACTAATTTTAAAAACTAACAACTCAAAACTGCCACACACGGAAACACGTATGATCCAGAAAACATTTTCCTTTCCCTCGGGTTTTATGATGCATTGTTACCGCTCACCAACCTTTCACTACCAAACGGCGGTGGTCGCTTCAGACGGTTTTGAGGCTGTCCTTCCACCACTGAGGGACCTGGGGTGGCAGGTATTAGAGATCATGTTCATTCAGCCTTCTGAGCTTTCTGGGCAGATCTGGTGACCTCGCCAGCTCCACCTGCTTCTTGTCCATGGCTTTGGTGACACCCACAGCAATCGTCTGGCTCATGTCATAAATCGCACACTGCCAGGAGCCATGTGTACTAGGGAAAAGCTGGCAGCAGGCTCCTGCTTTAATGGCGCTTAGATACTTCAGAAGATAAAGCGTATGCACATGAGCCAGTGGGAAAAAATATGAAAAAGATTGATTGACATAAACTATAAATATTAAGAAGTACAGAGAAAAATGAGGTTGCTATATAGTTTGAGAAAGCAAAAAAAGTGAAAAAAAAAAAAACCAAAAACAAAAACCTCCTTCATGAAGGAACGGAAGATGAACTGAACCTTGAAATATGGGTAATTCCCAAGTTTCGGATATTTAGTTCCCTTTCCTTCAAATAAATCTCCTTTACACGTGGGTCCTGTGTCATAACTAATACTAAACCTTGCATCCCAATTACCTTTCATTTCTAATTTTGCCACATTATTGTCTTTGCTTATAAAAAGCATTTGAAGAAATGTTACCCTGAGGCTTAATAAACATCCTTCTTTCCTCTGGTTTCCCCCAGGGTTTTCATCTGTTTATTAACATTTATGATGTCTTAATTTTCTTCAGCTTGAAAGATCTAACCACGTGAGCCGGACAGAAGTCAGCAACAACCACGTCTTGATTTACCTGGATAAGGTGAGAGCCCTGCTGTTCCGGTTGCAAAAAATGTAGACAGTGATGCCTCTACAGAAGCTACCTGGGAAGTGAATGAAGGCATTTTGGAGGCATCACTTCCATGCTAAAAATCTGGGAATTGTAATATTAGTTCCAGTAAATATTCGCCTCTTCTCTATTTTTCATCTGGGACTATGGGGAGAAATGACTTGTTACAAATATTGGAATATGAATATTTCTAGGACTCCATAAGCAAGAAGTTCCCCACAAAATGTGCTTACTATGTGCATAAGTTATTTTGAAGATAGTAATATAAGAAAGTAACTATTGGGATTAGTCAATTATTATTTCAACATTACATCAATGAGACAAAAGGGGACCTTACTATCAATCTCATCAAGGACTTTGGCATAAAATAACAAGATCACTCCACCAATAAACCAATGTGATTTCACAGCTGTGTGTTGTTACATAGTTTCTTCATTACTATACTGATGGATATTATAGTTTGCAAATTTTGTAAAACAAGGCAGCAGTGATCAACTGTTGATATTCCTTTTGGAGTCAACATAAATATTTCTATAAGACAGAGAAGTAAAACTGTACCAAATCTCCAATATTTAAAAATGAACGTAATTATTTAAACAATAAAAAGCATACATCATTCGCCCTCTGTGAACAGAGCCCTGTGCTCACATTGATGGGAGTATATGAACAGTTTTAGTTATTTAAGAAACAA
Organism: Vicugna pacos; assembly: GCF_048564905.1. Taxonomy (NCBI): domain Eukaryota; kingdom Metazoa; phylum Chordata; class Mammalia; order Artiodactyla; family Camelidae; genus Vicugna; species Vicugna pacos. The sequence continues at coordinate 16,501,142 of NC_133020.1, forward strand.
TTTGGGGAAGTTTCCATCTGCTCTGAGAGCTTTTGGCCCAATTTAACGATCCTGTTAGTTGACAAAAAGTTTTTCCCCAAGATAGATGAGTACTTATACTCATTCAAAGAAGACAGAAGAAACGTCCCTGGAGGGTCATTTAACTGCCTTTTGCTTTCTAGGTGACAAATCAGACTGTGGGCTTGTCCTTCACGGTTCTGCAAGACGTCCCAGTAAGAGATCTGAAACCAGCCATAGTGAAAGTCTATGATTACTACGAGACAGGTGAGTGAGAGCAACTTTCACACAGAAATTAAATTCCTGATCACAGAAATTTAGATTTGAGAAATGTGTTCGGGCAATTCATTACTCTGATTGCTCTTATCACTTCATTTTGTGTCCATCAAAGTCTGAGTCTCCTGTCTTTATCTTCTGTACACACATTGTAAAAATAACCTATAGGATAAATTTACCAACTACTAATACAAAGCACCTTTTCTTCAGATAAAATCAACTGTAGGACAATATGAAATTTAAGCAAGCATAACATCTGAACTGCTACCCTTCAGGAGTTTAGGGTAAAGCAAAGCATAACATACAGTATCTGAAAAGTTAATAACATAAGGCAGAAAGCAATACATCAAATGAATGATGCTCATACAACACAATTCTTGCCACAATAAAGATTCTTCCACTGACCTGTATCCCATAGATGTTTGCTTTCCCTCTCACTTGACCTGACAATTTTTGTTTTTATTCAGATGAGTTTGCAGTTGCTGAGTACAATGCTCCTTGCAGCAAAGGTAAGCAAAGCAATTCACACTCCTTCCAAATGGAGTCAGAACCCCTTTGGCTTGTCCCCCAAATCCCCTGCATAAAATTCTGGCTAAATACTTTTCTCAGACTTCATACTGCTCACAGTGCAAGTTATTACAGAAAAAATGCACTTATTGGGAAAGGGCCACTGATGGTCAAACTTCAGACAGCTCATAAAATTGCATTTTGGATAATTTTAAGTAACGGATCTCATTTCCCACGTATATACTAGTTGGATTTCCTCAGGCACTATGCTACCTGGATCCAAGAGAAGGAATATTCACTGCTCAGGAAACCCAAATCCATCTTAATTTTCTCTTCTTTCCACTATCACAGATCCTGGAAATGTTTAAAGATCACATCAATGAAAACTGCTTTGCTAGAGTCCCTGTTCCACTAACTCAGGTCTCCATGGAGCAAAAGAGTCTTTGAATCTCTGCAGGCTTGATGAATAAACCTTTGTTTCTGGTCAGCTCTATCACTGTTTCCTCATTTATTCCATAAACATTTATTACACTTCCACATGAGTCCCAGTAGAACGCTGAGGAAAAAATTCATAGCGATCAAGAGCTGAGGGGCTTTGGGCTTCAGAAATTGAAAAACGTTACAGAGATGCTGGTCTGAGCAGGCTTCACGTAGAGGTTACAGGGAAAATAAGAATGTATTGGATTATGTACTAGGAGCGTGTAAACTTGTTTGGTGACAGGTATATTCTAAGAAAAAGCCAAAGAGTGCATTTAGGAGAAAATAAATGGTTGACTTGACAAGGAAGAACTTTCCACTTCAAAGGGAAGTAATGAAATAGACAGTTGGGCATGTCACATTGGGAGGCAGCATAATTAACTGGGACTTGATTTGAATTAGAAGTTATGAGTCCTCAGAACCAAATCTGCCATTGACTGACACGAGTGATCAATCAGTTGACCTTGGGTTTCAGATTCAGTAAAGGATGGCAGATTGAAAATACTGAAGAGGTGACACAAGTCACAGAGAGTTTTTCTAGAAGAAAGGATATATAGTGTTCAAAGCACAAATACACTGGAGTATCTTTTTTTCTGAAACTCTGAGCCAGAACCAAAGGATGGATATAAACTCAAGGAGGTATTCAGATGCATTAAGTATTAAAATTATCCATTACATAGATGGAGGGGCAGAAGCTTTGGGAGTCTGAAGAGAAGATTCCTGGGGAAGTCCCAGGAGTTCTAGTCTTCATTTGATTTAGTCTGACAGAAGCCTAGGTGCTGCAAACTAAGAACTCCAAAGGACTGTGAAGTTCAAGCATCCTTAGCTGTCTCCAGGATAGACAAAAATAAAAGGTAAAAGTTATCACCTTCAGACTAGGTTCTACTCTAAGCACTTCACAGGTATTAATATATCAACCCTATGAAATAGGGACAATGATAACAAATGAAGAAACTGAGGCACACAGTGGTATAACCTGCCCAAAGTTACTCAGCCAATAAATGGCTGAACCAGAATTCAGTACCAAGAAGTCTGGTTTCCAAGTCCACGTTCATAACCACAAACCACGCTGTGAAAGGAAAAGTACGTGCAGACATGACAGTAAAGGAGATAGAAATGTTCAGGGGTCAGTTCATACGGTGTTTTATATTTTATTTGTATTTTATTTTTTAAAATAATAAGGTGCTGTGTGCTTGCATGTCCTTATATGTGCCTCTCCGCTGACCTCATCTTTCCCCACCTTGAATCAGTTGGTCAGGGGCGTCCATTTGCCTCAGGGAAATTGAGGTAATGGCAGGAATTCAAAGAGAAAGAAATAGAATACTTGACCTACCTTGCCAAAATAAATGACTTCTAAATTTATTTTGACTCCACTGATAAATCACAATTCTGGCAGATTAGAATATAACAATTTACCCCATGAAAGAGGTCACAAGAATTCAGAATATGTTAGGAAACAGCTAAACAACAGCAAAACATGTGACTGGAAACAGAACGAGGAAGCACTCTGTATATCAACATAGAAATATCCCCGGGATTACATTGTTCAGAGAAAACAGTAGAGCAAAGAACAGGATACATATTACAGACTCTTTTATATAATAAGGGGGTCGGGGAGGAAATAATGTGTCTGTATTTTTTGCACTTACATAAAATAATACTGGAAGGAGACCCATTAGAAAAAAAAAAAACAGCTATTAAAGTGTTTCCCTACCTAGAGGAACAGGGAAAAATAACTGGAAGTTTTCAAGGATGGGAAGGAGACTATTTAGTGAATACTATTTAAAATTATTTGACTATTGAACCATATGAACATATTTACTATTCTGAGAATTAAACTAAAATCCAATGAATAAGAAGCTTAAGACTAAGAAGAAATATTGAACTCAGTACCTGGCAATCTGTACAAGGAGAAAGAATATACTTACTCTATCAAGTAGCATTAAAGGTGTCTTACCTCATAATCATCATTTGGTCCTAAAGCCCGAATACTCTTCATATCTTGTTTTATGAAATGCATTTTCCTGCTTCTGCATCCCTTTTTCCTCCTCTTCTTTGATTTCTTCTCCTCCTTTCCCCAAATGTTTCTCTCTTTCTCCTCAGCCTTTGTCTACTAAAGAAGACAAGAAATAAACTCTTTAAAATTTGATGGCACGTGTCCACCCTGATCCATTAAATATTCTTTCTTTCCGTTAAATATTCTTACAACAAAAACCTAACACCTTTATTCCAGGAGGTAACGGTAGATTTTGAATTATTCACATTAAGTGAATAACAATAATAGTATTAATTGCCAATATACTAAGACTTGGAGAGGTTAAGACATTTTCCCAAGGCCTAACAGTCTTGTTATGAAGCCTGTAATTTATTTTAAATTATTTAGCATGGACAGCACAGCACTGTCAGGCATGTTTATTAGAAGTTAGTACTCTGGAATGGGGCCTGTGCATCAGGATGTTAAATGCTTCTCGGATGCGTCTAATGCACAGCCAAGGTGGCAAGCGCTGCTTTAAGCCCGTTCTCAAAGAGTGATCTCCAGACAAGCAGCATCAGCATCACCAGGGAATTTGACCAAAATGCTAATCTTAGGACCCCACCCCAGGCTTACTGAGTCAGCAACTCCGTTAGTAGAACTCAGTGGTCCATTTTAACCAGTCCTTCAGGTAATCCTTGTGTACCCTAAGAGAAGCAACAAGCTATCCTTCCTTCAGGGCAGAGAGTCTCAATCCTACTTGAACATTAGAATCACCTCATTAGAAGAAGTTTTTTGTCTGTTTGCTTGTTTTGCTCTGTTTTATTTTGTTTTACTAATGCCATGGCCCCATGCCAAAATATTCAGATTTAATTGGTTTAATTGGCCCAGAATGGGGTCTAGACAGCAGTATTTTTTTCTTTTGGTTGATTCTAATATACAAACAAGGATGAGAACAACTGTTTTACGGGCAGTGCCTAACCTAATCAGTAAGTCATGTTCCAGGTATTTCAGCTTCCAAGCCAGCAGGTCTCACTCCTACACAAAAGGATCATCTACAGAGCTTTAAAAACATACTTATGCCTGGGCACCAACACCAGAGTCTTGATTTAATAGGTTTGGGGTGGGGAATGTACATAGCTAGCCAAAACACTATAGTGAGTGTTCCTTTCACCAGAAGTTGAAAACAACTAATCTAATTACAGGTTGTGCTACTAAGAGCATTTCAATCATCTTTATTTCCCATCAATAACAGAGGTTTTGCTTATTATCATAATAAGTGTACAATGGGTTTTCATTAGTGAAATTAGTGGCTTTTATTCAGCCTAATGGTTGGAAATGAGTTTCCATTAGTGAAATAAGTGGTAATCCAGAAATGTCAATAGGCTAAAATATGCCAAAGCAGTGGCTTTTCAGAGTTTGGTTCCTGGACTATTAGCAATACAGTGTTAAAAAATGCAAATTATAGACTCCTTCCTAGAGTTTCTGACTTAGAAACTGCAGGGTTGTGTCCCTGCAGTTCATATTTGAACAAATCTTCCAGTTGATTCTGATGCACACTGAACTTTGAAAACCAAATGACTAGAAATTTATGAACTACTACCAAAAATAATAAACTATTAATGTAACTGGAACAGAGTGAGGCCAGTTCACAACGTTTGACACATTTGAGGAAGAATGTAATCACTTAAATTGTGAGTTAAGAAAAGGAAATGTGTAATCTTCCATAAAAAAAAAATCTGAAGCTGAGGAGACTTGTAACCTTGTCTTGGTGCCTGAAAATTCTAAAACTGAAAAATAGAATAATTGAAATTAAGAATTCAAAGGACAGACTTAACAGTATATTAAACATAGACAAGTAGAGAATAAACAACTCAGAAGATAAGTCAGAAGAAGCTATTCAGAGTAAGTCATGGAGGACAAAAGGATAAAAGATACAGGAGTAAAGGTGTGAGTCATAGAGATACCGTGAGAAAGATCAACATATATGTGATTACGATCCCAGAAAAAGAGTGGAGAGGAAATGGTATAAACACTACTGAAGTGATAATGACTGAGAACTTTTCGAAACTAATGAAAGACATCATGGCACAAATTCAGGAAGTGCTAAAACTCAAACACGATCAGTAGAAACAAAGCCATTTCTGAGCAAGCACAGACAGTTCAAAATAAGATGAAGCCAAAGAGATCCACACCAAGACACATACCAATTAAAACGCCAGAAGTTAAAAGATAAAGAGAGACTCTTGAAAGCAGCAAGAGAAAAAACAACTGGTTATGTACAAGGGAACCCCCATAAGACTAGCTGATTTTTCAGCAGAAAATTTATGGGCCAAAAGGGACTGGCACCATATATCCAAAGTACTGAAAGGAAAAAACTTAAACCAAGAATACTCTACCCGGAAAGGTTAGCATTCATAAGTGAAGAAGAGAGAAAGAGTTTAACAGACAAGGAAAGGCTAAAAGAGTTCAGCACCACTGAACCGGCTTTACAAGAAATGTTAAAGGGACTTCTCTCAGCGGAAAAGAAAAGGCCACAATTAGAAATGCGAAAATTATCAAAGTAAAAATTTCACTGTTAAAGGCAAACATACAGTAAAGGTAGTAGATCAACCACTTATAAAGCTAGTAGGAAGTTTAAAAAACAAAAGTAGTAAAATCATCTATATCCACAATAAGTAGTTTTAAAATACACAAACAAGAAAATGTAACATACGAATGTCAAAAGCATCCAATATGGAAGGGGAGGAAAAATTGGTAATTATGTGATGTCATAATGGTGTTAGCTAATGCTATGGCCATAATCATTCTGCAATATGTAAGTGTATCAAATCAACATATTGTGCGTCTTAAACATATAATGTATGTCAATTATATCTCAACAAAGCTGGAGGAAAAACAAATGAGAGACAATCTACAAAATAACTGACCTATAACCTTTTAAAAGCAATTTCACGAAAGACAAAGTGTGAAGAACTGTTTTAAATTGAAGATGAGTGAAAAACCACAATGAAGAAATACAATGTGTGATTTTGGATTAGGCTCTGGTCTGGGCTGGAGGGAGGCAGGAGAATGACTGAGATTGCCATTAGGTTACTGGAACAAGCCCGCTGATGAAATCTGAGTATGTAACGTATAGTAAATAACAGTGTTGCATCAATGTTAACTTTTCTGAGTTTGTTTTTTTTTTAATATAGCTGTCTGTTCTTGTTCTTAGGAAATACACACTGAAGCACTTAGGGTTAAAGGGGCCTGATCTTTACAACTAACTCTCAAATTGTTCAGGAAAAGCAAATGTACCAAAATGTTAATAATTGATGAATCTAGGTGAAGTGCACTCAAAGACTTTGCACTATTTTGTAACTCTTCTGTACATTTGAAATTATTAAACAATGTCTTAATACCCAAAAAATCAATCAGTGTAATCTGCCACATGAATAGGATGAAGGGGGAAAATGTGATCATCTCAATAGTTGCAGAAGAAGCATTTAACAAAATCCAACACCCTTTTATGATAAAACACTCATGAACTAGGAAGAGAAGGAAGTTTCCACAACATAACGAAGGATACATATGGAAAACCCACAGCTAACACTATACTCAATGGTGAAAGAATGAAAGCTTTCCCCTGCAGATCAGGAAAAGAGAAGAATGCACACTTTTGCCACTTCTGGCTACAACTTCTACAACCGAACACTCAGACAAGGAAAAGAAATAAAAGGCATCCCCCTTGGAAAAGAAGAAGTAAAACTTCCTCAATTTGTAGATGGCACAATATATAGAAAACCTTAAGAATCCACACCAAAAAAATTAAAAGGCTAGCTCTGATAAACAAACTCAGCAAGTCACATGAAACAAAAATAAACACACAAAATCAGTTGTATTTCTATATACTAGCAACAAACAATCTAAGTAGGAAATTGAGAAAATAATGTTATTTACAATGGCATCAAAAAGGATAAATACTTAGGATTAAGTTTCACCAAGAAGGTGGCAAGACTTGAACACTGAAAACTACAAAAGTTACTGCAAGAAATTAAGTAAACAGAAAGATATTCCATGTTCATGGATTGGAAACTTACTGCTATTAAGATGATAAAGCAATTTATACAGAGATTCATTGATACCTCTATCAAAATTTCAACAGTGTTTTGTGAAGAAATAATGTGAAAACTCATCCTAAAATGCATATGCAATTTCTAGGGACCCTGAAGCCAAACCAATCTTGAAAAAGAACAAATGTAAAGGACTCACACTTTCTGATTCAAAACTTAACTACAAAGCTACAGTACACAAAACAACATAGTCCTGTCATAAAGATAGATGTACAGACCAATGGCATAGAATTGAAAACACAGAAATAAACCCTCACATCTATTGTCAATTGATTTTTGACAAGGATGCCAGGATCATTTAATGTGGAAAGAACAATCTCTTCAATAAATAGTGTTGAAAAAAACTGGATATTCACATGCAAAGGAATTAAGTTAGACCCTGACGTTATGCCATATACAAAAATTAATTTTAAATAGATCAAAGACCTAAATTTAAGAGTTAAAATTGTAAAACTATTAGAAGTAAACTTAGGGGCAAATTCATTACCTTGGATTTTGCAATGGCTTCTTAAATAATGATACCAAAAACACAGGCAACAAAAGAAAAAATAAGTTAATTGGACTTCATTAGAATCAGAAACTTGTCCATCAAAATGAGTCAGTTTGCTTAATTTATCTTACAACTCAGGAAAAAAAAGTTTAAAAAGACAGTAAAGCCTGGATTTGGATCCCAGTTTTTTTTAATCCCTCTGTAATGACTCTAAGCTTGTGGACTGTCTGAAAAGATGTCCTTCACGTATCCCTTTAAAAATGCAGGGTGGCATGGACATTAGAATTTCCACAGTCAGAAATTTAGCAGAGGAATAAATGGGCCATTATTTTCACTGGACCATGAGCTTGAGTCCTTTTTGATGTAACATTAAAGAAATAAGATTTTAATTTTCCGATGCTGACATTTTACCAAAGTATTTTATTTTTCAGGTCATTTTTAGAAATAAATTACCTAAAATATCAAATGCAGCTGAAAAATACACGAATTATAACTTTATGGATAATAATAGTCTAAAAAATGCTTATTATGTTTTTCACTTTGTGTATTCTTTGTGTATTTAGTTTCTAATTAAAAACTAGTAAAAAGAGTTAATGTCGTTACAGTTGGGCTCACATTTGAAGAAGAAAAAACTGGTCACATCTAGTAATTTGGGCTCTCTGCCCTTGAAGGTAGTTAATATTTAACCTGATGAAATGAGCCTCAGCAGTTCTGAGACTCAGGCAAAGGACAGCTAAATGTACTCTTGTGTAACTTATTTGGACTGAGCTCAAATACAAGATGGAACTCGACGGACACAAAGGGAAGACAGGAGAGTTCATTCAGCCAGATGGTACTTACTACGGGAAATTAACATTTTATGAAACTGGTTCATGGTACCTAACCTCATAATCCCTATTCTGTCTCCTATCTCAAATACTCTTGCTTTCTGCTTCATGTCAACCAGTCGTGCATTCATTCAACAATTATTTATTGAGTAACTACACTTTGCCTGATTAGGAAATAAAACAGACAAAACTCCCCACCTCCAGAGAGCTTATGTTCCAAAGGGAAGAGAAAGACAGAAAGCAGCATCAGCAAGGCAGCTGAAATGCTTCCCAGATATGAGAACCGAAGCCGGCGAGGAAGGGAGGGGGACAGGTGGGAAGTGGTTACAGCTCTAACTAGGAACCCGGGAAAGAGCTCCATGAGAAGCTGACTGTCACGTGGAAACTTGTAAAAGGTGAAAAAACCCTGTACATTTTCCTGTCTCTGGTTCGCCCTCTTCCTTGTTCATGAGCTCCTTTCCTTCTTTCCTTTCACCTTTTCTCTCTTCCTCTTAACTAGAGAAACTATGTGATGAAATAAGCAATCCAAAGCTGCAGAATCCGTATCACAGTTACAGTGGCTCTCTTCCCACACACAACTTTTACAAAGATAATCTAACAGCTGTATTGTCTAGAGATTGGTCAGTTCCTTCCCTATGTTCACGTCAATAGCAGACCTCCAACTGTTCCCCTTTTCCCATCTTGGGAACAGATTATTACTAATATTATTATTGTTGTTGTTATCAGGGGTCGGGAAAAGGGAGATGTTCTAACACTTAATGTTGCTCGCCTTGTGTGATAAGCATGTTACACGGCTTTCCTCCTGCACCCTCACAGTAACCCTATGAGTGGATACCATTACTATCCACATTTTAAGGTTGAGAAAGTGAGGCTAAGAGATGGTAAGTAATCCAGAGAAGCCAGGATTTGAACTCTGGCCATCTAGCTCCAGACGTTTCCAATCATCACGCTAGTCCTGCATTTTTCAACGTGCTTCCTAAGGCTTCTTCTCGTGAAATACAACCTTAAGAGTGAAGCAGGGAAAATCCTGTTGTCCCGACATTAGCGCTCAGAAGGCAGCAGCTCAGGGGAGAATCAAAGATGACTGCATCAGAAGCACGTGACAGAGATGGTGCTGCACAGTGGTGGGGGGAGCTTGGGCCCTGGACCCAAGACATCTGAGTTCTGATCTTAGCTCTGCTACCTCATAGCTGTGAAACCTGCCACAGGTTACTTAACCTCTGGGAACTCCATCTGTAAAATGGGGGCAATAATAGTACCCACTTTGTGATGTTGTTGGAAGGGTTAAATTAGGGAACACAAGCCTAACATACCATAAAAGCTCAGTAAATGTTAGCTGCGACGTGAAAAACCAGGACGAGAACTCCATTTGGACTTGTAGTTCAGTGTGGTACTCAGAGCACGATATTTTCCAGCCTTGAGGAGAAGGCTCTGACTTGATAAAGCAATATTTCAGGAAAGGAAAGTTTTTGGTCTCTTACCAAAATAAAAACAATAAATAATAACAATAAATAAAACACTAGAAGAATTAAAAATCAATAGAACTAATCACTAAAGGATTCATTTTCTATATGTAAATTATGTTTCATTAAACCTGACCAAAAAGGAATATAACAAATTGTATAACTGCTTATTTTTTAATGATCTTTATTTTTACACCTCATAAATTTTCATGCCTTGCTTTTCCTTTAACTTTCATGATACCAAGTTGTCCTGATTTTTCTCCCACTGCTCTGGCTACTTCTTCTGGGTCTCCTTAAATGTACTTGTTTCTCAGAAACCCCTTCTAGACCTCATCTTGTTCTGTGTACCCTAGGTGGGGGTTTTCTTCTATTCCCATTGCAAATATCTTCCAAATATGGCGAAAATTCCAAAAAGGGTGTCTCCAGCCATGAAATCTTTCCTGTTCTTTTGCCTCTCATATCCAACTCAACAGTAGGCATCCACATGGATATCATGTCTAAGCCACACTCATACTCATACACACACACATGCACACATATGCACACACAATTTCCTTGCTGTGCCTCCTATCAGCAAAAAGCATCATCATTCACCCTACTAATCAAAACAGAGACCCTGAACTCAACCTTAACTTCTCTTCCCCCTTTCCATCCTAAACATCTACCAGGCAGCACTGATTCTTTTCTCATAAGTATCTCATGAATTTTTCATCATCTCTCTGTTCCCACCACTTCCATCTTAGTTGCGGACACGATCACATTGTATCTAGATAACTGCACTAGCCTGGCATCAGTAAATGCAGATGTTGTGAATCATCCTACGATCACAGGACAGCCCGCCGCAATAAAAAACTTACTTGCTCCAAAATGGCAACAGTACTCAGGCTGAGAGACTCTGTTCTAAGTTAAAGGAAGCAACGACCCCTTTCAGGGAATTCTTGCCAAATTCTACACACTGTTTGGAAGCCTTGGGGTGGGGCTTGCTGTGTGCACAGAGCACTCTCAGAAATAAATTCCTGTGGATGTGGGAGTTTCTGAGACCAGGCAGAGTGCAAGGAAAAGGATATCATATTCTCTGATCTCCTGTACTTTCTCTGACACTATGGGGAGCAGCAGATCTGCTCCACCATGTCTTGTTCTAATTATCGTTGCCATCCTGCCTGCAGCTGCCTTGGTCCATGGAAAACCCTGAGTACAACCCTGGGCCCTATTTCATATCGTCCTTTCATTTTTCAGTTTCTCTCTTAGATTTTTTCCATTGCCATTTTCCTCCAAAACTCCACTTATATTATTGAACAGCCCTCTCAACTTTAATATTGTATAATTCTATATAGTTATTATTTTCACTTTAAAGTAATCTTAGGTGTGATGTGATTTAGGAAAACTATCTTTCTTTTAGCCTGTCACTGGGACCTAAAATTCCAATAACATTAAAGACAAAACTATAAACCTCATGAAAGAAAATATAGGCAAAATATTTTCTGACATAAATCTTAGCAATGTTCTCCTAGGGCAGTCTATCCAGGCAATAGATAAAAGCAAAAATAAACAAAATGGGACCTCATTAAACTTAGAAGCTTTTGCACAGCAAAGGAAACCATAAGCAAAACAAAAAGACAACTTACAGAATGGGAGAAAATATTTACAAGAAAAGGGCTTAATTTCCAGAATATTTAAATAGCTCATACAATTTAATACCAACAACAACAACAAAAACCCCAAACAACCCAATCAAAAATGGGCAGAAGACCTAAACAAGAGATTCTCCAATGAAGATATACAAATGGCACATGAAAAATGCTCAATATCACTAATTATCAGGGAAATGCAGATCAAAACTACAATGAGGTATCACCTCACACTTCATTACAAAGTCCACAAATGATAAATGCTGAAGAGGGTATGGAGAAAAGGAAACCCTCCTACACTGTTAGTGGGAATATAGTTTGGTGCAGCCATTATGGAAAACAGTATGGAGATTCCTCAAAAAACTAAAAATAAACTTTTCATATGATTCAGCAATCCCACTCCTGGGCATATATCCACAGGGAACTCTAATTCAAAAAAATACATGCACTCCAATGTTCATAGCAGCACTATATACAATATCCAAGACATGGAAACAACCTAAATGTCCATTGACAGATGACTGGATAAAGAAGTTGTGGTATATTTATACAATGGAATACTACTCAGCCACAAAAAAGAATAAAATAGTGCCATTTTCAGCAACATGGATAGGCCTGGCAATGGTCATTCTAAGTGAACTAAGCAAGAAAGAGAAAGAAAAATCCCATATGATATCACTCATATGTGGAATCTAAAAAAAAAAGAGGACACTAATGAACTCATCTATAAAACAGAAATAGACTCACAGACACGGTAAACAATCTATGGTTACCAGGGGCAAGAGGTTGGGAAGGGATAAATTTGGGAGTTTGAGATTTGCAAATGATAACCATTATATATAAAAATAGATTAAAAAATACAGATTTCTTCTGTACAGCACAGAGAACTACATTCAATATCTTATAATTTAATGAAAAAATATGAAAATGAATATATGTGTGTATATATATATGCATGACTGGGACATTATGCTTACACCAGAAATTGACACAATGTAACTGACTACACTTCAATAAAAAACAAAAAAGAGAGAGAGTCTAATGTCATTGGAGAAGTGAAAAGTATGAGAGCAAGGTTTCCAAAGTGATAAAAAGATGTAGAAGCATAAAAAGAGGTATAAGGGTTAACTTAATTTTTTTAAAGCCAATACTGAGTATTTACCATCTGCAAGGCACTGTTATAAACATTTTGCTTGTGTTAAGGAACTCCATCCTCACAATTACTCTATGAGGCACCTACTATGATTAATGCCATTTTAACTATGAGGAAATAGAGCAATTAGAAAGTTGAGAAAGAGGTTTAGAAAGTTTCCAAAACTCCAAGTGACGGAGAAGACAAGCTCTGAAGCTGGGCTTTCTAGTGACGGAGTCCATGCCCTTAACTACTTCCGTCTATCACTTAGCTGCGGATGAAGAAGGTCATTTCCTTTTTTGAGATTTCAGGTAACTGTGGGAGGCTGAATGCAGAAAGAGAGATGTGTGCAAAGGAAGGGAAATGTATTTAGAGGCAGAGGAAGCAGAAAAAGCACAAGTTAGGATTTCTGGGAGACCCTCAGGTGAGTTCACATTATGAGACCCGCTGGCATCACCATGTCGCAATTGTCCTCTTTTGTGTGAAGCACGTGGGGTTGGTAGAATGTGGCCACTGTGGCTGAAGATTTGAATGTGTCTTTCCCAAAAGTTAAATGACACTGAGAGAGGGGAAGTGGTAACGCCAACACATTTCTTGCATAGAGCCACTTTATTCAAAGATTATGTTGGTGTATTTTCTTTCTTTCTAGAGCGTAGAAAGAAAAAAAAAAAGAGCCCTTCAGGATTCTGAAAGAACTAGTAGACTTCCGAGTGGATAATATCATGGGATCCAAGATTCCTTCTCTGAATGATCACAATAAAAGTGTCAGAGAACCTCCACCCTCTGACTGGCTCTGACCATGCCCCCAGGCACTCTTGTACAGGGCACTCTTATCTGTTTCGTGCCCTAATCACAAGAGAGCTACATCAGCTTGGAGCCCAGATTTGTGGGGCTTCCCCTCAAAATGGACACAATGGAGAATTCCAACTTCATGCAATGAGCTAGAAGCAAAGCATTGCAAGTAAATAACCCAAAACCAATAGCATTCTATTTGGTACGGAAGAAAGGAGCAGGGAAAATCCTATTGACTGGTCTCTGATTCTTGATGCTCTTATACTTTTGTCTAGTGTCAAAAAAAAAAAAGGCCTAGGGCAGAAAGAAGCAGCTTTCAATTTTATTCTGTGTTAAGAGAGTTAGTTAGTATAGGAACCATACCACAATAAAGGGTTTAAAAATTTTTTTAACAAAAAAGAGACCAGGCGAATGTTGAAAAGGCAGTGTTAATAGGCGTGATTAAAAGTGAGGTTAGAGACTCAGATCAGTTAGAGATCATTTAAGACTGAGTCAATCCCCAGTCCCTCCTCTAAAAATAAATAAACTTAATTACTCCCCAAAAGAGAAAAAAAAAAATATATATATATATATTTAAAAGATTGATTTATCAAGGGTATTCAAAGAAGTCTGTTTTATCCTGTAAGTAATAGGAAGGCAATGGGATATTTTAAAAACAGGATAGTAGCAAGATCAGATTTGATTTAGGATGGTAACAAGTGGCAGAAAGGGTCTAGAGTGGCAGAGACGGGTGGCAAGGAGATGATGACAGTAGTTCTTATTTCTCATGAAAAATTGCCTGAGAAATGGGCTGTGAATATATTCTATTTCTTAAAACTGATTCCTTAATTTTTATCATTTTATTTTAGGGAAAGCCAAAATGTTTTGCACCAATATGACAAGTTCTAGACCAAAATGAAAGTCTACAAAGAAATTTTAATACATGGGCCTACTGCAGATAGGTTCAGCTTCCTGTTGGGTTTTTTTTCCAGAGCCCATTAAAAGCCATAATTGACACTAAATAGCAAGTCAGGATCAACAATTAATGTGATTAATTTATGTATCTTAGTTTGAACGAGGACAAGGAATGGGAGACTATACCAAAATAAGGTTAGACACAGACTAACAGGATTTCAAATGACAAATACTGATACATAAAAGAAACATGTATCATACACCAGACCCGTGCCTCAGATCTTGAGCGTTATGGTGAAAGACCTTCTTGGATATATTGCCATTTTTTTTTTTCCTTTTAACATGCTTTCCCTACACTTGTCCTTCCCTACACCTGATGGCTTAACAGAAGCTCCAAAATGCCCTCTTTTCATATACAGTAATGAAAGATAGCCACAGGGTGGCAGCAAAGACATAAAATTATGAGTACTGTTGCTTTACTAACTAAAAAACCTTCTTAAAAATCACAAAGTTAGGCAAACGGAAGAGAGCTGAAGAGGAATAAAATAATCACGGAAATGTATAATAAGGAGACAAGAAAATAAGGTATCTAGCACAAATTGCATTCTGGGAACAGTGTGTGTGTGTGTGTGTGTGTGTCTGTGTGTGTGTGTGTGTGTCTGTCTACTGGAGGGCAGGGGGAGGGGTTGGTTTCCTTAGAATTAGTATATTCTACATGAAATATTGCATTTGTTTTATGTAAATGAAATGTGACTCTAAATCCCAGTCCCACTGGACTACAGGAAATTTATCTCAGATATTCTAGGGTTGGTGATCCCAGTTGGTGATCTAACCCAGGGTCAGGGCATTGCATCCCACACCACAGCAGTCACCTGTCTGCAGTTCACATGACTGTTTTAGATCCCCACTCTGTGGCCTCCTTGTCATTCATACAGATAGAAATCTTTGACAAAGGACAAGTGGCTGGGCCTGGGCCCCAGCCTCCCAGGTGTTCCATGCAGACCTTCCCTCTAATTCCCGCAAGGCATCTACTGACCTCGCTGCCCAGCCTGAAAGAATTGCTTTTGTCTAGGGGGATGTTTTAATCATTTAGTCATTTTAGTTAGAAACCTTAGTCTCTTAATTGGCTTTCTTCCTTCTCAAGTTCTATTTTTCCCCAAATGTTTATTCTCCTAAAACTGAAAGCCAGGAAACCCTGCCCCAAACTTCCCTTGAGTTTCAATTCTTTTTTTTTTTTTTTACATTTTTATTGATTCATAATCATTTTACAGTGTTGTGTCAAATTCCAGTGTTCAGTACAATTTTTCAGTCATACATGGACATATACACACTCATTGTCACAAGTTTCAATTCTTTCAAATTTTCTACATAGACAATCTATAATCTGTGAACAAAGATAGTTTTCTCTCTTCCTTACTAATGTGTATACCTTTTATTTCCTTTTCTTGTCTTATTGCATTAGCAAGGACTCTTGGTACAATGTTGAATAGGAATGGTTAGAGGGGATATTCCTGTCTTGTTCCAAATTTTAGAGGAAAGCTTCTAATTTCTCAGCATTAGTATAATGTTAGCTGTAGGGTTTTTGTAAATGTTCTTCAACAAGCTGAGGAAGATCCACTGTATTCCTAGTTTTATGAGAATTTTTATCATAAATGGGGGTTGGATTTTATTAAATGCTTTTTCTGCATGTATCGTTATGATCATATGATTTTTCTTTTTTAGCCTGTTAATGTGATAGATTATGTTAAACAATGTTCAAATGTTGAACTAGCCTTGTATACCCAGAATAAATTTCACTTTTCATGGTACAGAATTATTTCTACACATTGATGGCTATAATTTGCTAAGATTTTGTTGAGGACTTTTGCATTTTTGTTCATGAGAAAGTCTGTTGTTTTCCTTCCCTATAATGTCTTGCTCTGGTTTTGGTATTAAAAAGTCTTCCCTCTACTTCTGCTTTCTGGAAGAGATTGTAGAGAACTGGTATCATTTCTTCTTTAAATATTTGGTAGAATTCACCAGTGAAATCATTTGGGCCTGATGTTTTTTGTTTTGAAAGGTTATTAATTATAGACTCAATTTATTTAATAGATACAGACCTTTTAGTTTATCAATTTCCTCATATGGAAGTTTTGGTAGCTTACATCTTTCAAAGAATTGGTCCATTTCATCCAAGTTATCACATGTATGGGCATGAAGGTACTTATAATATTCCTTTACTATCCTTCTAGTTTCCATGTCATCAGTTGTTACATTGCCTCTTTCATTTCTGATATTTTCAAATTTCCTAAGATGGAAGCTTAGATTACTGATTTTATATGTTTCTTCTTTTTTCATATGCATTCAGTGCTATAAATTTCCCTCTAAGCTACTGCTTTTGCTGCATCCCACAAATTTTGATAAGCTGTATTTTCATTTTCACATAGCTTGACATATTTTAAAATTTATCTTAAGATTTCTTCTTGGAACTGTGTGCTATTTAGAAGTTATTTAACCTCCAAATATTTGGGGATTTTAGAGCTTTCAGTTTTTGCCTTTTAGTTTAATTTCACTGTTATCTGAGACCATATTTTGTATGATTTCTATTCTTTTAAGTTTAAGATGTGGTTTATGAACAATGATGCTGCTTATCTTGATAGATGTTCCATGTGAGCTTGAGAAGAATGCATATCTTGCTGTTCTTGGATGAAATAGTCTATGAATGTCAATTAGCTGTTGTTTCTTGATGGTGTATATTCTCACTGATTTTCTGCCTGCTGGATCTGTCGTGTCACTGGCAGATGGATGTTGACATCTCCAACTACATTAGTGGATTTGTCTGTTCTTCCTTGCAGTTCTGTCAGTTTTTCCGTCTACATATTCTGACTCTGTGTTGGGTACATACACATTCAGGATTTTGTTAAGTCTTCTGGGAGAATTGTCCCCTTTGTCATTATGTAATGTCCCTCTTCATCACTGACAGTTTTCCTTGCTCTGAAATGTACTTTTTCTGAACTTAATGTAGCTACTTAAGGCTTTTTTAAAAGTTAATATTAGCATGGCATATCTTTGTCCATCCTTGACTTTTCATCTACCTGTGTCTTCGGACTTACAAAGTGAGTTTGTTGTAGACAACGTATAATTGGGTCTTCTTCTTTTTTTTTTTTTCAATCCTCTGTAATAGTATCTGTCTTTTAATTGATGTATTTAGACCATTCACATTTAGGTTGATTTTTTCATACAGTTGGTTTAATCTCCACAATATTTTAACTCCTTTCTATTTATTGCCCTTCTTATTTACTTTTTTATCATTCACTCTTCTTTTTGCCCTCTCTGATTTTAATTGAGCATTTTTTACAATTCCATTTTCCCTCATCTTTTAGCATATTAATTATACTTTTTCAAAAAACTTTTTTGCCTAGAGTTTGCAATACATATTTATAAATAATCCAAGTCCATTTTCAAATAACATGGCACTGTTTCACAAGTAGTGCAGGTACTTTAGAATATTTCCAATAACCCACTTCCTTCTGTTCTAACATTCCTGTCATATGTTTCACTTTATCCATAAGCTATAATCATTAATCATTTGATACATCATTGCTATTATTTTGATCAGTTATCTAAGTTAGTTAAACATAAGAAAAATAAGACTTTATTTTACCTCTGTCTTTCTTTCTCAAATATTCTTCCTTTCTTTACTTTCTTAGATGCAAGTTTTTGACCGACATCATTTCTTTCTCCATGAAGAACTTCTTTTAACATGTCTCGCAAGGCAGGTCTACTGGCAACAGTTTCTCTCAATTTTTGTTTTTCTGAGAAGATTTTTAGTTTCCTTCACTTTTAAAGGATAATTTATCTCGATATAGAATTCTAAGTTGGCGAGTTTTTTCTGTCAATGCTTTAAATACTTTCACTCCACTCTTTTTGTTTGCATGGTTTCTGAGAAGGAGTCCAATGTAATTCTTGTCTCTCTTCTTTCATAGGCAAGGCTTTTCAGTTTCCTATGGCTTCTTTTAAGATTTTCTCTGTCTTTGATCTTCTGTGGGTTGAATATTATATGCCTCGATATAGATTTTTTGGTGTTTAGCCTGCTTGGTGGTCTATGAACTTTCTGGATCTGTGGTTTGGTGTCTGTCAGTAACTGGAAAAACTGTGGTCATCATTACTTCAGGTATTTCTTCTTTTCCTTTTGTCTCTTTCTTCTCCTCCTGGCATTTCCATTACATGTATGTTATACTTTTTGTAACTATCCCACAGTTCCCAGATATTATGTTCTATTTTTTCCAGTCTTTTTTTTTTTTTTGACCTTTAGTTTGGGAAACTTTCAATTCTTTTGACAAATGTTTTGAATACCCTGATACATGCCAATTTATTGACCTGTGTGATAATTTCTCTGGCTTATAGAGCTAGGATTGAAGTTGTTGGGTGAAGGAACATATACAAACTTAATTTCAATATTCAGCCAGAAAGTATTCCAGAATGGCTGCACCAATCTATACTCACTCCAGTAGTACATAAAGGATTCCCATTTCTACTGTTTTCTTGCCAATATTTATCTAACTTTCTAATTCTTGCACTTTTCAAAATAGAAGTCTTGTTTCTTGATTGTTTTAATTTCTACTTCTCTGATTACTGGAGAGGTGGAGCATCTCTTTATATTAGCCATTAGGATTGCTTCTTCTACAAAGTACTTATTCATGCAATTTGCATGAATTTTTTTGTATTTTTGTATTTTTTTGTATTTTTGTATTTCATCAATTTCATCAATTATGAAGTGCACATTTTTCACGTTAACATCCCTGAAATTGGGACACATCTTACAGTGGATAATACCTCTTTCATTTATCTACTGCTGCATAACAAACCACCCCAAAATCCAATAAGTTAAAACAACAATTTTATTATATTTCACAGTTTCATGGATTGACTGGGCTTATCCAGGTGATTCTTATGATAGTCTTGCTAGGGGACTCTTATGAAATTGCAGGCTGATAGCAGCTGGGACTGGGATCATCTGAAGGCTCTACTGGAATTCTTGGACAGCTTGGCCTCTCTCCCTCTCCATTTAGCCTCTGGGCTCTTCCTTGTGGCTTCTCCAACAGGATACCTGGACTTGTTACATGGCATTTCAGAATCCCCAAGAATAAGAGTTCCAACAAACAAAGGCAGAAGCTGAAATGTTACTTAGGAACTAGTCCCAAAAGTCACATAGAATCATTTTTACCACATTTGACTGATAAAGAGCATCACCAGGTCAGCTTGTATTCAAGAGAAAGTGAAGCAGACTCCATCTCTTGAGGGAAGAGAAGCAAGATCACGTTATAAAAGAGAATATAGTTGGAGGTATTGTTGTAGCCATCTTTGGAAACACAATTTGCTAAATCTGCCATTTGACTACAAAATCACATCTCTTCCTCATATACAAAATACACTTAGCCTCTTCCTGAGAAGTCTCCTCTTATTATGGATGGTCTAGGATCTCACAATCTAAATCAGGTGTGAATGGGGTTTTGAGGTGAAGTTATTAGGTACCACTCCTCAGTGATAGCCCCTAAAGAAATCTGAATTTACAAGACAAGATATCTGCCCTACACACTCAGTAAGTGATGGCGAGACAAAGAAAGGATAAGTGCAACAAATATTCAAACCAGAATCAAGAGTAAGGAAAAGAGACCCTACTTCTTGATGGGGAAGTGGCAGGGACACAGTGTAAAAGAGCATGTGGCTCATCAAGTTGTACACTTCAAATAGCTACAGTAAATCAGTTATACCTCAACAAAGGCATTCATTCATTTCCAAGGAGTATGTTTGATGGGAGACACAAGGCCATCTTTGGAAGACAGTCTGCCACAGTATTTTACACACTTGCTATCAAGTGGGCAATGCCATGATCTAGTCATCATTCCTCCTTCATGGATGAACTTGGTTGTTTTCCCATTGACCTTCCCACTGAACAACTTTAATCTCTCAATGTTTCAGTCAATGAGTCATTTGAAAAAGGAACTGGAATTCTGAAACCCTGAAAAAGGAACTGGAAAACTGAAACCCTCTTTTGACAACTTCTGGTAAGATCAAAGAAGTGTTAGCATGAAGACCTACAGAATGGTTGTCAGCTTGGCAAACAATCTCAGAGACAATAGTGAGGAACTCTTTTAGAAAATGCTGCATCACTAGCAGCCAGATGATGACACAGAACACAGTACTGTATATAAGAACGTGGAGTATGAAAGTGATTCAGCAAAATGCATGCTAAATGAAGGAAAGTTTTAGGAATACTGAGTGGCCAGATGTATGCATGGGAGGGAGGCACAGAACAGAAAAGCTAGCTGATACTCCAAATACAGCATTGCTATGTATCAGTCAAATTGTGAAAAATCTCCTGATTTCCATCCTAGTGTTCTCCACAGAATACTAAGGAAGGATTTCCTGACCTGGATAACCCAACACGGAAGGCACTTAAACAGAAAAATAGATATCATGGCTTTTGTCTTTCAAAATGTGTTGGGGGGGTTAAATTACACTTTATTCTCTAAGGACAGAAAAGGCCTGAGGATCTAGCACTGTGTCTGTGGCTCTGTGATGATTCTGCGCCATGTACTGGAATTATGTACATGTGCCTATGAACCATTTTATGATGATAACAAGATTAGCACTTGATTCTACCCTACTTCTCCTTTCTCTCCTACTTTTTTCAAAAAGTTTAGTTTTCTGCAATCAAATGTCACCTTTTAATTGAAAATACAATGTATTTTTGTTTTATCTACTTTTGTTCTTTTCTTCACTAATGAGCCTCCTATTACTGATATTTCCAATTCCCTTGCTACTGAATGTTGACTGTTTTTTGTTCTTACTCACTATCATTCTAGGACTAGTGTCCACAACTGGCAGTGACCTGAATAGTACCAGGTAATCTTGCTAAACAAATGATCCTAGATTTTTATCTTGAAAATGTACAACAACAAGGGAAATGATTCATCATAAATGAACAATTTGTATCTGAGTAAAGTCAAAATAATGCAATAATTTTTCTAAAATCAAGGTAATAAGAAAATATTCTTTCCCCTAGTGACTGGATATAACAGCTTGTACTGATGACTGGCCATTTAAAAACAAAACAAACAAATGAACAAAAACCTGAAAGTGTGTCTTTAACTCAGTACCCTCTGAAACGGCCTTGGGCTGAGTGCCTTAGCAACTGCTACATCACTGCAATCATCGACTCTGACCACAAGAGGGCCACTTAAAATCACATGAGATTATCACAGATGCTTTTAAAGTGGATGACTTGAGGCAAAAAGAAGAAACAGAGAAAAAGGTCCTGTGATAGGAAAATAAATCTTTAATTAAAAAAAAACCCTAAATTTATACATGTGCAGAAACCAAATAAGACCGTTTTGTCAATCCTCAATTTCTGTGTACACAAATTGATACCTGAAAAGTTTAATCCAATCTAAATCAAACTGCCAATCTTATAAACGATTCAAAATTTCTGCCTACATTCCTCTCAGTTCTGATTCTTGCTTCCACAGACCAACAGCAGGGAAGTGAGACAGGCCTCCAGCCTCAGGAGAAAGGGGCAGAGTTTTTCTCTCTGGTACTGTTGTTATCTGGCCATCATTTTGTGTGGATGGTCATGCGACATGTCATCTTGGCTAGGGAACAGTCCTAGTTACTCAAACACTAGTCCAGATGCTGCTGTGAAAGTATTTTGTAGACGTGATTAAAGTCTATAATCAGTTGACGTCAAGCAAGGGAGATTATTATAATCTGCGTGGGGTTGATTCGATCAGCTGAAAGGCTCTAAGAGCAGAGCTGAAGCTTCCCTGATGAAGAAGAGATTCCGCCTGTGGTCAGCAGTGTCTGCCTCTAGTCTGCCCTTTCTGACGGCTTGCCCTTTGGGTTTTGGACTTGCCTAGTAAGCTCCACAATTACATAAACCAATTCCTGGCAATACATTTTTAAAAATGTATCTCCTACTGGTTCTGCTTCTCTTGTTGAACCCTGACGGACATGATACCCAGATACTAGCTATCACTCATGGGGCACTTGCATGGGTTTTAGGAGATCCCACACACAGATGGATACACTCCCGAGGAATTCCTGCACTACACCGTTCCCTGAAACTGGCGACATGCTCTCTGAAAGCTCTCTTAACGTTACCTTAAATCTCAACTTGTGGTGAAACATTCCACATGACCGCTTTCTTCTGAGGTCTCCGTGCCCGGCAGGAAGTCCTCCTGAATAAAGCCCTTTGCAAATAACACAAACCCTACCGCCTTCTCACACTTCCTCTGGGCCCAGGCAGGGTCCTATACCCACTCAACAAATAATGAAACGGCAGCTTGCATCCACTGCATCTGGCCTTCCTTACCCCTTCATCAGGGGCAGTTTCTGCTGGCTTCCCACCAACAGACCTCTCTCAGCAATATCCAGACAGCAGTTTCTATGCCGTCTACAACTCGGCACTTAGGTCAAGTTCTTCTGAGCGCTCCCTTGTTCCTCCGTCAGCCGGAGATCTACGAGTTTCCACAGCTGAGCAGCACAGAGCCAGAGAGTAAAACTCTGTGTCTATCTCCAGCAAGCAGATGCCCTCTAGTTTCCTTCCTCACTTGGCCTGGGCAGAAGGAGGGGAGACACGCTAGCAATCTTTTCATCCAAAAATTTTCAAAAAATTTGCCACTGTAGTTGGTCTTGAACTTTTCCTTATAAGGGGTGTTGGTAAGTGTCCCCAGACCAGTTTGGAGAGTCCTACGGCGTGTGTCTAAGGACTCTCTCCAATACAGGACTTCTCATCACCTACTATTCTCAGCTCTGGGTTTCAGCCAAAAGTTTGAGACCAGAGGGAAAAAAAGTCTCTAACATTCTATTACTTCCATCGCTGGGGGAGTTTTTCCACTCTCACTAAAATCTATTATTCATAGGTAAGCTCTACCCAGAATTTTGTCTCTAAAAATGCTAGGCTGTACTAGCCTGCCCACAATGTTTGCCACTCGTGGCTCTGTTTCTGAGTCCAGGGATATCCGATGAGCCCCCGACTCTGTCAGTGGATATCTGTAGTGCATACGCTCCGGATTTGTAAAGCCTCCTGCACAAGCCTTTGTCAGTGTCATCACTATGCTCATTTCAATGTTTCACTAGCAAATGCACTAATTTTCCATCCTTCGTGACACGACAATGCCAATTCCAGTTAGTTCCTAGTGTTTCGATAACTATGCCTCTCACTAGAAGTCAGCTGTCTTATACTTTCCCTTAATTCAATCTTAGAATGGAGAATGGAGGAGTTCAAATGCTATAGAGAGAAAAGTTACAAACAAGATAAAATATTTTCAGCCTGTATCACACACAAATGGCTAATTTATTTAGCACATAAAGAACTTTTTCTTACAAATTATTTGGGAAAAGATCGTTACCACCTTTTTTTTTTTTTTAATAATAAAGGCTATGAACTGTCAGTTCATAGCAAAGGAAATACGAAGGCTCGGAAGCATGTGCAAAGATGCTCGCTGTAATTCTTAATAAGAGAAAAACAAATTAAAACCACAATGAGAACCGCTTCTCATGTCTCTAATTAGTAAAGATCAAAATGTTTGATGAAAAACTGCATTGGTGGAGATGTCAAGAAAATGAAACTATGATACATTGCTGGTGGGAGTGTAAACCTGTAGATTTATGTAGAGCAATTTGGCATGTCTAGAAACACTCAAAAAAGCACAAAGTTACATCTGTAGAAATATAGTCACTGCAGCACTGTTTGTACAGGCAAAGGAGAGGAAATGACTTAAACTTCTATTAATAGGAGACTAGCTAAACAAATGGTTAAATCCATAAAATAGAATTCTATCCAGCCACGAAAAAGAATGAAGTAATTGTAATGAGTATAAACATAGAAAGATTCAAGATAAAGTGTTCATTGGGGCTGGCAGGGGTAAAGCTCAGAGCAGTGTGTATACTACGCTACAACTTGTGGTGAATTTGTGTGTGTGGTGGGGGGTAAATAGGTTATATCTGGGAAAGAGCAGAAAAAGTCAACAGTATTTTTCTCCAGGAAAAGGAAATGTGTGAGCAAGCAATCAGAGGTGGGAGCAGACACTCTTTTTTCATGCCTGTATTTTTTTATAACTTTTGAAGTTTATACCATGAGCATACACATCCTCAAAACATAGTAAATAACAATTTGAAAGAAGCAGCACATAAAGAAGAGAATCACAAACTGTGACAAGAGCATTGAAGCAACTAAACAAGTGGATGTCACAGAGGGTTAGGAGATTGGCTATTTTTAGATGGAACGATCATATAGTACGGCTTAATGTAGGCTCAGAGAAGCTAAGCATTTTGCCTAAAGTCACACAGCAACTATTAGAAAAAGGATTTGAATAAAGGTTAGTCTTACTGACTCCAGCATCGGTGCTCTTCCCACTATAACCCTGCTGCTCTCAAGAGGGGACATAGCATTTTCTAAGGAAAAATTTATAGCATGTGGCCGGCCATACAAAGAACCAGTGTGACTAGTAGGTTTCAGGAAGGCATTTGTGCATTCTGTACCTGTCACAGCCAGTAGCATTTAGATGCAGATAGTTGGTTACAAGTCATGCAGGGTCTTGCAAGTCAAGAAAAATTAAAAATTACTTAAGCGAAAAATAGGAAGAACTAAGGGGAGAAAACCTGCTAGCTCTTGACTAGGGATCTACAGAGCACATTCTTGCCAATCCCTGGTGAGACATCATGTATTTAACAGTTTGGGTACACACTGGTGAGGGCAGCGCCGGGTCCCAGCAGCTGTTGTAGCTAAGAAGGCTGAAACTCTGAAGCAGTCTCAGCACCTATGACAAAACCTGGAATGTGTGCAGTGAAGTCACCGATCCTATGTCCAGGTGACCCAAGACACGGTCCATTGGAAGACAGGGAGGACCTATTCTGGGGGAGCAAAGAAAGAAAACACACCTTTTAAGAGTAGATCTAAAAGAGGTGGCGGGGAAAGGAGAAAAGGCACATCAAGCAGGTAATCCAAAGCACAAATGGAGCAGCACAACGGCAGCCTGAGCTTCCAAGCCCAGAGCAACGGAACCAACTAACCCTCCGCCTGGGACGGACTCAGAGAAGCCCCGGCGAACACTCTCACGCACTGTCAAGGCCAAGCCAGCTCGCCAACGATCAGGCTCGACCGTTGAGTTGGAGGTGCAGACTGGCTTCCTTCTGTCTTGATCACTGTTTTCTAGTTATACAGGTAAAAGATAAAAAGTTCTCATTTTAAAAGGTTTGTTCTACAGAAAAACAGAAAGAAAGGGAAAGAGGAGGTTATTTATTCAATCATTTTTGATACTGACAGACATTTGAATTGTTTCTAATTTTTCCTACTGTAGAAGTATAATGAGGTTCTTTGTGCATTCGTACAAACAATTCTTCAGAATCTATTGCTAGCAGTGTATCAAGTCTGCAGACTGGCCAGGCCAAAAGCAGGAGGAGTGATGAGGTATGAGATACCATCAGTGTCTAGTCTGAGTCAGCAGGAAAAGTTCATGCCTGTCCTTGGCACCTGCCCAAGCAGGTATCTGGCCCACCCTGATCCGGGACCCCACAATTCGACCATCCTCTCACTGCCCCTCCCAATAAACCTTATCCGGGGTGGATGTAATCCTTGTACACGGAAAACAGATCACCCTACATTATGGTCCTTTATCCAGAATACTCCCACACTTCTTTGCATTAACTACAACCCAACTGGTTTTTAAAAAATGATGACCTCTCAAAATGAACTCACTGAAATTTCACATCTTCCAGCAGCACGTCAGCGATGGATTACGAACAGGGACCTCCAGATTGCCAATTCCACTGAATACTTGTCTCCCATTATGTTACCTTATGTCTCTTTAGCATCTCAGTCTTTGCGTGCTCCCTCCACCTTGAAAATCACTTCTTCCTTCGCGCTCATCCCATCCCCTTCACGCTCCCTCCTGAGTGCCAGCACGGGAGTTTTCTCCCCTCCCCTTCATTTCCTTCCCATCTCAATATTAACACAGAAATGAAGACTTTATTATCATCAAAGTTTTGCCATGAGAGAAGATCATTACTAGCAAGGGAAACATCTGTCTTATACATGTTCCACGGTGAAGAAACGGAAAGACCGCCCAAGTAAAAACCCATCACTCTTCCAGGACAGAGCCAGGAATGAAAAGTCACCATGATCTTGAGGAGCCTGTGGTTCACTTCATTTTTGCTCAATAAGGATATCGAGAAATAGGCCCTTTAACTCATATGTTCCTGGAGACTTTAAACTGATGGGCCCATTTGAAAGTACCCACTGACTCAGCATGTACAAAATGACATGTGAATACGGTATATCTATCTAAAATCTATAGGAAAAAATCATAGGACCTAGAACAACTAAAAGAATTTTGAGAAAGGAAAACAAAGTTGGAGGACTATATGACCTGATTTCAAGACTTAGTATAAAATTACGCTGGAGTAGAAGTAAAAGAATAAGACATAAAAATAAACGGAACAAAAGAGAAAATGCAGAAATACACCTGCGTGTATAAGTTCACTGATTTTTAACAAAGGTATCAAGGAAATTCAATTTTAGAAAGGGTAGTTATTTCAATAAATGGTGCTGGAACAATTAGACATCTTTAAGAATTTTTTTAAATGACCTCAACCCATACCTCATACCATATACAAAAGTTAGATCATGATAGACCACAGACCCAAATGCAAAATCTAAAACTATAAAATTTCAGGAAGAAAACATAAAGGCAATCTCTGTGATCTTGGACTAGGCAGTTTCTTAAAAAGTTAAACATTTACCTACCATATGATCCAGCCATTCCACCTCCTAAGTATTTACTCAAGAGAAAAAGAAGGCCTCTCTCCACACTAAGATTTATATCCAAATGTTCGTAACAGCTTTATTTTTCATAGCCCAAAACTGGAAACTGTCTACATGCCCGTCAATAAGTGAATGGAGGGGGGAGGGTATAGCTCAAGTGGTGGACTGTGCAAGGTCCTGGGTTCAATCCCCAGTACCTCCTCCAAATAGAAATAAATGAATAAACCTAATTAAAAATAAATAAACAAGTGAATGGATAAACAAATTGTGGCACATCCATATAACAAAACCTCAGCAATAAAAAGGAGTAACTGCTGATGCACATAACAATATGGATTAATCTCAAAATAATCATGCTGAGCAAAAGAAGCCAGAAAAAAAGAGTACATATTTAAAGACTCTGTTAAACTAGGATGGCAGAAGGTAGATCAGGGGCCCCTGGAGTGGAAGAGTCTTGGATGACAGAGAGGAGAGAGGGAGGAATTACAAAAATGCATGAAGATTATATAGTGATATATTCACTCAAGTGATATCTTGATTGAGGTGACAGTTTCACAGGTATATCCACTACATCAAAACTTAGCCAGCTTAACTCTTTAAATATACTCAGTTTATTGTGTGTCAGTTGTACCTCAGTAAAACCAGTTTGAGGGGCAGTGACAAAGGAAGCTGTCACAGTAAGTAAGCTAGGTGACCAACCACTGTGGCTTTTTGTGTTAAAAGTGGAGATGGAGAGAAGTGATGAGATTTAGAACACACTTCTGTGGTAGAGATGAGAAAATGTGCTGATGCACTAGTGAGTGGGGGAAAAAAGTAAGATAACAGAAAGCTCTTCAGTTTGGAACCTGAACAACCAAGTGGATGGCAGGGCCATTTCCTGAGACGCAGAAGACTTGGGAGCAGGGACGCACAAGAGAACACTCATCCCGTCACTGCTTGTGACGGTGGGGGCACAAAGGCAAACTGGGCGTCCGCGCGAAGGGAGCGGGTACATAAACGGGGACTCAGCAGCAGTCAAAGGATGAATTATGTGTACGCGGCGCAATGAGGATGGACCTCAAAAGCATGCTGCTAGTGGAAAAAGTAGTGTGATGAGATACATGGAGAAAACATTTAATTAAACATGAAACAAATAAAGAAGAAAACTACGTATTTTTTAAGGGTACAAATGAGCTCAAGGACTGTCTCAAATATCAAAATAAACTCCTGTGGAGGGAAGAGGAATGAAGGGGGGATCCAGGAAGAAGGGGAAGGTGAACAGAACTGGACAGAGGTATATATGGACTGACGGAGATGGTCTGAGGAACTCTGATTACTGTACCTGTGGTCCAAAAACTATTTACTAAAGTACAGTAATATAGCAAAATAACAAAATGGACGAGAGTCCAGGTTTTTGCTATATTACAGGGATTACACAATTTTACTGTTTTCACTTTTCTTACTGACCCTCAGACACCTCATAGCTGTGACCCCTATGGAGGTCTTCCCCCTCTGGATTTTCTTCATCCTCATTTGGTTACTGGTCTCTTACTATCTTTTAAAAATGTCTTATTCTAAACACGGCATGTCCTGGATAAGCTTACTGCATAACGTTCATGCAGCTGTGGGATCACAGCTGTGGGGTGCGAGTGCTGATAGAGAAATTCCAGTTTCTATATCTAGGTGAAGTAGGCCCTTTGCCTTTTTAGAGCCAGTGACTGAATGCTCACATGAATAGGGTTAAGGGGAGATTAGGATATACTGCGTTTCTTGCTCTTAATTCCTCTAATTAATTTGTGGGCTAACAGAAACAACTAGGATAAGAATTTTTAAATGTTTTTTTTATTTATCCTTTCATGTATTTAATATTCACTGATGCAAGCACTATGTTAGGAGTCTGGAATACAAGGGTGGCTAAGACACAGCCCACGTCCTAAAAATACTACAAAAGAGAAAGACAAGGCAACATCACAACCCAGTGTCGTCGACAGAGCAGAATTACAGTCTCCTTCATCACTCCCTCCTGGACCTTTAAACAACACCTTCCCTCCTTATCTGTGTCCAAACCCTACTAAAGAGAAATAATAACGGTTTTCTCGTTTTTGAGGCATTTGCGCCTAAAATAATTTGGGGGTCAATCACATAAGCTGCCTCCGTTCATTTTTCTCTACAAAAATGCCTACCAGACTGACCACTGTTGTGAAATTAAAATGCAAATCACATTCGTCCCTTGGAAAAGGCAGTCACGGGTTGGTTTATTCAGCCCCGCCTACGCACTCTCAGAGGAAAATTAAATCTTTCTGAGAGTCAAGGCACTTATTTAAGTGTGAAGCGCTGAGAATCAAAGCACCACTTTACTCTCATCTGCTTTCCACAACCTGTTTCTTCACCATCGGCATCATTCTTCAGAACAAAGCTTCATCTGCAAAGGACCACTATTTGAATCAAAATATACTGTCAGGGTGAAGTAGCACGTCCACCCACTACCACACATACAAACCCTCCAGTCCACTGGCCTTGGTACATGTCTGCACAGATTTCATCAGCTCAGAAAATAACAGGAAAAAAGCACATTTTTGGCAGAGATGATGGGGACGCAGGAGGCAGGGGTAGTCGCCAGAGTGAGAAATACTAAAAACAAACCTTCTCTGTTTCACAAATTTGCCTACATCCAGTCTGCGAACTGTTAAGATAATATCTAAGTACTCTCAAAGAGAGCCCAGCAGTATACCATCAACCCAGGGAGGCTGTACTCATCTTACATCTAACGCGCATCGTAGCCAGGGAGCTTGCACAAGCCATGAGTCATGGGTAGCCCGACACCCAGGGGCCAGCTCCCTCTTTGTAGGGAGTCATATGACAGCCTGACCAGTCATCACAGCCTGACCTTCTGACAGATCCACGGTAAAGGAACTTCACAGCTAGAGGCTTGGAGATACTCTTTGCTGATGGTCCCACACTTCTGTACTAAGCTGTTTGAAAGAATTCTGTAAGAAACGAGAAAAATCAATCACTCACGGTGACATGCAGAGTAAAGGAGTTATAAGGCATGAAGGGATAAAACATAAGCAAATTCTCTCCCCTATTCAGACCCCAATTCACCCAGTTCCTGAAACAGCAGAATAAAAATTGCTCATTATCCTCTTCAAATGTCATCCTTTGATGTTTTGGGGTTTGGGGGTTTGGGTTTCCTTCCTTGTTCCCTGTCTCCTTTCCTCACCCTTTCCTCGCCCTCCATCTGCTATCCTTGATCTACTGCCCCAACCACATCATTTCTCTTCCCTTTTCTTTTTCCTTCTCTCTCTCACTTTTTCCCCCCACTCTTTTGAAGCTCCTCACCTTGAGGTATTTAGGGCTGATCCATCTTCCCATCTCCAGCCAGAATTATTTCTCAGACCAATCCAGTAAAAGTCCTGAGTGAGGAAATCTGGGAGCTGGAACTAAGGGAGAGGTCAAAGAAGGCGACAAAAGGTAAGAAAAATGCAGAAAGTCAAAGAAGAGATTTGGTGTCACGGTCAAGCCTTTATTCCTTACACCCTCTCTCATCACCATTATTATGGACTGAATGTTTGTGTCCCCCCAGAATTCATGTGTTGAAGCTCTGACACCACAATGTGATGGTATTTTAGAGGCAGAGCCTTTGGGAAGTAAGGAGGTTCGGATGACATCATGAGGGTGGGGCCCTCATGACTGATGGGGTTAGCATCCTTATAAGAGAACAGAGCTCAGTCTCTCTCCACCACCATCATGAGGACAGAACAAGAGGGCTGCTATCTGCAAGCCAGGAAGACGTTTCTCACCAGAAACCAAATCTGCAGCATCTTGACCTTGGACTTTTCAGCTCCCAGAACTAGAAGACACAAACGCCTGTGGTTTAACCCCTCCGCCCCCCATAGTCTACAGCAGCCGAAGCTGAGTAAAATTACCACCAACTCGAAATCACTCTCTCTCTTACACTCTGATTCTAGAGATTTGTTGTTTGCAGAGCGGAGCTCTTCCTAGAACTGAACTTTATGGCTATAACTGCATTCTTATAATGTGACAGATAAGATACATATTACATCTCTGTCTTCCATTGCAACTTTCTCGTTGATTGAATGGAGCACCAGGTAGGTATCTCTTGTTTTGAAAGAAAAAGGCTACCCACTGCTGTGGAAGCAGTCATCTTCCTTATTATCATTTAATACATAAATTGTTATTCAGCTCATAGCAATATACTTGGGTTTTTTTCCCACTAAACTTCCATTTTCCAAACCCTCATAAGTCTTGCGTATGACAAGAAAAAAAAAAGGTTAAGGAAACAAGCTTAAGGTAAAGTTAAGTTGGCTACACCATTTATATGCCCCATGCTCCCCACTAGAACAGGAATAAAAGATTCTTTGTTCTGTACAGTCTGACAGTCAAATAAAGGCATTTATATCCTAAGGGAATTGTCTCTATAAATAAAAATGTAATAAAATAAAAGATAAATCCCAGAAGATTAATTTTGTTATCAGATTTGGTGTTAGGATAATAAATATATTTTGCAACAAATAAACTATCACCTTGGATCTGAAAATTGGTTTTGTTAGAATTTCACTGTGATGTTGAATTTTCAATGTGATGTTAATGTTGACAAGTGTTGTGTTTGTTCACAAGCAAGAAGGATAAAATTATAAGTCTGAAGACCAAAAAACTAATGAACAGTTACTTATAAAATAAGAAACTCAATGTGCTTATATCTGCTTTATAGAGTATGAGTGAATATTCAAAGGTATTCATACATGTCTTAACAGATACCAAAGTTTCTGGGATACATGTAGCGTTCCTGGACATCAGTAACTGATGATTCTGTGTCCAGAAGATACTGTTTGTATAATTGATAACTGCCCAGCCTCTTCTTTTTACTTTACTTCTTATTCTAATTCTCTGAAGTCTCTGCAAATCCCTTATGAAAGAAAATGGAAAATTAGTAAGAAACCATTAAAAGTATTTTTCTGTTCCTTCTGTTTTGTTCCCAGGAATCTTGTGTTTTAGTGTTTTTTGTTTGGTTGCTTAGCTGGTTTGGTTTTCTCTGAGTTAAGAGTTTAATCTGATAGATGTTATTAAAAAAAAAAAAAACCTTAACTTGTTTCCATGATTATATATTTCCAGACTGTTCATTTGTCTCAAGCCTCCTTCCCACATGGATGCTTTGAAATAATCTGCCATTTCCTCTGGCAGTGGCTACCACACAGAGTGTCAAACTCTCAAATGCAAGGAATTTGCTTTGATTCCTCTCCTCCTTTCATAACTTCTCTCCTTCAGAACAGAAGCTCAAAAAAGGGCAGTGACATAGGGTATTTCACAGTAACTTAGCAGTAGGACTTGGACTAGAACCCAAGGCCTTGGCATGTCCTCTACTGAGATGGTCCATCTGTCTGTAACTCACTTCTCTCTTCAAACTGTACCATCTTAGGCCTGAAAATTTTGTGAGATTCCTAGGATGTGCCAAGAAACATGCACATTCAGCAAGATAAGGGACTGTACGTTCTCTTTGATAAAACAGGCCAAGATGACAGTGTAAGCATGTAACATTAAATTCCAGTATTAGTCATTTCCATGGGATCCTGACGTTGCCACAAAAACTGGCTGATGAAGGATGTTTATTAAAGCTAATGCATCTCGTTTCTCGTTATACCCAAGGTCAGGTATCCTAAAACCAGGGTTAGAAGAGGGAGATCCAAGATGGCAGAATATTCTTGGATTTCCTTTGAGCAATCTGAAAAACCTCCTCAAGAGATTTTTGTGACATCAAAGAAAATTACTTCCTTCTGCAAGTTGCAGGGAAAAAAAATTTAACTTCCTGATTTTGTTCCAAAGTTACATATTTTTAGCCATTTAAACATATCAATATCTTCTAACGACAGCTTACATAGTTGAATACCTTTGGAAGAAAATATTGATTTTTTTATCCAGGAACTACAAAGGAAGTAGTGAAATCTCAACTCACGAGGAGCACCAGATGTCCCATTTTATGTCATCATTTTTATTCCACTCCAGGAAGATCGTTGCTCGAGAGTAAGAATTCAAGGACTCATCTCAGAAATATGTCTCTGGACTAAATGCCTTCACCTACTTGGAGACTTTCACCAGCACGAATAAAGAGCTGCTCTTCAAAAGTCCAGAAGGCACAAAGCCTCTTTGAACTCTCAGTAAAGATAGTAGAGGAGACTGTCTTCGTCCGTTCAGACTGCTGTAACAGATCACCATGGATGGAGTGACTGGAACAACAGACATTTATTTCTCAAAGTTCTGGAGGCTGGAAGTACAAGATCAAGGTGCCAGCGGATGTGGTGTCTGGCGAGCGGCTGCTTCCTGGTTTGCAGACGCCCGGCTCCTGGTTGTATCGTCACACGGTGGAGAGCAGAGAGGGCCATGCTTTCTCATGTCTCTTCTTGTAAGGACCCTAATCCCAGCATAAAGCACCCCATTCTCGTGACCTCATCCCTCCCAAAGGCCTCATCTCCAAATACCACCTCACTGAGGATGACGGCATGAATTTTGGAGGGACGCAACATACAGTACACAACAGAGATAGAACAAGTCTTTCATGCTATTTCCCATTTTTCAGAAAAACCTCTACTTATTCTTCATTGGATTTCAATTTTAGCTTCCACTGAAGACACATGGTTGTAGAGGCTTTTGGATGAAGCATTTGAAAAATCAGTTCAGCCTGTTTATCAACACTTCCTTCCCCAGTAATCTATGTCTTATGATAGCTTTGTTCTCTCGGGTAGAGTACCCTGAACACCACTATGTCTTACATCTGTATCGCACTTTAAGGTTTGCAAAATCCCTGTGCGCTCATTCCTAATTTCATCTGAAATGCTGGGTATACCGTATGGCGTTAGGAAAACAGAACAGAAACAATCTACCCGAGTCTGCCACTCATTCTCTCCCCGCCACCAGAAAGTAAACAAACTGCTTCATCTGCCTGAGCCTCAGTTTCCTTATGACAATTTTGCTTAGATATTCTCCAGGACTGTTTTCCAGTAATAAAATTATTGCCAACCCTGAAAAGTCGGCAAATATTGTCATCCCCTCTTTATAGATGAGGAAACAGGCTCACATGGGTGAAGGGGCTTACCCAAGGCTCCTTATTGAGTAAGAATACAAGTTTTCTCCCCCAGAGCTAAGCTCTTGCATTCCATCAGGCTCACCCTTTACAGGAGTAAACAAGATCACACTGTGCCCTGATTAACACTTTCCTTTTTCACACAGAATAAAATCTATAATCCCTGCTAGGTATTACAAGGTCTTACATGACCTAGCCCTTGCCAACCAACTATTTACTTACTACAGTCGGCCATGTGAGCCTTCTTCCTGCTCTTTTAACACGGCAAGGTCAGTGTTTTTACAATGCTTTCCCCTTTGCCTATACCCTTCCCCTAGACTTTCACATGGCTACCCTCTGGGTCTAGGTCTCAGCTCAAACGCTACCTCCTTCGAGAGACCTTGCTTAACCGGACAATCTAAAGTAGTACCTTTAGTTCTTCCTCTAACATAATGCACCGTTTCACTTTCTTCAAAGCACAGATCACTATGTTTATCCGTTTACTTGTTTGCTGTCTATCTTTCCTCTGACTAAAATGTAAACACCATAAAGGCAAGAACACATCTGACCACTGTACCTCTAGCACCTAAAAAAAAATGACATTATGTTCAAAAATATTTATAGAATTGAGGAATGTAGAGCCAATTATTACGCAGCAAGAGATTAAACCTTTTTGAACACAAACTCCGCATCCTCCACTCCCATCAAGTACTTAATTGTGTACGTTGTGGGTAGGAGTGGACTGAAGAGCACAAAGGAAGGGTAGGATGGATAAATGACATCCTAATTTTCAGAAATCTATCATGCATTTCTTAAACAATTTGCCTATAATGATTATTTAAATTAGGAAAAAATGAATTTTTCCTCATTCTTCCACCTCTGGCATTATAAGCAAAACTGTCCACTTCTTTGTTCTCCTCATTTCAAGGGGAAGGAATGACAGCGAATGAGGCACAGAAATGAGTGAGGACTTGCTCAAAAACCTCAATTAGAAGAGCTGGGATTAGATAATACTCACTAATAAACCCCTGTCCTGCACTTAACTCCCAAGACCCACACAGTTCCACATCACGTGGTCACACCAGGTTACTACTTCTCACTGGTGAGGCTGGACAGTGCAAAATCTTACCATATCACTTTCTCTTGAAGACTGTCCCACTTGAAAGAAGCCTTTAAAACTGGAGTGCAATTATCTATGTTCTATATAGTCATGGACTGTGTGTGTGTGTGTGTGTGTGCGTGACTGTAGAAGCAACATAAAAGTATAAGCAAAAGTGTTTACTGGCAAAGGTGTTAGCTTAGAACTCTTAGCCTCCAGAGATGGTGTGAACTAGAGCAATAAGGTGTCATGTCACTTTAGAATTAGTAATGGTTGGTTATATTTTAGAGAGGAAAAAATGTAAAACCTAAAAGCAAGACGAAGACAGAAACCAAGCAAATGAAATCAGATACATTTTTTCTTTCCTTTTTCTTTTCTTTTTAAGGTCCTTATTCATGCTTTACACACACACACACACACACACACACACGCTTTTGCAGGTAATATTTTAAAATTCTAATTAAAATATTATTAAGGTATAGAACATACTCCTTAAACTTCCAAAATTTACATGGTTTATGGGATGTATCTAAGTTATGTGGAGATATACTAATGTGGAAATACACTAATAATAGATCAAAGCTACTGGTGATATCTTTTTTTTTTACTTTTTTTTATTTAAGTATAGCCAGTTTATGGTCATATCCTTGATCAGCTAAGTTAATTTTAGGGACTATGTCCTAAAGAAATAACCTCACAAAAAAAATTCATATAAATATGCTTATAGCTGCAGAAAAATTGGAAATAAGTAAAATTTTATCTAGGAATATGAAAACAGTTAGCCAATAATAGAATAACGGAGTTTTTAAAGACAAGCATCTATAATAATTTAATGTTTGGAAAAAACAGGAATAAAACAATACTGTGTGATAAAAGCAAAAAGTAAATACAGGGTGTCCAAAAAGCCTAGAAACAGAGGATAAATGTATTTTCAAATTGTACATCTATTTTCAAATAATATCATTTACATGTTTTTCTTCAACCTCCAGACACCTTTTCAGGTGAAGTATTTAAAACAATAGATGTAGTTTTTAATTAGGAAAAAAGTACAATACATAGCACCCCTAAAATCTAAAGTAGATCAGACCTACTACTTTAAATTTAGAGATATTTCACCTGAAAACATATCTGGAAGTTGAGTAAAAACACACTGAGCATATTACTTGAAAATGTAAGTAACATACTGTTTAAAAATAAGTTTATCATATGTTTCCAGACTTTTCAGATATCCTGTAGTAAGTAAACATTGATTATTATCATATAAAAACATGCAAATATTACTCAGCCATAAAAAATAATGAAACAATGTCATTTGCAGCAACACGTACTGATTCTCAAATCAATAAAATCTCAGTATGAAAGAAAAAAAAATAGTGAAACACTGCCCATCAGCAGATGAATGGATAAACAAAATGTGGTCTATCCATATAATGGAATATTATTCAGCCATAAAAAGGAATAAAATTCTGATACCTGTTACAGCACAGATTAACTCTGAAAACATGCTAAGTGAAATAAGCCAGGTACAGGCAAATTCAGAGAGACAAAAAGTAGAACAGTGGTCACTAGGGGCCAAGGGGAAGGAGAAATGGGGAGTTACTGTTTAATGGGTACAGCATTTCAGTTTGGGATGATAAAAAAGTCCTGGAGCTGAATAGTGGTCATGATTGTGTCACTGAAACTCGGACTCCAAGCCCTGCCTACTGAATTGAGACCCAAGGATAGACTTTTGAGTGAAGTAGAAAAGGCAGCTGTATTTCTTTGCCAGGCAAAGGATGT
This sequence comes from Vicugna pacos, assembly GCF_048564905.1. Lineage (NCBI taxonomy): Eukaryota > Metazoa > Chordata > Mammalia > Artiodactyla > Camelidae > Vicugna > Vicugna pacos. The sequence continues at coordinate 16,538,449 of NC_133020.1, forward strand.
AATAGTGGAGTAATGCCTCCAAGACTGTAAACCTGCTGGGGAGAGAAGGAAGGGGGTTTTATAGTAAGAGTTCAAGGGGCAGAGCTAGTTTTCATTAAGATTCCAACTGTTGTAAAGTTATTCTTGTTTTTGCAGATGCAGTGGTCCCCTTCTCTCTGGTGGGTATGAAATTCACCTCCAGCTCTGGGACTTTTATAATACTCTTATGCCTAGAACAAAGGATGCTAGGAAGGGGGCCTATGGAAAAGAGCTCTAGAGAAAAACGTGTGCAGTTTAAACTCAGGTTGAAAAGTGCTTGTAGCATTTTAGGCACCCTGAGACCTGGGACCTCCTGCTGCAGGCTGGGACCTGCACCTCAAGCAACAAAATACAAAGAAACCACAAAGGGCTAAAAATAATTCTGACATGCACAGTTAGGGCAAATTATGAAAAATAAGATGTACAAAACACCCAGCTGCCCTTTCTGAGGTGTCAGGAGCAAAAGGAGGGCACTGAGCATGATCCCCACATGCAGCACCATGAGTGGGTGGGGCAGACCACCCAAACCCTCCTCCTCTTCAGATTAACCCTGGTCAGCGAGGGCATGAGAAAAGCCATTTTACCTATTATAAATTAAGCAGTTACAAATACCATATGGTCATCAATGACAACAGGGTCCTGCTCAGTTACGGTTGCATAGTGATGTGAATGTACTTAATGGCACTTAATTGTATTCTTGAAAATGGTTAAAATACTAAGTTTTAGGTTATTCATGTTTTACCACAATTTTTTTAAGTTAAAAAAAAAAGCTAGTGAGAGATATCCTAACCTACCTACCAAACATGCTTTGGGGTGAAGTTCCTACTGGATGCTTGATTGGTTTATAAAGGAAGGGTAACAAAATACACACACATTACCAGACTATCAAGACCTCCAGAACAACAGTTCTCCTGCCATCTACCCTGTTTCCAGCCATTTCATTCAGTCTTCTGACATATCATTTCAGATGTCCTCATAAGGGAACTACTCAATTCAACAAATCATAATTTACTTTGTGATACAAATTTTACTGAAATTTCATGTCTTAGGAGACAGAAGAGAACAAAAGTTACTTTGACTCTGGGCTTTATTTTGAGTTTTAAGGAGAATTACTTAAAGTGGAAGAGAAGAAAAACTAAAATTAAGTGATTCCTATTATGTTAAAGGAAATTTCACATAGATCTTCTCATTTAATATTCATAACAATTCTGGAAAATTTTTCCTCCACTTGGTACATGATAAAATGGAGAACCAACGAGGTTAAGAAAACTTGCTGAAGTTCACACGTCTACTAAGCAATTTAGTAACAACAATCTCATGACTGTATGAAGAACACTAAGCCCTTTCCATTACCTGATTCTACTTTAAATTATGGGGAAAAGTGACCATGTTACCATAGTGTTTGTATGGAAGAATCCAGAGAAGAAAACCTTGGATGTAATTAGATGTAAACCCTAAATACAAGAAAAGCCAATATTGAAATTTCAGGGAGAAGATACGGACAATCCCAAAGGCATAAACTCTCACAGGGAAGCTGGTTCAAGTTGAATGAGAGGTTGGAAAGCAATAAAGTCTGATAATATAATCTCAAATTATGATAATGAGGAAGAAAGATATAACATAATCTCAAATTATGATAATGAGGAAGAAAGATGTTACGGGGCAAGGAGCGTCAGGATAGATTTAAAGAAACCAAAGTATTTCCACAGGAACTCTCTAGTCAACATGTAGTTTCAGGTAATACACCAATGACTATAAGAAACAAATCCTAACATTCAGAATAAACTAAGCTAAGAGTGAGGGTATAGCTCAGTGCTAGAGTGTGTGTTTAGCATGCCAGAGGTGCTGGGGTCAATCCCTGATACCTCTACTAAAAATAATAAGTAAATAAACAAATCTAATTTCCTTCCCCTCCAAAAAAGAAATAAAACAAATTTGAAAAAATAAATAAAATAAACTGAGCTATGGGGGGGGGGGGAATGACAAAAAAAATCAATATTTGAACATATATAAAGATCTAATGATAAATTCAAAGAGCAAAAAGAACAGCAAAGGGCAGTTGCCATAGTATAAACAGAACACTGAGGAAAGAACAGAGCAATTCAATTTCAATTTTGTTTTTATTTCCTCAAAAATAAAATAAGTCTTAAAGTCCAAGATAGAAAAAAGAGATAAGTGAGCATCTCACTATTTTAAAAAATATTTAAATCCCAAGGGCCATATAAAGAACACTGCAGATTTCAAATTCAAATAATTTTCTAAACATGTATAGAAAAGAAAAGGCACCAGAAGACAAATAATTGGAAAAATTATCTTATTTTTCAGCATGCATGAGATGGATTCTGGAAGCTGCCAAATACAGTATATCTATAAGTGACTTTAAAAAGGTGGGGTGATGTGGAGTGTAAAATCTGGCTCTGAAAAAATAAATAAATACAAAGTCTGGCTGTGCTAGATTTGTAGCCTTGGACTTGTTCATTAACTCTTCTGAATTGTATTCACTCATCAATGAAATGGAGACGTTGAATTCCACTTTGTAGGCTGTGCTGTGAAGATTAAGGAGAACAGAATAGAGCACCCGTCACAAAGCAAGTGCTCAATACCTGGCAGTTTCCATTATTATTATCTATATTATAAACTTGGTTATAACTGATCTAAGATAGAGCTAGACTATGTTTACGTATCTTACTGATAGATAACTATTTAACAGCGAAAGAGGGACACTTCTGACAGCCTCTGGCATGTAGCAACCTAATCCCGTAGCGGTGTTCTCCTCTAGCGGAATGCCAGTTCGGAAACTTCAGGTTTAACACACCCATATGCTCTTTTGGCAGCTGTTTAGACCTAAGTATGAAACTAGGAATAGCAGGCATATCTTAAAAGAGTATGTAAATCTTGCCATGAGAACAAAAGACAAACACTAGTACAAGGGAGTCAGCAGATCACACAGAAGTCAAATTGGTTCTACAGAATCTGACAAGAGCTGAGGGCAAGAAAAAGAATCAAGCCAGAGGACCAGGCAAAATTCCACAGGAGTGTCAGACGCAAGGCTTACCTGTGGCTGCTGTCCAGCCTCTCAGGGGTACTCCACCCTCTCCAGTGCTGACTGGAGCCAAGGGGCCGCAGAAGAAAACAAACCAGTTTTGGAAATGCAGTCAGTGTAACTCTGTTCAGCTTACTCAACAGTAGAGGCAGGATTTAAAGGAAATAAAGAAGGAAAGGAAAGACAAAATCCTTTAATACTCTCCATTCCTCCAGGGGACTTCAGAGTAACAGAAATATCCCCAAGTCCCAGCTATCCTCTGCCTCATCTCCCGTCATCACACTGTGTAATTTACAGTAGCTGCTACAGCATGACTCTCAGGGGCAGTGTCTTGCGTTATGACTCACTGTTCTGTGTGTCAGTATTTTCCCAACAATGTTTCAAGCTCTTGGCTCACTTCTGCTATTGATTTCAGTCAGCCCAAGAACTCAGATGCAGCTATACCAGAATGAGAGGAGAGCTGCTGCAAAAAGATCCAGAAAGCAAGGTTATTATTACCAGATGCCATAAAACCAAGATTTCACATATCTAACAAAGAGATCCCAGTGCGTTCTGCCACCTAGTCTAGGGAGAGCATAAAGGAAAAGTAAACCAGAGGTGAACTGACCCGAAGTTGGATTCTATGCAGAATTTCAAAGGAATGAATTTTCTTTTGACAAACCAGATCCTAGGTGCTTTCATCTTCTATTAAAATAGGAAGTTATATAACTTACAAACTGTATGTTCTCCCCACCTGCTTTAGAGTAATTAATTACCTCTCAGAATTTCCCCAAGGGATGTTTAATAAAGTTGAATTCTTAATAAACTCTTCTGTGATTCTACCCCAAAAAGAAGACATAAAGTAATTTCAAAGCATAAAAATCAGCATGAAACCAGCACTAAAAGTTTAACTAGGAGTTCTTGTTTTCTTTGTAAATGTTATTTAAGTTGACAAGTTAGAATCTGATTGATTTTTGTTACCTCTGGATATTAACTCCTTATGTTACCTTGAGATGTTCTAGGGTTAGTAACAACCTGTCCCCCAGGAGACGGTGGGGAGGACAGGAAGGATCTGACAGGCCTGGAGGAAGTGGAGCCCACCAGCTCAGCAATGCAGGGAATTTAAAATCACACACATACAGATTCCGCCCTTCTTTCTCAGCTTTCTAGAACTGCTTCTTCCTCGTGCCCTCCCCACCACCCCAATTGTCTCCTAGCCTGGAACTTACTGGATTCCAGTGAATGAAGGGAAATGATTGTAAAGAAGGCATTTGCCAGGCCCCATGCCCCACAACCCACTTCCTCTCCCTCTTGAGTTCCACCAGCTCTCGTGTAGGAATCTGCTGCCTCTTTATGACCCATATGTTTCTGGATCTAATGCTCTCTTTTAATTAGACCTGTATTTCTGATCAAATTCCTCTCCGTAATACTCGCCATCCTTCTGCCTCCAACACACACATACACACACACACGTGCCAAGGGAAGCATCTAGGTTTCTACACTGGAGGGTCTCTGGGTGAGGCAGGGAAAGGGGAAGGAGAGGGGAGAAGGCTGGGGTAGAGGAGCAGAAAAGAAGGAAAAGACAGAGAAAAGGAGAGAAAAAGGAAAGAATATTCCTTCGATCCCTCAAAAGAGGATATGTGATACATGTGAAGAGCATTCACCAACAAAATAGCCTACATTTGCCAAATGCTGCGTTTACCATTTGCTGCTGGTTGTCTGTGAGCATAAGGAGATGTGCATCTTTGGCTAAGCAGAATTCCAGACTAGAATTCCAGTCCTTCTTCTCCACGGAGAAGTAGTAACAGTGGTCACCATACCTCACCCAGAGATCTGGGCAGCTAGGGCAGCTGGCACAAGTGGAGAATTTGAAACCTAGAAAAGGAAGAGGACCTGGTTCACATCTTTATGGACCACTCAGTCTTGGAAGTGAAATGGGAGGTAAGATGTCTCCCCTGCCCCACCATCTTTCAGATTAAGGTTTAGAGAAATGTACAACAATGCATGGCCTCAAAATAAATGCCTCACAGTGTGCAACTCTGTCACTACTGCTGTACACTCCTCTGAGCAAGGGTGTGAAGGAGCAGGGAAGGAAATGGGTACCATCCGGCCGAGGGCCGTGAGGAGAGTCTTTCTTGTGCTAGAGATGTTTCTGCACATGTGATATATACACAGCAGATAAAATAAATATACAAAGATATGTATAAAAATAAAGATAAAATGAATGTATCAGTGTACCATTTATATGGCTCAGCGCATACACTGTGTAACTGTATAATGCACACTGCTTAAATCAGGTGGACATTTTTAGAATGTCCAACCTCAATCTGACACCCCATGATAGTGTAAAACAAAAGGACAGAAACTAGAAAGAGCAAATTTAACTAGAATAAAAGGTTGTTTGGTTTTTTTTTAATCACAAATGTGAAAAAAATTCACTGGAAATTGGATAAAAGACTTACACTTCAACAAAAAGAATTTATTTTAGATATTAAAAAATAAGGTTTTCTGACAGAGAAAGGTGTCAGACACTAATGTGAAACGTGGTACAGGTTTCCTAACTGAGCTCTGTTAAATACAAAACATTCTCATTCCTTTAAAATGGTTGGATCATAGTTCTGTGAAAATGAAAGGGAACGTCATTTCAAGGTAATTTCAACCAAGATTCCATAATGCTGGTGATTTTCTACTTCCATGAAACACATTTGTACAAATTAACCATAAGCCCAATTCCACAATAGACAAGCATGAGCTATTACATCCAGTGAGCACGTGTGTAGATTTGTAATTGCAGAGTAGATTGTGCATCTATTCCAGATTAGGGAGTTTAAAAGTGGGAAAAGCAGTCCTTAATGTTAAAGACTAGACAACTTTTCTGAATAGGCCTGGCATGAGACCAATATAGGGTTCTGGAGATCGAGCTACAACATTAGTACCTTATAGAGCTGTGGCTTTTCCATACAGCTGTGATGTCACCCAGGCTGAATCAGAAAGTCCCAGCTTCCCTGGGAGTGTCCTTCTGTCAAAGGCAGGACCTGGGTCTGAGGTAGAGGTTCCAGGGCTGAACCCTTAGAATCTGAATGAACAAAGTCTGTCTACCGTGTTACTAACAATCATCCCCAGACAACAAAACCTAAGTTACGACTCTAGACTGTGAAACAATAACTGATGGCCCTCTGGATCATCCTATTTAAGGACCCAGAAGAACTGCATCTAGAAAAGTTCATTTCAGAAAATGGGAAAGCTCTCTAAATGGAAAAAAATTAGAATATGTCTAATTAAATTATGATATATGTATTATGTGAAAAGTCAAACACACTATTATAGTAATAATTTGATTTTCATGACAAATATTATAGTAGGCAGGGAAATGTTTATGACATAATCTCAAATTAAAAACCAATATGCAACATTATTAGCATACTATGATTAAAACTATACCCAGCCATACTGAAAAAAAAGAGGGGGAAGTGAGGGAGATTTTACAGGACTTGACTGAAATTCTATTAAAAGAATAAATGGTTACACAAATGCATGCTCTCAAAGACTAGGAGACTATACTCAGGAAATGTTGTTGTGTACTAGTGAAGATTTATCTTTTTGGAGATATTCTTCATTTTCCTAATTTTCTGTCAAGCTATATCGCTTTTATAACACAAATTTTGGTTGAAGTTACCACTTACCCTGGCACATAATCCCCTGGAAGAGCAGCAGACTCACTAGAATGACACTCAGAAGCCCCAGAGCTACCGCCACATAGCGAGAGAGAGGGGATCTGGAAGAAGCTGCAAGAACAGAATCCAAAGCAAAATCTCAAGTCAGAATAAAAATTGCAGAAAAGAAGGTCAGGGAAGGATATCTGGGATCTTGAAGCAATGTGGCCTGATGGCAACTGAGATCCAGGCCCTCAAGTTTCCTTTCCTGGGTCTGTCAGGGACGTTCTCTGAAGTCTAGGGTAGCCACCGTTATCTTCAACAAGGAACATACTTTATTTAACAAATTAAAGATACTTTTTCCTTGGTAATTGCAGCTTGCATAGTCTCATGCTCTAGTGCTGAGAATATAAATTGGAACAACTTCTTTGGAGAGCAGTTCGGCAGTGCCACCAATACTGCAAAGGTAATTTACCCTTTGACCCAGAAATTTCTCTTTGAGAAATTTTTCCTACAGACATTCACACATATGCAGCTTTTACAAAAGAATAAAGACAGGCTTTTTTTTTTCACAGATATGGGGTGATGTGCAAGGTACAGAGTTAAGGGAAATAGTTAAGAAAACAGTTTTCTGTGAAACAGTGTATGCTAATACGCATCTCTGGAAATAGACACACGCATCCGATAACACTGTTTTGCCTCAGGGGAGGGGAAATAGGTCACTGGGGACAGACGTAGGGGAAGACTTTTTACTTTATTTTCTTCTGTACCTTTTGAATTTTGAACCATAAGATGCATTGCTTTGGAAACTCATTACTGGAAGAGTAATGAGTTTGGGTTGAAAACGTGTTTAAGGATGAGATGCTCCTTTATACTAACTATGCTGCATATAGCCTGTATCTAAGAATGCTATTTTTTTAATCTGGAAAATAGAAGTGTTTCTTACCTAAATTTTTATTTTAAAATTAGAGCAGTCTCATAGTCTGATAGTATAGAACTCAGGTGAGAAGACTAAACATCTATAAAGTAAGATATTTAACTTCTAGTTTTGATTTCTTTATTTGGTAACCTTTAATTTGGATATTGGGAAAATAAGTCTACCTATTCAGGACTCACTTCCATACTTAAATTTTAGGTAAATTATTCTGTAGATGTGTGTGTAACTGTGAAGCTTTTTTAACTTATTGAAAGAAAGAAATTCATTGTAGAAATATCTTAAAATGAGAGTTCTGCATGAGGAACATTTGGACTGCCAAATCCAATAACACTAGATTTCTAGTGACATAAAAAAATACATTTACACTATAGAAGAATATTGAATGAAATAAATGTTGATTTTAGATGTTACACTAAATGCAAAAAAGGTATCAACACATAACTGTATTTGTGTAACCACAATTCAAAAAATTAAATGAAATTTAATCTTTTGCAATGTATTTTTAAAACATGCATATTAAAAGCTTCTTAATGGAGTACATATAGTAGAGTCAGCATAGAAAAGCAAAAATACATCAAAATACTAACAGTGATAATCACCTTGTACAATTATTAGTGATTTTTACTTTTTATGTCTGTCCTCATAGTTTCTCTAATTCCTATGATGGGCATGTAATACTTTTGTAAAGAGACTTTTAATAGCATTTTAATGTTCCTAAACTATTTTCCCCTCTCAAACAGAGCACCCTAGAAAGATGACCTAGAAATGAACATACCAGCGATAAATAAGAACATGCAATGTGCACTGTATATAAATAAAAACCACTGTCTGGAAATCAAAATAATTATACTCAAGTTCCAACTCATCACCAGTTGTGTGATCTCACACTTATACTTTAAAATGTACATTATTTTTGAGTTAACAGTTCTGTTCCTTACAAATTAGCACTGATATAATCCAAAAAAAGGATATATACAAACAAAAATGTCAAATTCTGCATAATTTATAGTAATAGAAATAAATCAAAATTTCTAAGTATAATGGAATGATTTAGCAAATTGTAGCAATGCTTTCAAAGGATAATACTAAAAACTGTAACAATAAGACTACGGAGCAAAAAGAAAGCTTATGGAGTTACGCTAAAGAAGATACTTCATGGGAGTTTACTGGCTAAGATATAAAATCAAATACCAATTTTGGCACTTACACTGTTATCTGCCTATCTCAGAAAGTGTTTTTCAGGGCACAGTGTAAAAGTGATTTGTTTCATCTTCAAATTCCCATAGTCACAGGGTCTACTTAAGTGTTCGTAATACCTTCTTCCTACCATTCTAGTGCGAACTGTAGGGGAGGAGAAAAAACCCAGATACATAGATCAGTTTCTTTTCTGACAACATCTTATTGTCACCCATTTGCAAAATTATTGGTGTCCTCCTTATTTTCACAGGCAGAAAAAGAGAAATACTTAGAATGGAAACAGCTGGTCCAAGGTTGCTCCAAACATCACTAAAGAGATAAAGCTCTCCCAATAAAAGTCTTGCTGCAGTTCAGAAGCAATAAAGAGCAACAGAACTGCCCCAGCTTGCGTTTCATAGTTGAGATCATAAAAGCGAATGGTTAGAAAAGAATTTACCTGAAACCTAAGATCAGATTGCCAACCATACAACCAATTTTCATATGCCAACTCTAGACTTCAAACTGAACCAAAAGCATTTCCTCAAATTATCCTCTGCATGTTTGCATCCTCTACTCTAAACAAATTTTCCAATCCATTCATCCCTTAGCCTATGGTCAGTCACTATGGACAGTTCTCATACTAACTTGGCTAACTCACCTGTTTGCTGTGGTCTGCAGTCATTCTGGGCTTGGGGTGCAGTAGAAAGTGCCAATATGGAATAAGTAACACTGTCAGTCATTTTTACCTAGTATCTTTCACATTCAGTTGAGAGGGTAAAATTACAGATGTGAGAAGAGACAGACGTCAGTGAGGAAACAGCCCAATCTCTAAACTGCTAGCAGGAAACTTGAAGGTTTGTTTTTAAAAAAAAAAAAAAAAAAAAAGGTCCAGCATGACAAAAACAGAAGTAATTTTTCAGGAAATCATTCAAATTCTAGAGATGCCTGTAGAAATTAATGTTCTAAACTTTGACTTTTTCATGTTTTGTTTATTTTATTTACTTATTTACTTGGCATCACCATACTCTCTAGATGCTTGTTAAGTACACTTTAAGCTGGTTCCCCATCGTTGCACTTAAATTTAGCAATTTCAATTATGGAAACTGAAATAAAAATAAGAATGAGTTCCTAGCTGTGAATTTATCTCAAGATCTTGTATTTGCTTCGTTTCCTTTCAAGAAAACAGGTGCATTGCCAAGTGAGGCTGATTTCCTTGTTTCTTGGAGCTTTGGGGTAGTGACATGTGATAGAGAAATGGATGTGGGTTGCAAGTGCCCGGAATCAGGGGAGACGTGGACTACTGCCCAGATACATGTTTTGTGAATACTCTGCACTCCTAGGTTTCCAAAACATTCTCCCAATTGTGCTCTAATCCTTACCCTCCACAGAGTAAGAAATTCCATTAAAATTTCTCTCCTTGTTCTCTTATTTTTATATGCAAAGACAACTAGAAAGAGGAACAAATTAAATAAATACATACTAAGGTGTTAGAAATTTACTTCTAATAGGTGAAGTGTTAATAAAAAGTTAAAGGAAGGAGACTAGAAAGGGAATTGAAATTCCAAGAATAGGTAAGGTCACCAAGATAAAATGTACAAAGACAGAAGAGGAGAAAGAGAAGAGAAACAGGGAGAGCATATTAATGAAAAACTAAGAATAGCTCTATTTCCAGCCATGACAGAGTGATACTGGACTTGACCTGCAGCCAAAACACGATGTGTATATATATATACAGTATATATATATATATATATATATATATATATACACACACACACACACACACACATACATGAGGCAACTGTTTTCAGGCCTGGAACAGGCAGCACCGTGATGCTGGAGAGAACATAAGACACAAAGGTAAGCACTGTGACCACCCCGGACCACTTTCTGGCCCAAAGCAGGAAAGTGAATCCTAAACAGAGCAGGAGTCTCATGAAGCTGAGGAGGCACAGATCCAAACTCTGAGCTGCTGACATGCCTGGAATGTGCAGATCAGGGTGACTGACCCGAGAGAGCTGCACAGAGAGAGGTGTCTGGAAGATGCCGTGGGAGCGCGGCCTGGGGCCCTGGCTAAGAGCTGGGTCCACGGACAGGCCTGCGGTCCCTGCTGAGGGGGCCTGCCGCGCCGCCAACAGCTGGAAAGCGAGACCAGCAGTGGTTCAGTGCTGGCCGCTGCAAACAAAGAGCCAAAACCCAGACTGACAGAACCAAAAAAGATCCTTATGAGAACACACACTGATGCCCTTAAAAGGAAGACAACACAAACGACGTGTGGTCTATACGCGCGTCGGGGTGGGGGAAATTTCCCCCCATGCCCCTCTAAAGTTCTTGTGGCTGGACTAATAATAAAATCGACACAAGACAGATTAACAGAAGAAAAAGAAACAAATGTTAATTCATGCACATGGAGGCCTCATAGAAATGGGACCTAAGAAGCGGCCAGAGCAGGCAGCTTTTATACTTTCCAAAGAAACAATAACTTTGTGAGGAACTAACGGGACAAAGAAACTCGGGTTTTCGCTGTCCCATCAGTGAAGAATCTAAACAGAGTTTGGGGCTAGGGTAGTAAATTAAAGACATAACAAGTTTGTTTATACGAGCTTCTGGGCCCCAAATTCCCTGTCTTTGGCGGTAAGGGCAGACTTCTACCTCCAGACGCGGGGAGTGCACCTTTCACGTGAGACTCGTTTCCTGCTTCAGGGAGACAGAAAGGAAGATCACATTGCGTTGGCCATTTCTTAAGTAACTTTCAATTAAAATAATCTCTATGCCATTGAGGCATATTTGGGGACAGCCTCCCCTGGGCCCCAACACATACAATGAAATATTATTCAGCTTTGAAAAGGAAGGAGATCCTCTCATGTCCTACAACACAGATAAACCTGGAAGACATTATGCTAAATGAAATAAACCAATCACAAAAAGACAAATACTCCAATGATTCCACTTACATGACACACCTAAAGTGGTCAAACGCATAGAAACAGAAAGTAGACTGCTGGCTGCCAGGAGCTGGAGAGAGGGAGAAATGGGGAGTTGTCTGATGATTAAAGAGTTTCAGTTTTGTAAGATGAAAAACTCGTGGAGCTCTGCTGTACAGCAATGTGAATATGCTTGTATTAGTCTGCTCAAGTTGCCATGGCAAAATGCCACGGCCCGGGTGGCTTAAACAAGAGAAATTTATTTTCTCAGTTCTGGACACTGGAACTCCAAGATTAACGTGCCTGCATAGTTGGTGTCTGGTGGGAACCCCACCTCGGGTTGTAGCAGCCACCTTCTCACTACGGTCCCACGCGGCCTTTCTTCAGTGCATGCCTGCCAAAGAGAGCCAGCCAGCTCCCTGGGGCCTCTTCTGAGAAGGACGCTAATCTGATCAGATCAGGACCCCACCAGTATGACCTCATTTAACCCTAATTACTTCCTTAGAGGCCCTTCTCAAAATACAGCCACACTGGAGATTAGGCCTTCAATACATGAATTTGGGGGTGGAAGGAACACAAAAATCCAGTCCATAACGATACTTAACACTACTGCACTACACTCGAAAATGGTTAAGATGGTAAAAAGAAAAAAGAAAGGAAGGAAAGAGAAAGAAAGAGAGAACGAGAAAGAGAGAAAAAGAAAAAGAAAGAAAGGAAGGAAGGAAGAGAGAAAGGAGGAAAGAGAGAAAGAGAGAGAAAGCAAGCAAGCAAAGCAAGGCAACATAGGAACCAGAGCTCCCTGAGGAAATGACTAGTTCGGGGGCCAGAGAAGAAAACACACACAATGGGCCTGGAGCATCTCTCAGTCTTTTACTGTTAGAAAACAAGGGAGTACTCAAAAAAAAAAAAAAACAAAAAAGATGAGGGCCTGTCAGAGGGACTCAGGAATCAACCTGGAAAAGCTTCCAATGGCCGAAATGAATCAATTAGAGCAACAAAATAAACTGGATTATATTGTAAGTATTGGATGTATTATATTATAACCTAGGAATTTTTTAAAAACCTATAAATCCATACTGAAATATTTTTATTTATTCTTGAACAAATAAGAATTGTATGCATGTATGAAAGTTTTGATATAAGTATGCATTGTGAAATGATTACCGCAATCAAACTAACATATCCATCACCTCCAGTAGTTACCATTTGTGTGTGTGTGTGTGTGTGTGGTGGTAAACACTTGAAATCTACTCTCTTAGAAGATTTCAAGTACACATTCAATACATTAACTATAGTCATCACGCTGTATATTAGGTCTCCACTATAGTCATCACGCTGTGTATTAGGTCTCCAGAACTTACACCTATTCATCTTATAACTGAAATTTTATACCGTTTGATCAGTTATCTCTCCTTTGCCTCCACCCATCAGTCCCTGGTAACCCTTCTATTCTTTGTTACTACTACGAGTTCAACTTTTTTTAGATTCCAAATAGTGAGATCATGTGAAATTCATCTTTCTGCGGGTGGTTTCACTTAATGTCCTCTGGGTTATTGTAAATGGCAGGATTCCCTTCTTTCTTAAGGCTGAATAATCTCCCATTTTATATATGTGTGTATGTGTGTGTGTGTGTGTAAACATATATATATAAATCTCACATTTTCTTTATCCATTCATCTATCAACGGACACAAAGGTTGTTTCCATATCACAGTCATTAAGAATAATGCTGCAATGAACACAGCAAGCAGGTATCTGTTTGAAGTACTGAATTTATTTCGTTTGGCTATGTACCCAGAAGTGAGATTGCTGGATCATATGGTGGTTCTATCTTTAATTTTTTTTAGGGGTTTTCATACTGTTTTCCATAGTGACTGTACCAATTTACATTTCCATTCATTTGGGTGTTTCCTTTGCTCTGCAGAAATTATTTAATTTGATGTAGCTCCAACTTGTTTATTCTTGCCTTGTTGCCTGTGCCTTTGGTGTACATTCCAAAAACTCATTGCTCATTGATTGCTCAATCACTGACTACTGTCAAGGAGTTTCTCCCCTACGTTTTCCACTGGGAGTTTAATGGTTTCAGGTCTTACTTAATTTTAAATCTTTAATCCATTTTGAGTTGTTTTTGTGCACGGTGTAAGAAAAGGGTCCAATTTCATTCTTTTGCATGTATGTTTATATTTTCCAACATCATTTAGAGACTATCCTTTCCTCACTGTATATTCTCAATGACTTTAGAAATCAGCTGACTATACATATTTGAGGGATGGCATGATGCAGACAAAATGAAACTGGTCTTCCTTCCCTTTTTGGTGGTGATTTTCAAGTTTTTGGCTCCACTGTGTTACTAAGTGGATTCCCAAGATCTCCCAGAGCTATTTTCATTAATAGATAACAGTCTAATTTTTGTTCTTTGTGTGGAGGACAGAGGCTGGAGTCTCCAACTCTGCCATTATGCTGCAGTCACTCCTCTGAATCCATACTGATTCAAATAAATTACTGAATAAAGAAATAAAGGGAGGAGATGTTATAAATTTTCCTTACAGAAAATGGATAGGGGAAAAACAGTAATTTTACAGTGGAGAAACCACTGTAAAAAAATACAAACTCAAATCATGAACAGGGTTAGCTGTGTGAACCACCAGTGGCAAGTCTTGTTGATATCATGCATTCCCAACGTGAGGCAATGAGAAAGGCACCTGGCCACTATGGTATATTTCATCAAAAGCCACATCTTCAGTCTAAATATGAAAAATAATCAGATAGCTTCGATTTGAGAGATATTCTACTAAATATCTGAGCAGTACTCTTCAAATTCATCAAGGTCGTAGAAAGTAAGAAAATACTGAGAAACAATCACAGGCCAGAGAAGACCAAGAAAATGTGAAAACTAAATGCTACGCTGGATTAGATCCTGGGACAGGGAAAAAAAAATTAGTGGAAAACTGGTGAAATTCAAAGAAAACCTGGAGTTAGTTAATAATAATGTAGCAGTCTTTATTTCTTGGCTTTGACAAATGTACCATGGTTACTTAAGATGCTGACATTAGGGGGAAAGGGTTAAGGTTATAAAGGAATGCTCTGTGCTATCTTTGAAATTTGCTGAGAATAAATCTTAAATGTTACTACTACCAAAAGGTAATTATGTGAGGTGATGCAGATGTGCTAACTAATTTTACTGTGGTCATCGTTTCACAATACATACATGTATCAAATCATCACATTGCACACCTACTCAATTCAGCTTTATAGTACAAAAGCAGCCACAGACAAACGTAAACAAATTAGTGTGTCTGTGTCCCAATAAAACTTGATTCACAAAAGGGGTGGCAAGTGAACTAATGTCAACTGGTCAAGTGAGTTGATGGTGGTTTCCCAGTCTCCTGTATGACTGCAGATTTTCTGACCATGTTAATTATGAGAGGGGGATACTGAAATCTCCAACAATAATTGTGGATTTCTCTTTTTCTCTCAGGTTCTGCAGGTGGGTTTATACCTATTGCCTTGCTATTTATTTTCTGTGTGTTTAATTTATTCTTTGTTAATTTTTTCCCTATTCTCCTGATCATTTTTTTTAACCTGAATGTCTTTTATGATTCCATTTTACTTCTTTTATTGGCTTATCAGTTATACCTTTCTCTTTCCTTGTTTCCTCTTTTTCTTTTTCCTCCATTCCTTCTTTCCTCTCTTTTTTTTTCTTTCTTTCTTCTCTTTTTTTTTTTTTTGATTGCTCTAAGGTCACTATTATATCTTTAATCACATTCTTCCTTCAAATAATATTATAACACTTCATGAATGTCAAATGAACCTTACAATAGTATACTTCCTCTCCCTCTCCCTGGCCATTGTCAACATTTTACTTCTATCTATGTTATAAATTCCACAATAGATTGTTAATATTTTTCTTTCAATCATTAATCTTTTAAAGGTATCTTTTTTAAAATTAGAACTTTTTTGTATTTATGCACATATTTGTCATTTCTAAAGTTCTTCAGTCTCTTGTATAAAACTAAATTTTTACATGGTATAATTTTCCTTCTGATAGAAGAACTTCCTTTAATATATCTTTCAGTGGTCTGTTTGTAAGGAATTTCTCAGCTTTTGTTCATCTGAAAAAAAAATGTTAGTTTGCCTTCATTTTTTAAAGGTATTTTTTGTACATATGCAATTCTAGGTTGACAGGGTTCTCCACCCCTACAAAAGCACTTGAAAGGTATCTAATTTTGTCCGACTTGCATAGTTTCTGACGTGAAGTACGCCGCTGTGTATTTTTTCCTCACTACTTTTAAGATGTTCTCTTTATCACTGCTTTTCAGCAGCTTGATAATAATATGTCTTCAAGTTTTTTTCTGCCTGATGTTCATTGAGCATATTTGATTTGTAAATTTATAGCTTCCATAAAATTTTGAAAAATTCTGGCCAATATATTTTCTGCCCTCTTTCTCAAACTTTAATTATAAATATATTAGAATATTTGATATTATACCATAGGTAACTGAAGCTGTGTTTTTTGTTTGCTTGTTTGTTTGTTTGTTTTGTTGGGAAGGGGGTCTTTTTTCCCCCTTGTGTTTATTTTGGATATTTTCTAATATGTCTCAAGCTAGCTAACCTTTCCTTCTGCATCTTCTAATATGCTATTAATTCCATTCAGTATATTTTCATTGCATCACTTCAGATACTGTATTTTTGACTTGTAGAAGCAAATTTGGGTTATTTAAAAAATATCTGGGCCTTTTCTCTTTATCATGTTCAATTTTCCTTGGTCTACTGAACATATGAAGTGTATTTATAATCGCCCTTTTAACATCCTTTCTGCAAGTTCTCTCATCTTTGTCATTTCTGGGTCAGTTCCTAATGACTGATTTTTCTCCAGGTTATGGGTTATATCTGCCTCCTCTGCATGCCTGGTCACCTTTTGCTGGATGCCAGACATTGTGAATTTCACGCTGTTGGTGCCAGATTGTGTTGTGTGTTTTAAAAAGTGCTGGCTTTTGTTATTGGACACAGTTAAGTTACTTGGTACCCTTTGAGGCTTACTTTTTGTCAAGAATTAATAAGCAGAGGAAACTGGGGGGCTCATCTTATTTTCCTTCTCTCAGGAATTACTGTCCTGTGCTGCCTGTTATCCAGTCTCTGAAAACCATCATTTCATACGTTTCCCAGTTTGCTAGTTGTTTAAGATGAGAGAATAAGTCCAGTCCCAGTTACACCATCGTGACCAGAACAAGTCTGAAAAAAGGAGCAACTGCCAAAATAAGACAGCAAGATTACAAGATATAAGTTCAAAATACATGATCAATTGTATTTCTATATACTACTAGCAAATGTTTTGAAAATAAAACTTTCAAAATAATTTCACTTACTAAAGCATCAAAAAATATAAGTACTTGGGAATAAATGTAACAAATGACATGTAAAACCTCTACACTGAAAACTATGAAGTATTTCTAAAAGAAACTAGGTAAGACCTAAATAGTTGTATCCTACTCGTGGACTGTAAAATTCAACGTTGTTAAAATGTCAATTTTCCCCAAACATACCTACAGATTTACATTAATCCCAATTACAATTCCAGCAAGTTTTTTTTAAATAAAAATTGACAGGTTGAGTCTATATACTTATACATATGGAAATGCAAAGGACCTAGAATAGCCAAAACAGTCTTGAAAAGACAAGGAAGATATATACTACCTTACTTCAAGACTTATAAAACTAAAGGAATCAAGACAGTTTATTGTTAGCATAATAATTAACAAAGAGATCAATGGAACAGAACTAAGACCAGAAATAGAACCACATCTATACGGTCACTGATTTTCAACAAAGCTCCAAAGCAATTTAAGGGAGAAAGAAAAGTCAACAAATGTTACTGGGAGACCACATGAGAAAAAAAAAACTGACCTCTATCCTACCTCAACCAAACACAAAAATTAATTCAAAATTGATTCCAGACATAAACATAAAAGCTAAAAGTATAAAGCTTCTTAGAAGAAAACATAGTTACAACCTAAATACCCATCAAAAGAAAAACAGATCAACAAGTTATGAAATATTCACACAGTATAATGCTATCCTGTACCCCCCCCAAAAAACCCTGCTACTGATAATATGCAACAACAGAACCTCACAGACATCATACCATTATATTGAGTGAAGGAAACCAAACAGTGTATGATTCAATTTCATATGAAATCCTAGAATAAGCAAAATGAATATATGGTGAACATTTCAGAACAGTAGTTGCCTCTACGGTGAGAGAAATGACTGGAAAGCGGCATGAGGGAATGCTCTTGTGTGATGAAAATCTGCTAAATCTTGATTAGCAGGTGGTTACAGTTATGATGCATTTGTCAAGATTCACTGAATAGTATACTTAAGAGTTCTGCATTTCATGATTTACACATTTTACCTCAACAACAAAAAATAAAACTTTAAACAAACATTGACCTCTAATTAGCAGGCTTGCTTTAGACCATGGTTCAGTTTACCAGTTATAAAAACTACTTGTGTTTTCTCTTGTGTGAACAAACATATAAACATATTAAACCATAACGGTTGTCCACTCTTGGTAAGATATATAGATTTCCTAACTGTCTGCTCAGAGGGACTAAAGCAATGACATACGATAGCAATAAATACAACCTGTAATCAGATCTTGGTTTCTCAATACCCTCTCCACTAAAAGGAACCAGTCCCCCTTGGAGAAACGACTGCTTCTAGGGTAAGAAAAGTACAAGAGCCACATGGAACACCTATGTGCTCAAAAGTAAGGAACTGCCCCAAAAATGACGAGGACACGTCGAAAGGACAAAGAAGCCACCAAGAAGAGGTTCCCACTGACAGTTCAACAGTGACCCAGCTCCTCCAGTAATTTTTCTGTCACCTCATCAGTGGGCTGCATGTTCCTGTGGCAGGAACCACACCCTATCTTCAAAGGTCTTAACCTCTCCCCTGTGGTTGGAAAGGTAGCACTTCCTCTAAGTTTCTAAGTTGCTTCCTTGCTAACTCACCTTCAGCCCTCGAAGCAGCAGCTGCATTTTGTAGTTGCTACTTCTACGTAACTTCTGTGTAACTTAGAGTCCTCTCTTAACCCCTTTTAGTAATTGATTATTTTTTACTAAAAGGTAATTCTTCATACTGAATTTTTCCTTAAAGTCACACATGTGGTATCTGTCTTCCAGTTGGGTCCCGACAGATACAAGGACACATCACTCCTCTCTTCATCCCATCAAGAAATGAATCCCTAAATATAACCAAGAGGAGACGTCGGACAAACCCAAAATGAGAGGCAATCTACAAAACAAGTGACCAGTACTTTTCAAAATTTCAAGATCAGGTAAGATAAAGAAAAATGACAACTAATTGCAACATGTGACTCTGACTTGGCTTCTGTGATTAGGAATAGGAAGTAATTATAAAGTTTACTGAGACCACTGATGAAAATTTGAATATGGACTATAGATTAGATAATGTTGTACCAATGTTAGAGTTGTTAATTTTGATAATTATACTGTGGTAATGTAAGAATGCCCTTATTCTTAGGAAATACACACCAATGTACTTAGTGGTAATGGGAAATTTAACCTTTAGATAACTCAAAATTAACATGTGTGTTAGGGTGTGGGGAGAGAGAGAGACCAATAAAGCAAATGGGGCAACACTTCTAAACAAGAAAATTTACCCTCTGTGTGTGGGAGGAGGGTGTGGATGTGGGCAGTGTGGGGAGCATCCTTGTTAAGGGTGAGGCTACAGAGGGGCAGAGCAGAAGGCAAAAAATAACTCTTGATTTCAACTTTTGCAGCTGGCGACAACCTTGAGATCATTGACACAGATACCTGCCAGAAGGGGCACTGAAGCCTGAGAGGCTGGGAGTGACCCAGCTCATTCGCAACTGGATGGAAGGGAAGCTCTCCCTCGCTCCCATTCTCACAAAAGACAAGTTATTCAGCCTACTCAACTGCATTTCTGGACCCTTCCCCACCTCCAACACGCACACTTCTCTCCCTCTCCCTCTCTCTCCAGCCCAGCACTACTATAAGCATAAGCAATGACCAGGAAGAAAATTACTGAAACGTGTAAACTTGAATTCACCAAAAAATGAACATCAATTCTAGAATGAAAGCTCATTGTGAAAGGGATTTTTGTCTTTTTTCCCTGATGTATCCCCAAAACCTGTAACAGTAAATATTTGCTCAGTAAATATTTGTTGAATGAATTGTAAAAGCAAGTCAACAGAAATGTCTTAAATGCTTAACACTAATGGCAATCCACACAGCTAAATATTATGCAAACATTCAAAAATTTATTTGTAAACTGAGTGATACGGAGAAATATTTTATATTAAGTTTTTTAAAGGAAAGGAATAACATATTCCTGACGGAAATACAAA
Organism: Vicugna pacos; assembly: GCF_048564905.1. NCBI lineage: Eukaryota > Metazoa > Chordata > Mammalia > Artiodactyla > Camelidae > Vicugna > Vicugna pacos. Next base: position 16,558,570 of record NC_133020.1, read on the forward strand.
AACTCTTGGTGGGTTTATGGATTTTTGTTTTGTAGTTCTCCGTGTTTTCTGATTACAAATTACTTCCATTATTGTAAAGAAACCTATCTTTCACTTTTCTTATTTTTTTCTTGAGGACACATCCAAACCCAACCCAGACATACCACCTAGCCTGAACTGAGTGTACCAATGAATAAACAAACGCAGCATCCTACACAGTCAGTATAACGAAGTGCTCGGGCGCACGGACTCAGGAAACTATACACCTACAAATCTTATTTATCCCTAAATCATGGAGCCTGAATACTGACTCCGTAACCTAATAGCTGTGGGGCCCTGAGCAACTCACTTAGCCTCTATCGGTTTTAATTTATTCATCTGTAAAATGGAGATAAAATACTTCCTCATTAAGATTAACATGAAGATTCAGTGAATTAATACTCGTTTAAAACACTCAGTGCCGAGCACCATAGGGCTATGCAAGTGTCGGCTTCTATTATGATTCGATTCAAAATAAACACTGTCCGAACTCTGGTGAGCAGGGTGACGGATCAAAATCCAGTCCCCAGAGGCGAAGACAGTGCGAGGCACCCACAAAAGCAAGGGAGGAACCAAAACAGAATGAAATCAGCCTCTAGCCAGGTAGGTAGGTACAAGCAACACGCGGGCATTCGGAGGCAGGAAGGGTTCCACCTCGGGAGAGAGAACCCTCTAGAAGTCACAGGGGCAGCAGCCTCTGAACGGAGTTGTAAGAATGAGTGGGGACTTCGACACGTGGCCAAGACGCCAGAAGTGAGGGACACCGCAAAGGATTTTGGCAAAGGCGCAAAGTCTAAAACTGAATGGCTCGGGTCAACGGAACGGGCTGCAGAGTGTTTATCACACAAAATGCCACGAGAACGGAGGGATAATAGTAACCACCGTTACACCTCAAGGAACTAAACCGCAGTCCGGGCTAAAAGAACAAAGGTGTGGTTAAGAAAGCCAAAATGACCATGACCCCATCGCTCCCCACCATCTTCCAGGCGCCTACGCTGGAGGCCCGGCGACTCGCGCCCGGTAGACGGCGAACCAGCATCCCCCTCAGGCGGCAAGCGTTCCGCGGCAGCAGCAGGACGAAGCGACCCCGCGCGAGAACTACAGCTCCCGCCGCGCCCTGGGGGGCGGGCCCCGCCCCGCAGTGCCGCTTCCGCCTCCGCCCTCACGCGCCCCCGCCGTCCGGCCTACCCGGGAGCGGGCCCGGCACGTGACCGCGCGTGACCTCTCGTGACCCCACGTGACGGGGGCGCGAGCCGAGGGGCCCGGGGCCGTGGCGCTGGGATCCCCGTTAGTAGCAAAGCGATCCGACAAAGTGGAACTCAACTTCAAAATCTCCGTGGGGATTGGAGTTGGTGCCCGGAGGGCGGATCCCGACGCCCACGTCCCTGGCCAATCAGCGCCTGGGATTCTCTGAGAGACGGAGAAGGGGAGAGGGGCGAGCGGCTCTGTGGTCACATGTCGCGGGGTCTGGTGGGAGGGACGGTCGCCCAGCGGCGCCCGGCGCTTCCTGTTTCCGGTTCCCGGAGTGGAGCTCAACGAGGCGCCTGGCGGGGACCCTGGCTCTGCCACGAGCTCTGGGACCGGGGTCTGCGGCCGGCCCCTCGCAGGCCCTGTCTCCCAGCTGCGGGCAGTTATTCAGTCGGGGATTCTGAGCTTTGGCTGCTCCCTTTGCCCGCGACACGTGAGTATGAGGGGCGTGGAGGAGGAGGGGGCTGGAGAACAATCACCCCTCGTGTCTGTGACAGGGGTCGGCATCGCTAAGTACCCCTTGGCCCGAGTTCTAGCCCAAAATCCAGCAGAGGAGCCCGAGGGCAGAAAGGCGGAGGCGTGAGGTGGGGAGTCACAGAGTCCCGGAGGGAGCGAGGAAGAAAGGCCCTCCGAGACCAGAGAGGGAATTCACGTGTTTGGAAGTCAGGAAAAGCAAGGTCCCTAAACCTGGAGTCCGGTCGAGGTGTTCCTGGATACCTGTGGAAGGGATTTTGGCCTGCATCGTGGAGGGAGGTTAAAAGTAGCATCGTGTGTAGAGGATATGGCCCTAAGCAGTTGGGAAGTCAGGAGTCTAGGCGGAACGAGAATGTCTGGAACGCTGGAGGAAATGTGAGGAAGATGAGTGTATGAGATGAAGAGTAGCTAACCGAGAGATTTGTGTTCCTCTTTGCAGGAGCTTCTGCCCTTGGGGCCGTAGGCTTCTGCCTTGAGGCTTTAACAGCACTGCGCGGTTCAGCTAGCTAAGGCTGCTCTTCTGAAAGTGTAGTCTGCTGGAGACGGGAGATAGGGCCGCCTCATCAGAAATGAGTCGGAGAGAAAAAAGTAGAAATACCATTGAAAAACGGAAAATGCTCATGGCTGGTTAAAGGGTGGGGGAAGTAAGTGATACAGAGGCCCAGTGATCTCGAGTGCTTCCCAGTTCCTGGCTTAGTCGTTGGTCATCCCATTGAAGGAGAATTTTTAGCATTAACCAAATAGATCTATCATTGTAGAACAAGAAAATTGAAAGGGACTTTTCAAAATCTTCTAAGTCCTGCCGCTTGTCTCCAAAGTATCTAGGACAGACTCTTGCGCCTTGAGAATCTTAATTGTAGCACATTACAAAGGGACTACCCAGCCCTTGGATTTAATGCTCTTTGTAATACGTTTTTGCACTCTTGTATTTATGAGAAGTTTTCCAGTAAATATCTTTATGCTGTGAATCATTCAAGTTGCCCCCCTAACTTCAACATGTTTAATACTTGTATAACTTAAGGTAAGTTAACTTAACCTCTGTGAAAATCGGTTTCCTCATCTGTAAAGTGGGAGAAATTATATCTACTTTTCTAGGTTGTGAAGGTTAATGCACATAATCTAGATAAGGCACAGAGAGCGCATACCACCTAATCAAAGAGAAGCAGCTCAACCATAGCCAAACCTTAACCAGGAAAGACAGGAACAAATTTTTTCTCGTCCTAACTTTTCGAACCAATAAGAACAAGTAGTTCAACTTAATTAATGCTGACTGCAAGGTGTTTCATCCTTTCCCCAGTTTTGTGAGATTCTTTGCTTTAATTTGGGAAAAGAAATCATCAACTGTTAGCAGATAAGGAACTAACTTTGAAGCCAAAGAACACAGCCTTCTGTGTGAGCATCCCTCTGGAAAACCGATCCTGGAAAAAAAAATCTTGAAAGGCTGGAATGTTGAAATTTCAAATTGGATCCTGACAGAATGTAAGGAAAATGGCATGCTAAATCAGTCTAATAAAAGGAGTCTCTTATTTCATTTTTGAAACTCAGCTGGTCAAGTTGTGTGTTGAGCAATGAATTAATTAAAGGAAAAGTAGGAGTTTGAGGTCTGGGTTCTTTATTCCGCCTTCTAGTCAGTGAACTGTGTGAAGAGTCACTTCTCCTTCGTGCTTTGTCAAAAAAAAAAAAAAGCAGGTCTTTGACTGCTTACTCTAATCCCCAAAAAATTAATGTGAAAGAAGATGTACATATAGTGGCTAAGGGTAGACCGTGAGCTGGGAGCTAAGACTATCTGCTTCACACCGCTAGCTGTGTGTTTTCTTAACTGTAAAATAAGAAAAATAATTGTATTTACTGCATAGGGTTGTTGTTTAAGGCTTAATCAGTTAACGAATGTTAAGTGCATCAAACAGTCCCTGGCAAAAAGCAAGCACTCTGCTTTTTCCTGCTTATGCTTTGAATGTGTTTATGGGGGCTTCAGACTTTGTGGCTGGCCGTAATTATTCTAGGAAAACATCTTAGTAAACTACGCTGAGTTAATGTTTGGAGTACACCAAGTCAGAGAGACGACTTCCCAAGCACAGTAGAATGTGGTAAACAGAAAGTCAAATGTAACTTCATTTAGGAGAGTGGAGAAAATGTATTCAGGTACTTATTAGTACCCATTAAATTCTGCCTATTTCAGTTTTATATTCTAAAAGTGCAATGGAGTCATTTGAAACAGTATGAAAACGAATTAGAGGACTCTGAAAGAGAATTTGAACCAAAGTCAAGACTTGTAGTATGGAAGCATTTTACCATAAATGAGAGAAGTTTGGGAGAATTGAATCTTTGTATCAGGAAAATTGGTAATACTGTTATGAAATTAACAAGTAGCAGTGGCCTGGATCATAGACACCAGAGTGAATTCTTTTGCAAGGGTAAATCAGTAGCCTGGGTGTAAAGATGAGATTAGAGAAAAGAAAATGAGTTTGGGAAACAACCACACGTTTCCACTCCTAGAGCAGTACCAGTGGCAGGTGAGTTGATTTGCTAATTTTGTAAGGTGGCTTGATGATTCCCAAGAATGGTCAGCAATTTGGAATTGTAGGAAGACAGCTGTACTTACTGGAAATCTAGAAACTCTTGAGATTCATGACTTGTGGAGCCTGAGGTGAGTTTTGGAATATCTTCAAACCACTCATTTTGACCTAGTGAATTCTGTTCCTGTTGTTTAAATGATTGAATGATTTTTCAGAGATGAGACACTAGAGCAGATCGATGCTGAGATCCTGGCACTGTGGCTGTGTTTATCTCTGCTCATCATTCTTATGGTGAATATGAACGCAGACTGTTGGATGCTCCTGAATATTAAAATGAGGGATTAGAGCCCAGAGTATGCGAGTCTCTTTCTTTATTTTACATCTTTTTTTAGTAACTTCCAACCAGCCCTTAGCAAGTGTTCATTTTAATTTGAGTATTATCTTAGGGAGAGTCACTGGCTTTAGCAGTATTTAGGAACTAGTATTAAACTTTAAATAATGAGACATCTCAATCCAACTTTTCACCAGACGGTAAAGAGGCAAGGATGTCTCCACCAGGCTGTCATAATTAGTTCTTTTTTGTTCTTTCCTTTCTCTCTTCTCACCTTTGTAGTTTGTGCTGAAAGACTTACCTATGAGTTAGGCTGAAAGTGATAAATATATGAATTTCCTAACATGGGTGCTCTTGACTCAGATGTTATGAGGTACTATTTGTTGCATATGCCAGAGAATCTGACTGTTTCTGCAGATTCAAAATACTGTTCATTAGTGGCACCTTCGTATTCTCTAGGCCATTGACTGGTTCTTCTGACAGTTTCTAGGACAAAAAATTTGTCTTTTTCCCAAGTCGAAATATTCTTTTTTTTTTTTTCTTTCATGGGGGTACGGAGATTGAACCCAGGATCTTGCACATACTAAGCATGTGCTCTACCACTGAGCTATACCCGCACCCCCAGAGATACTCCTGTTGTATGCACACCTTGCAGAAATCATCGACAATCTGTAGACAATAACTCTTCACCAAGGCCGATGCTGTCCTCTTTGTTGAATGCACGTTGTGGCCCTGTCCTGAAAGGACACCAGGAGGACAGGAGGTGAGCAGTGGTGTCAGACAAGGGAGTCAGCTGGGGAGAAGCTTTTAAAATAACTTTTAAGAAGAAAAAGAGGAACCCAGAGACTTAAGAAGTCAGTTTTGAATATTAAAGGATGGCAAAAAGAACATGGGTGACAGCTAAAATCTTGAACTAGAGATGAGAAAATAAAGCCCAACTTCATGATAACGAAGAAACCTGACTAGTGTAATGTAGGTGATGGATGGAGGATAAAAAGTTTTTTTAAATGCCATTCATTAATCGCATATTCATATGCTTTCTCTCTTTCCCTTCTCTTCTCATCTCCCCACTCCCTGCCTTCCCCCAAAAGGATGCGCCCCTTCTGCTGCTCCTGGAGGACCGGACCACTCCTGCTCCTGCTGCTGGTCGGGGCGGTGAGGGACTCCTGGCAGACGGAAGAAAAAACATGCGACCTGGTGGGAGAAAAGGGTAAAGAGTCAGAGAACGAACTGGCTCTGCTGAAGAGGCTGAAGCCGCTGTATAACAAAAGGTAAATGAGAAGAACCTTAAAGGCTTGAAAATGACTTTATTAAAGAATCTTTTCCTCCTCTCACTGATTTTATTTTAGTATTTCTACCAGATATGTAGGGGGTACATGTATCATAACCTTCCCTGAGAGATGGTTCTAACCTAAACTTCAGCAGCATTGGTCTTCCTGGGCCGTGCCATCTTGCTCTCCTTTAGGATGCAGAGCAGATGCTCGGCCCGGTGCTCAGTAGCCATGTGCAGGCATCTTTTGCAAAAGAGTAGCCGTTTCCAAAACTGGGTCCAATGGACCAGCTTATAGGAAATTAAAAAGCAGCATTTGATACATCTATGCAGTAGGACCTTAGAAGTACCAGATGGACATACGGAGGCCTATATGTGTCATCATAAGTGTCAGGAATCCTGGGTATGTGAATCTGGAGATCATCTTTAAGGAACTAAGGAGTGTCTCATGAACATAGACCCTTACTCACTGGGAAGTAGTAGCTAACACTTCAGCATAGTCTAGAGGAGTTATTCTGGAAATATCTAGAATACTCGCCATCTTGGGTGCTGTATTTTAATCAGTCAGCAGCAGTTAGGGTGTGGTCAGGGTCTGTCAGGTCGTGGGGACCTCATGGTGCAGCAGGTGTGATTCACCATTACATCTACTGTGACATCAGGTAAATAAATTGAAGGCACCTTTTTTTGGTGGTGGTGGTTAAAAGGAGGCTGCTCTTAAGGCTGACAGCCAGTAACTGTCCTCTTCTGTCTCCTCACTTCTCCTTGCAGCTTTGAGAGCACCGTGGGCCAGGGCTCAGACACGTACGTCTACATGTTCAGGGTGTGCCGAGAAGCTGGCAACCACAGCTCCGGGGCAGGCCTGGTGCAGATCAGCAAGAGCAGCGGGAAGGAGACAGTCGTAGGGAGACTCAACGAGACTCACATCTTCAATGGAAGTAAGACTCTCCCTGTTGATTAGTTATGGATCCCAGGTCAGTCCCTCTGACAGTCCTGTCTCAGCCCTGCCCGGTCCCTGCAGTGCATCATACGGGGTGTGTGTGGTTCAGCATACCTGAGATACCTGCAAACCAGAGGGTACCTTGTTCCACAGTCCTGCAGCCAAGGCTCAGGACATTTATGTGTTTGTTTTAAAGTGAGATCAAGCTTTTTTAAAAACCAGTCAGTCTACAAAAATCTCCCCCCCAACTTGAGTTTGGGTGATATTTCTCAAAAGTCATAAATCTTACTGCTAGAAGGGACTATGTGAGCAACTGTGGTCTGTTTTCCTTCCTTAAGCAGACGAGTAAGTGATTTAGTGCAGATTGCTGCTCCTGTAAATAACATAATTTTAAAAATGTCAAAAAAAAGAAAACCCAAAAAAAAAATGGCAAGAGTTTGAGGCTAGAGATCAGAAGACTGGAATTTTGACCCAGCTCATATTTATTTGTCCTGTGACTTTGAAATATCATTTCACCGTTTTTACTTTGTTTTTTCATATGCAAAATTAGAAGCAAAATCCTTACCCTATTCACTCACGTTATTACTGAATCAAATGATATTTTGTAAAAGAAATTTGAACACAGAAAATACTAAAGAAGGAGAGAATCCCCTTCCCCGAGTCTTAAAAATCATCCACTTTGAATTTATGTGTGGTTAATTTAAAATCTTAGACGTTCGCTTGCCACCCAGTAATGGTATGTGACCTCATCTTTTGATGTCAGCAGGTGTTCAGAAAATGCAAATCATGATTAGGGGATAGATCATAATTGTATTTGCACTATTGGTTGCCTACCTTTAACATGGAAAATTATGATTGTTCTTGTATGAATATCTGATTCTCAGTTCTCTTAACGAGGGAATACAAAGCTGTTGTAAGGAAGCACGTTTTAGCCGGTATTTCTGGTGCATGGAGCTCATGCTGATAAGGGTTATTTTAATTAAAGCCAATTTCATTGAACTCAGGTCCACTCTACCGCAGTGCCCAGGTCTGCCTCTGCTTGTCCCCCGCCCCAAAGCTCCATTTTCCTTGTCCCTCCTCAGGTAATTGGATCATGCTGATCTATAAAGGGGGTGATGAATATGACAATCACTGTGGCAAGGAGCAGCGCCGGGCAGTGGTGATGATCTCCTGCAATCGACGCACCCTGGCGGTGAGGCACCCTGGGGCGTAGGAGCCTAGAGGGGCCATGAAGGGACTGACCTTTCAGTGGGAGAGACTGTCTGGAGGGAACAGGATCATTGGGATGGATCAGAGAAAACTGGAGGTTCAGTTTTTCCCTGAGTCATAGACACCCGTCTTCCATCATTCATGGGAAATAGGTTTTTGAAGCAGGAGAAAGCAGATGTTTTGGGGGTCTTGGGGGGGGTTGTTCTTTTTTCAGACAGGCCTCAAAAAAAACACTTTACAACATAAACGTTGTGTTCTGTCCTCTCACCATCAGGACAATTTTAACCCTGTGTCTGAGGAGCGAGGCAAAGTCCAAGACTGTTTCTACCTCTTTGAGATGGATAGCAGCCTGGCCTGCTCCCCGGAGGTCTCCCACCTCAGCGTGGGCTCCATCTTACTTGTCACGTGAGTCCTTTTCCTGTATCAGTCCAAGCCTTTTTTTTTAACTCAACAATTATTTGGAGGTATATGTGTACAAAACATAACTGGAGGGGGAAGAACTTTGGGAAAATCCTCTTTAAACTCTGCGCACATTTTGAAAAGTGAGACTGTTTTGTCCCCAGTAAGTATTTGCGTTTGCAGGTGGGTTTTTTCCCTTCTTGGGGGCCGGACAGTTTTTCGTACTATCCCATTAGATTGTTAGAACTTTTGAAGAAATGGAGTTGTGTATCTACTAGTGACTATTCTCAGCCCTAAGCCAGAGTGACAATTTTATTTTTTTCTGAGCCTTTTGTGTTTCTCAGACTGACAGTACTAGTTGCTTTTCTAAGGAAGCTACCAGTCCCTTTTCATTAACATGACTACCTTTTTTTTCCCTCTCTCATTTTTATGGAACACGGCTAACAATGAATGTAGAGATTTTCTTTACTGGGTTTCACTATTTCTTGGTTTTGAAGTATAGATGTCTTTCTCCCTAACAGGTTTGCATCACTGGTCGCTGTTTATATCATTGGGGGGTTCCTGTACCAGCGACTGGTGGTGGGAGCCAAAGGAATGGAGCAGTTTCCTCACTTAGCCTTCTGGCAGGATCTTGGCAACCTGGTAGCAGTAAGTACCAGGGCAGCTGGCTAAGTCGTGGCCTGCATGCAGGGTTGAAGGACCAGCCATCCTGGTTTGCCCAGACTGAGAGGTTTCCTGAGACACAGGACTTTGGGCGCTAAAACCACAAAAGTCACAGCAAACCGAGACAGTTGCCCTAGTGCAGAGTAGTAAGTAGTGTCGCACCTTAGTGTCTGGCCCTGCTGAGACCTGGCCAGAGGAGCCATGCTGTTTCAGGTTGGGAAGCCCACTACAGCCATCAGGGGCCTGGATGGGGAGAGGGGGCGGCCTGATTAGAATTTTACAACTGTCTCCTCGTGCAGTTTAGGCTAATCCTCGGGCTTTGGAGTTTTCTCTTCATTATCCCCAGAAAAAAACTAATTCTTGCCACATTCTTAGACCATTAATATCCTTTGTCTTACCCTAAAGTTGCTTATTCCAAATGATCACTTCCTTCCTTTCCTTTTTCCCTTCAGGACGGCTGTGACTTTGTGTGCCGATCTAAACCTCGGAATGTGCCTGCTGCGTACCGCGGTGTGGGGGATGACCAGCTGGGGGAGGAGTCAGAAGAAAGGGATGACCATTTATTACCGATGTGATTGCACTTTAAATGTCCAGCTTCTTCAGCCCCCAAACCAAAGCATACTCAGCCAGATTTCTAAAGCAGCCTCCACTCCGGTCCCTCATCTCCCCCTTAATACTGCTCTTGCTTTCCGGTTTGCTTTTGGTTTGCACCCACTTCTCAGTGGTAGAAACACCTTGCCTTTGCTTCCTGTTTTGCTTTCCCTCTTGGGGTGCAATTGTAGGACAGAGACGGTGTCACAGGCCGACGGCAGGAGAGGCTGTTGCACCCTCTCTCGCTATCAGAAGGTACAGCAGGAGAGTTACGGGAACAAAAGGGTGTGGCAGGCTCCTTGACCCTTTCTTTTTTAAACACATCTTCACAAGTTTTTGAGACACTGGATTTCTTTTTAAAAAGAAAAAAGGCAAAGAAACATTATTTATACAGTTTGATTGCTTTCATGCTGTTGCTCTGCACCCTACAGTAGTCTCCATGAGAATCTGGATGTAATTTCTTGCTGCTTGAAACTATTTTGCAGTGATTACTTGGTTGCATTCCAAGTACTGCCATTTGGTCTGAGCCTGGAGATGTCATAGACTTAATTCTCCCACCTCTCGGACTGTGATGGGGAAGATGTGAAATTTCCCAGTTAGAGGACTACAAGGTACCACACTTCATTTGCTGGCGTTGGAGTGACTTTACAGCTGGAACTGGGCCCTGGATTGTAGTCTTAGGTTATTGGTCCACTTGTAGCCAAAATACCTGATCCAGAAGTCCAGTCCGGTGGAAAGGGAAACTGAAATTGACCTCCTATGCCACCAGGGTTCCAGAAAAGGGAAGCCTGTTTATGTTGTAGTGGGATCTCCCTGATGGCTTTCTTTTCCCACTTGTAGTAAAAGCTGGCAAAGCTTTTGTGACTCCTCAGATACTTCCCTCTACCAAAAGTTCTAAATATGTTGCACTTTCCCTTCGCAGGCATGTCATTTTGACTTTCCCCCCCCAGTCTCCTGGAAAGGGAATGGAAGCAGAAGTGGGGCACCGAGGGCTCTGCCACCTTCTGCTCCGGGTGTGGATGCTGCCGCACCTGCCCCCTTCTGGCTCAGGGAAGTGTCTTCTTGCCCACATCCTTTCAGTAGGGAGAGGTTCTTATCCTCTGATGCCTCCACCTTGCTGTTAAGTAAGGCCATGTGCCCAGAAACCTGGCCTGATCTTTCTGTGATAGTGACCTTGGGCCACTGGAGAGTAACGTGGCTCCACTGGGCACGAGAGGCTGGGCTCAACAGGCAGGGGCCTTTCTAGCCTTTAGAGAAGAAAATGAAGTTATTTCCTCTTTAGACTTTTAAATCCTATTGGAATGATTTTTTTTCTTTCTAAACAGGGAAATAATGTTATAAAAGCATCTTTTTCATTATTTGTTTGCGTCCCTTCCCCACACCCTGGTGTTTTAAAAATGCAAAAAAAATACACTTTTTGTACAAAAACACTTAAAAGATTAAAAAAAAAATGTTGGCCTACTCATTTGTGTGAAAGAAGAGGGTAGATACACTGGAATGATGGAGTAAGACAGCCAAGACCAATTTTCATCCTTTTACTGAGGAGGGAAAAAAAAATATTTAATATTTTTTGTTGTATAAGGAATAGCGCCTAAGGCAGGTACTTCTACACCTGACCTCAGCCCCACGCGCTCCTGCTTTATAAAGCTATAGGACAGAGCAGAGTAGGAATGGGAAAGGGAGGGCAGAAGACAACAGATAAACTGGAAGGGAGCAGGGATGCAAAAAGGATGGCAACCGCCACGTGTGTGCCAAACAGTCCCTGCAGCTAATCAGCATGGTGCCAGCCAAGTCTCTGCCCTGGCTGTTGACCCTGCCACGGACGCAGGAGAGAACATTCAGTACTAAGGGAGGGACAGCACAACTCGGCCACGGCTACAGTCGGACAATCCAGAGGGAAGAGGGGGCACCGGATTCTGCTACTTGTGTCACACAAGCTGGAAAAACCCTGCCTCCCGCGCGGCTGAGGCACACCTACGTCCCATCCACCTCCTAGCCCCCGGCACTGAACACTCCTCCTCCTGGAGGACCGAGACCCTGGCTAGACACCCCACTCTGGGATAAGGCTGAGCAGTCCTAGTCCTCCAGACTGCCTCTTGTAAAGACTGAATTGGGGGAGGTGAGAATGGTACAGATTTTAAAAAACAAAGTAGAACCCAGAGAAATGTCAGAGCTGCCGCCATGTAGCACCAGCGACCAAGCCTCGCACTGTTCTTCCCCGTCTCAGTAATCCACTCTACGGAAGGGTTACATAATTGGAACAGCTCTTTCTTCCCTGTGAAGTCTGCTGGCACCAGGTCATAACCTGGACAGTGGGGAGTGTCTGCCTTGGGCTGGTTTGTGCAAGAGGGCCACCTTAGGTCTCCTTGAGGACATTTATCTTGGCGCAGATCTTGAGGGCCGGGCCCAGCTTGATGTTCATGGCACTCATGAGATGTTCCTCTTTAAGTAATAAGAGGGCCTGTCCGTCAATCTCCTGGGAACGAAACTCCTCTGCGATCTCTTGGCAGCCTAGGAGGAAATGGTGGGAATTAGTACGAGGAGCTACATGGTAGCACCAGAGTGCCTGTCCTAAATCCAGCAGTGCAGTGGCCTGAGATGGCAGGCTCTGGGAGCAAACTGAAATCAGAGAGAACAACAGGAAAAAAAGCTGAGATAAAGGGAGAACAACTAAGTTGTTCAACCAGGGGAATAAATTAAGATATCTTGAGGGGAGAAAGGGAGGGAGCAAAATACATACATTTTCTTTGATGCTGGTAAGAAAATCAAAGTTAAGAGCCTTCATTACATTTTAAGGGGCCAGAATTCTGACAAAATAGCAAGGAAAGTGGGGTGGTTTTCTGAAGAAAACCATCTCTGTTAAGAACAGTTTATAAACAATCCTGCCTTGAAGAGAGCAGGGCAACAGCGGCCCAGGATGTCCTAACTCCCTTCTCCCCTGAACAAAAGTCTTTTATCCATGCCGGAGAGCCCAATGAGTCACACAGTAAAAACACGCTTTACCTAAAAACTACTGGTAAGAATCGTAAGAGACGAAAATCCAGTGTTGCAAAATTGCTGACACAGCAGAGGACAGTCAACCCAGAAAACCTGCGAGCCCAGGCTGTGGACCAGTCACGTGAATAAATGCCAAGAGTAGCGCCTTCATCATACCCTACTTAAGCCTCTACCTCTTAAGTCCATCAGGTTCCTGTTACAAAGGCCCTAAGGGACGACCTAAAGGAAACTGCAGGAAAACTAAGCACGCAGGTGACCTGGGTTCCACTGGGGAGGCCCAGATACCTTGCAGGGAAGCGATGAACTCATACACCTCCTCCACGCTCCAGCGGCTCGGGTTACTGGACAGGAACACAGGGTTGATGCCGTGCAATTCTGGCGTGGGCGGAGCTGTACTGGGGTTCCCCAGGTCACGCTCTCCATGGCCCGCTCTCACGGATAAAGGCCCGGGAGATGTTGGAGAGAGTGCTTCATCATAACTGGAATTATCTGAACCCCGGCTGGAGTCCTCTTGACCCTACAGAATAAAATGCAGAACAGTGAGGTCATGAATGACGGTGCCCTGAGATTTCTTTCCCATCTCCCAGCCACTCTGGATTCAGGTTAATACGGGGCACAGAGAAAAACTAATCTCAATAATCTGCACTTCACTCGCAAAAGCCCGAAGTCACCAGCCTGCTCTCAAGTGCCTTTCAAGTATGAACTGTCACTCTCTTGATCCTCCCTACCTACCAACAACTGACCTAGAGTCCCCACACTCAAACGCAGTGGAAGAACTAACGGATACACAAGCCAGCGATCGGGTGAGAACAGACAAGAGGGCAGAGTCTTCTGGAATTCAGAGTAATGCGATCAGTGTGGAACCAGAGTTCTGGTCTCATACTTTTTTTACCCAGGCAAAGGGGTTGCCCTGTAGGAGCAGAGGAAGGGAAAAGGCCCATTTTAAAGGGAGCGGCTCACCCGGTGGCGCTTGCCCTGGATCTTGGCTCGGGCGATGTCGGAGGAGCTGCGGCGGGGTCCGCGCCGGCGAACACGAGCATAGTTGGCTTCTTGAAACTCTTTCATTTTTTTCCTCTTCAGCCGGAACTGGTGGCTACAGCTCACATTGTACCTACAGGGCAGGGTGGAGACAGGATGTCCCAGGTGCTTCCACAGGAGACCACCTGCCACCCTGCACTGAATGCGAACCAGTACTTTAAGGGCTGACTTGGAGAAAAGAATGAAAGCAGAGAAGGTGACATTAAGTATCAGCCTGGAGGTGGTCCCAGGGAAGGGGGGCAACCCAACATGGAGGAGCCAGCACTGGGCTGAGGGCGAGGTGCCTGCAGTACCTCTTGGCGCAAGTCATGGAGCAGAATCTCTTGGAGCCGCGAAACTGCTCTGCAGGGGCGTACTTCCCGCAGTACTCACACTTCAGGAGGGCCGCCTTCTTGTCGAGCTCTGAAAACAAGGCATCGCCAGAGACTTTCCGTTGGTTTCTGCTGCCGTGCAGGCCATCCTTAGGCCCGAAGCTGGACTCCAATTACTCCCAAGGTTTGCCCCCAAAGACCTGCACAGCCTAACTGGGCATCCCTAAAACAAAGTTCAAGCTCCAGAACCATAAAGGTTCTGGACCCTCAAGGACACAGCCATTTCCTAACCTGAAGCCAGACAATTTCCACTTTCAATGACTAACATTATCCTAATTCATAATCTAAGATTTCAGACAAGACTGCATTTCTGAACCAGAGAGAGGAACGAATTACTAATGCCTGGAAAGATAAAAGATCCCTCTCCCACAGAAGTTTCCAAAAGGCGGGGGGAATGTAAACAAGACTCCTTAACATGTATGACATAATCTACAGTACAGAGAAATGAAAATTAAGAAATAGCCTACTTTAAGATCCTCTTTTGAAAAAATATATCCTTCTAGTAAATAATTCAACAGATTGCTTTAGCTTGATAAAACCCCCCTAATCCTATGGAGCAACTTTTGTGTGATTCTACACATCCCGACAATATGGATTTCCGTGTGTGGAGGGACTTCACATAATTCCCACTTGAAATAGGTAATTCCTATGTTACACTAAGATCTCCATCAGCCTCCTTCGCCAGATGGGTCTCTAAATAAATACTCACCAGCAGACAGGCTGTCCCCCCCTAAGGGGCCACCTGCCTGATTCTCGTTCAGCCCTGTGGTGAGGCCAGTCTGCAGTGGCTTCTCCGACTCCTTCAATAACTGAGAACAACCCACCTGTCCCAGAAAAAGTTCACAGTTAAGTAGCCTAATTCCTTTCTGCTTCCCTACGGCTTTCCCCAGCACTCCTAACCGCCTTGTCTTTGCCCGGATCTCTGAGCTGGTGGCCAAGTCTGATGGGAGAGAACCAGTTCCAGTATGGCAATCTAGAATCTGTAACTGGCTTTTTTCACCGGAGAACAGGTTCCTACCTGGCTCTGTATCTTGTCCTTCTCCTCCCTAAGGTGCAGGGAACACTAGGAGTCGACATGCCTGTGTTCTAGTCCTGGTTCTGCAACTCTCGGCACCCAGGAAAGTCCCTTCCCTTCTCTCCCACAGTTTTCTTCACTATAAAACAACCTAGTTTGTCTGACTGAACATGACAGCTCAAAGGTCACTTTCTTCCTTTTCCTCTCCTCTTCCCAACGTTTTCATTTTCTGGTCTACATATTCTTTCCTTTTCTCTACCTTCCTTCTTCACAATTAACCATACAAACAACAGGACTGAACCATTCTCTAATAATTAAATAGTTCTGAGTCTTCTGATTTTAATGGAGTTTGAAAAGACAACAGTCAGACCAAGTCCCCACTTGAAAGCGCCCCCTTCTGGCCCTGCCCTCACCGGGAAAGGTTCTGCTCCTTCCTGGATAACGAAGCCTTCGATGATGTGGGTGAGAATCTGCGGCTTCACAATGGCCTGTGGGGGTTTCGAGTCACCCATCTGCCTGGACACCATGGCCAGTGTTGGAGGGGGTGCTGCTGGGGCAGGAGCCAAGGCCACCACATCGCTGCTTGGGGTATTGGCAGTCACGCTGCTCACTGGGTCAGCTTTCTCTGGAACACAAACACAGACTGAGGAACAGATATGGGATGACCTCACTGAGCCATCTATGAGCCAAGCCCGCCTGATCGTCCGCAGTGATACATGTTCCCCTTTGATCATTCACCCTGGAGTCCCTGTGACTGGACCTACTCATGTGCCCACCAAGTTCTACTGACTCAGATTTCTCCTTTAGCTCATTCAGAATTTCTCACTGCTGAGCACTCCAACAGCACTGCAGAGGGCAGCTACCTCCGAGACCGCTCTTCTCTTCCATGGCCTTCGGGCTCTCAACTACTGGAGACGTCTTCGCAGGAAGCATTGAGCTCAACGTGGAGACATCGTCTCTTTCCTCCTCAGACTCAGCCTTGCGTTTTACAGCCAATGTCTGGGGTTTGCCCTATAAAGTGAAGAACAGGAAGAAAAGATTTATGAGTGAAGGATTACAAGGAAAAACAATTACTCCCATACTGTCAGAGAAAATTTTCTTAGTTTTGGGTTCCCCAATTTATGTATTTCCCACGGTATACTAAAATTTCTGGTCATTCCCAAGAAGTGTAACTTCTACATCAGGACCAAAAAAAACACATGATTTAGTCTTGACCTAGACCTGGAGACTGGTTTCATCATGGCCCAACCAAGAACTGTCGTTTTTATAAAGATGGATTTTGGTGATTAAGGCTATCTTGATTAACTCAGTACAAATCCTAAAACATAGAATTTCAGTAGCAAATTTAGCAGTATGAAATTCTATTATATACATCAATCTCTCTCTCTTACAACAGGAACAAATGCATGCCAGGATCTTAACCTTCCATCAAGATCTGACTTCCTCTTACAACAAAGCAGATAAATACCAGTACCTTAACCTTCTCAACTCTTTATCCCCTTCCTAAATTAAGCTCTATTTCCACCCAGCCCCAGGTCCACTCAAGGGTGACAGTGCCCTCAAAAGCATCAGACGTCACTCACCGGCAGGTGCACAGACTGCATGTAGAAGGCGGCAGGGACCTGGGCTACAACAGGGGAGGAGGTGGTCGCCCCACCCTTGACCACATGTGCTGTCCCCTGCACGGGGGCAAGGGTCATCCCAGAGGCCAGCGTGGGAGGGCACTCCTGCAGCGCACCAGGAGCCTGGGATGATGGTGGCGAGGAGGCCAAATGGGCCTGACCAGGCTGCATGGTACCCGGCACCCCCCGGGAAGTGGGTACGGCAGCTGCCAGCTGTGCCAGCCCCAGAGCCTGGGCCTGGGCTGTGCCCGGCTGTCGGGTGCCCACAACTTGCACAGGGATATGGGGTGGGGGCTGCTGGGCAGCTGACATCTTCGCAGCCCCTAACTGAGGAGGCTTGATCGGGGCTACAGATGGTTTGGACTGGATGGGGATGGGTGGCTTGGGGGTTGGGTCGGGTGGGAGAGGCAAGGGCGAGGACTGAAGCATGGGCTGAACAACCAGGGTCTGGGCTTGCTGCTGGGACTGGGAAGGTGGGACCTGCGGGGCGGGAGGCACCGGCGGGGGCGGAGGGGCAGATAGGGCTGCGGCCTGCGGCGGCGGCGGAGGCGGCGGCTGCTGCTGCTGCTGGGCCAGCTGCAGGTGCGTGGCGGTGTGCAGGAGCTGCGACTGGCGGTGCTGGAACTGCTGCTGGTGGTGGATGGCGATCTGCTGCTGGATGACCACCTGCTTCTGCTGGAGGTGGATCTGCTGCTGCTGCTGAATCAGGGAATGGGGCTGGATCTGCGTGTAGGTGGCTTCAGGAGCAAGCCCACAGCGGAACAAAGAGGAAGACGAGCAGAAAATAATCGTCCTTTTAAATTAAAAGTAAAAACATCTTTCCAAAGGGTACCTAGTTCTGGACTGAAAGAGCAGACAGAAAGCGAACCTGGGAGGACCTCGTTCACTCTTTCCTTCCAGTCAGACGTCACCAGCTACCTCCAGTCTCAAAGACTCCAGGGAGGGAGCTTCCTTGCTCAATCATTTAACAGCCCTCAGTAACCTCTTCCACTTATCTAATTTTTATTCTCTTTGCTGTACTTAAATCCTGTTACCTTGCACTCAGCAAGGACAACAGCGGGCCCGTCCTCTCCAAGCTTAGACTCAGCTCCTCAAGCACCGAGTCCATGCCTTACTTATTTCTACATCCTGAGAACCCAGCCCAGGGTCTGGCACGTGAGAAACACATAACAGCCACTGAAAGAATAAATGTCCCCAGAGATAAAGATGCCAACATCTTTCCACGAACACCCGGTCTCCGGGATCCATCGGTTTCAGTCACCACCCAAAAGTCTTAAGAGTCAGCAGCCGGAGGCTCAGACTCTCCCTAGTTCCCTCCTCTGTAAGCTGGAGCCGTGTCCTGCCGTGTCCAGAGGATGCACGTGAGACGAAAAGCGCGCGGGCAGCAGCGCGCCGCGGAGTGCGCGCACGAGGTACGCGCGGCACAGCTGGTAATTAGCGCTTACGTTTCGCGCGGACGTTGTTCAAACAGCGACAAATAAAGCACCGGAAGCAAGGAAGGCAAACACACGCGTACCAAGTAAGGCACTCATCCCTAGCTACCCACAGCCCGAAGGCAAGGACTAACTCTTGCAGGTCATGATCATTATTACTGTTATTTATTCTTTTTTTTTTAATCCTTATCGTCGATACAGATGATCACAAGTTGACTGTATCAAACTGTGGCTCGATTTGCTGGTCCTAAGTGCTCTTACACAGACTGTGCCCTCCGCTGGGCCAACAGACCAGCATCAAACAGAGAGTGAGGAGAGAATTCATCCCTTATGCTTAAATCACAGGGAGTCTGTATCCCTAGCACTTCCTGGAACACAGTAGGCAATTCAAAAAGAGCTGAGTGAATGAAAGGGTAGAGTGAAGAAACTCAAGAACTCAGGACCTGAGAGAGAGAAGACAAGGCCACATGCCAGCTGACGGCTGCCCAGGGGACACAGACAAGGTCCATCTCTGTGACCTGCCCCCGTCTCTCTGGACGAATAAGATCAAGGCCGAGGTGATTCTCTTCCCTTTCACTGCTCCACAACCAAGACACGCAGGGAAAAAGGCAAAGATGTGTACTCTGAAGATTTCACACAAGTTCCAAGAGAGTAATGACATTCTGAGAGGTGACAGCTTACCTGAGCTAATAAGGGTCTGGCTGGGAGCAGGTGTGGCTGTCCGTGTCAGGTTCATGCCCACGTTCTGCTGACCAGTCCCATCTGCTTCTGCCTTCTTGGCCGCTGCACTTTCGGCTTCTGTCTGGCTGCCCTGACTCACGGTCGCTGTCTGGGCTGCAGGCAAGGGCTGCACCACTCCTGTGCCCTTCCTGGGACAGCTCCCACTACCACCCATCCCTGTGGAAGGCAGCTGGCCCAAGCCCCCAGGCGCCTGGCCACCTCCACCTGGACCCATGGACCCTGGGATGCTACTCCCACTGCCTCCACCAGATTGACTAAGGTTGAGGGACTGGCCGGAGGCCCCAGAGGAGGCCTGAGCCACAGCTAGGGCCTGGCTTGAGGCCTGGGAGAGGCTAGAGACAGGGGAGGCTCCAGGAGGAATGGCCTTCTGAGCAGAGCCTTGCATTTGGGGTCCTTGGGCTGAGGCCTGTTGGCTCCTGACAGCCAAGTTCTGCACCTGGAAGACAAGAAGAAAAAGGCAGACTGAGAAAGGGGGAACAAGGGGCACTAAGGTCAAAGATTTCTGGGGGGAAAGGGGGTGGGAAGGGCTAAATTTGGGAGTTTGAGATATGCAAATGTTAACCACTATATATAAAAATAGATACAATAAAGGTTTTAATATGTTTTGTTTAAAAAATAGATAAAAAACAAATTTCTTCTGTATAGCACAGGGAACTATATTCAATATCTTAACATTTAATGAAAAAGAATGTGAAAAGAAATATTTTTGTGTGTGTGTGTGTATATATATATATATATATATATATATATATATATATATATATGCATGACTGGGACATTGTGCTGTACACCAGAAATTGACACACTGTAACTGACTGTACTTTGGTTTAAAAAAATATTTCTGGGACTGCTCCAGAAGTAGTGGTGACAGCTTCAGACCCACCACAGCCCCCCTCAACTCGTATCCCCACCTTGACAGTCACACGCACTGACGGCCTTGCCAGGGAGGAACTCCTGAGTCACAGTGGATTTTTCGGTCTCCTTCATTGACTATCAAATCTATCACCAAGTCTGGTCATTTTATTCCTTCAAAATGTCTCAGAGTTTCTCTTTCCTCCCCTCATTCACTCAGCTTCCACCCAAATACCTGCCACGCTCCAGGTACTCCCCTGGATACTGGGAATGCACAGAAGAAAGACGCAAGTCCCCGCTTTGAACGAGTACTTTCTACTAGAGAACAAGACACGGAAACCAATGACCAAGTAACCCTACGCACAGACGTGCGCACACTGCTGTGGGAGCACAGAGGAGAAGGATTAACTCAGATGAGGCAGATTAGGGACAACGTCCTAAAACAGGCGATGTTTCATCTGAGAACCAACAGGTAATAGTGAAGGCAGAGGTTTGAAGACATAGGAAACAACATTTGCAAGACCACTGAGCATAGCATTTTTGGAAATTATAAATATTTCGTTATACCTGGGATGAGTTAGAGGCAGTGGCAAGAAATGGAGCTAGGAAGGTAGGCTGAGGCTAGGGAGGTTGGAAGAGGCCAGATCTTGAAGGGCCCAGTGCGTGAAAATAAGGAGAGACTGAACTTTGGTTTGGAATCCGAAAGTTTACCCGTCCTCTTCGCTGTTACATTCTCAGCAGCTAGCACAGTGCCTGCCACACAGGAAGTGCTCGTAAGTATGGATGGAGAGAAGGCATGGGGGCACCTGGCTGAGTACAGGAAGCCACTGAAGAAGGTTAATCAGAATCATCAATGCTCAAATCAATAGCTGAATGCACTCTCTTAAATACCACTGCTGGAAGTGTGAATGAGCATCACCACTCTGGAAGAGAGTTTGGCATCATAAAAGTTGAACATTCGCACGCGCTCTAACCCAGGAATCCCCGAGAGGCGCTCTCGCTGTGCACAAGGGGAGGCGTGCGTAAGGATGATCACAGCGCCGCTACCCATAGTGGCGAAGGCCTGGAAACAACCCAGCTGGCCGTTACCCGGAGAGAAGATGAATGAACTGCAGTGCATTCACACGATGGGATATTACGTACAGGTCAAAAATGAATAAAGTACAATGACATGCAACAATACAAATGGATATTGACAATAAGCTACTAAGGAAGCATTCCCCAAAACACTACATACACAAGTACCTTCTACACACACACACACACACACACACACATATATATGGTATAGTGTCTGGGATTTGCTTCTAAATAATCCCCAGGTGAAGGGAAGGGGCCTGGAGAGATGGGCCACGTGCTGATAAATGTCGAAGCTGGATGGTTAAGTACCTAGGAATTCATTTTCTTTCCTATTTTTGTATATGCTTGAAACATTCCATAATAAAACAGACTTTTTAGAAATATACACAAAGGCAACAAAACTATATAAAAAAGGACACAAGGAAAGGACAAACCTAGGAATCAAAATGATCATTAATTGCCACCAGGGTAGGGACAGGCAGTGGATAGAACTGGGGATGGCTTATTATAGGATTAAAACTTACTGAGTCAATAAACTTAAAGAGTGGGCCGTGAATGAACCATTGAAGAGAGGATATCATGAACCAAGGGTTATGACTAATCAAATTCTGTACACCAGAGGTAGGTACAATTAAAAATAATCTTAGCAACAACATATACCTTCTTATTCAAAACTTATTCTGATAGTGATGTGGAGGAGGAGGAGACGTAGATAAGGATGAAGGCAAGAGACCAGTTAGGAAACGAGTACAGTCAATTCAGGTGAAAAAGAAAAAGAGTCCAAAGTCAGACAACAGGAATAAAGAAGAAGAGGTAACAGCTTTTGAGAGAGATTTACAAGAACCACCAGGACTGGGTGCTGGGCACTTAAATGTTATCTGGCAATTACATAGGGTTTTCTAATTGGCTTCCTTTCCGTATGGCTATTTAAAACTTCCCTACCCTCCCGGGACCTCAGAACCACTTCCTCCTTCCCCTCTCACTGCCCACCCTCGCAGGGACCATAAAACCGTTCTGTGCACGAGACTTCAGCAGTTCCACCACCAAACCTGAAATACACCCTCACCTGCATCAGCACCCCTCCCTCACTGCTCCCTCCTCTCCCTTCTCTCCTCCCTCCTATCAGAGGGTGGGAGGGTCCCGTCCCTCCTCCTTCTCAAGTGTTCTTTATCCATTCTCTCCTGTCTCTTCAACCTCTCCTCCACTGGCTCCTGCCATCGCCAGGCCTGAACCCCGTCCCAACTCCAGCTTCACCTTCTTTCCCGTTACTGACAAACTCTGTAAGTGTTTAAAGTCACTGCCTCGACTCCCACCACCCAGTCATTGCTCAGGTCACACTACCACCCAGGCTTCACTCCCCACAACTCCGCTGAAAGGGCCCTCCATCCCTAGCAGTAAATGCATCTTTCCAGCGTCTTCACTGCATTTGACAGGGGACCCCCTGCCGCTCCTTGTAACATTCTGCTCCCCTGTCTTCTCTCTCTGTCGCTCTTTCCTGCTCCCCTCTGCCAGCTCATCACCCTCCGCTCAGCTTTGAGCTGCTCCATTTTCTAAGGGCTCGTCCTAACCCTCGGGGCTCCAGCTTGAAGGCTTTTCTTTTCTCCGTCCATACCAGCCCCCTAGGCGGTTTCAAATGCTTGACTTCATTGTCATCTATATGCCTCTACGCTTGACTGTTCGCCTCCAACTCAGACCCTGCATCTGAGCTCGAGCACCACGTATACCAAACTGCTGACCCCACATCTCCTGGAGGGTGGCTCACAAGCACTTCCACTGGGCACATCAAGAAGGGAACTTACCCCCAAGTCCACTTCCCTGACATTCCTCTGGCATCAACAGCACCGCCAGCCCCTCGCTGCTGTCAGATCCCAGCTCTGGCACGTCCCTCCACTCCCTCATCCACCGGTCAGTCCTTCCTTTTCAATGATCTTCTAAGTTTTTCTCCAATCTATTCATTTCCTTCCATCTCCATGGCTACCACCTACTCCAAACACCATCTTTCCCCTAAACTGTTACAACACTGTTCTCACTGATACTCACACCATCTCCATTTATTCTCCATAGAGAAGCCAACAGAGTTCTTAAAAAAAAGAAATTTGTTTAAATCCTCAACTCTCCATGTCCCTCCCATGTTTCCCATTGCCCTTCACATAAAGCCCCAAGTCCTAAAGTCCCCAAGTCCGGCAGGATGAGTTTCTCCCACCTCTCCAGCACGTCTCTGTCCCCACTTTCCAGGCTCCAAGAACACGATGGTTCTTCTTCCAATGCCGCAAATACACAAAGCCCCTTCCCTCCTCAGGCCTCGGGACGTACGGCCCCCCCACCTCCACCAGTCTCCTTCCACATCTATCCTGACTCATGTCTACAGGCCCCACTTAACTGCCACCTCCTCAGGGGGCCTTCTGGACTTCTACCCTCATCCCAAGGCTACATCTGGTCCCTTGCAGACCACTCTGTATGTTCTAATGAAACAATTACTCAACCATTCAGGTGATTTTATCTGTTCAATGTCTGGTGCTTCAGTGGTTTGTCTTCTCCATCAGTCTGGTGATCACGACCGTCCTGGACACCAAGGCTAAGGACCGCCCGCTATATCATGAGAATGAACGCTCTTTATGTCCAGGCACTGTTCAAACGCGTACACGTAGCATCTCACTTAGTCCTCACAACACAGCCTGAGGGAGGTAGTTTATAACAGCTATTTTATAGATGAAGAAACTGGGGGAAAGATGTTAAGCCATTTGCCTGGGTCATTGTTGGAATCTAACCCAATTATCAGTTTCACACTTTCAGCTGCTCCTCCGTCCCTCTACACATTGACACACGAATATCTGATGAACAAATGGACAAATGAAAGAGCTGGCTGTGGAAGCAGGCTCCACCTCGACCTCTGACCCCACTGCTGTCACCACAGCCTAAAACAAAGGCCCGACCTTGTAGCTAAATGACCCCAACAGTTTCTTAACAGGTTCCCTAATTTCTCCTTCTTTTCCAGGCACACGTTCCTAGATGATTCTTTCTAAAGTAGTTTCCCGACCCTATTAATCTGCTGTTCAAGCCAGCACCACGCCTGGCACTAGGAAGTCACTTGGCTTTCAGAATTCTCCCGAACGGACCTTTTCCACCACAGGCCCGCTGTCTCCACTTTATCCAGCCGCCCCCAACTCGCAGTCACATGCATGACTTAGGCCTTTACACATGCTGTTCTCTCTCCAGTGTTCTTCTTACTCCAAATCAAATCCTACCCACCCTTTAAGAATCTGCTCAAGTTCCCAAAAGTCACTGAAAAGAACGGAGCCGCTCTTCCCTAAGCTCGTGCGTCACTCGACCTTAGTACCATTTACTTTTGTGCTGCTTTGTACTCTAAGCTCTTTGAAGGCTTGACTCCTATTTCTTCTCAGTCCTCCAAAGTTCCTAGCATATATCTGAGCACATCAAGAGAGAGAGCTCAATATTGACTTGCTGACCCATAAACTGAAAGAATGAAGTAAGTACTGTGAGCTCCCAGGTTGTGTCCTATCCATAGAAGCTAAAAATCCAGGCTCTCTCCACGTATGTACATAGACTGGAGCTAAGGCCGGGGAAGCACTGGCGAGCAAGACTCTGCTGGAACACAGAGTTTCTGCTGAGCAGAAACAGGCTGCTGAAGGTTGAGAGCCAGAGTAACTCATAAAGAGTAGGAATCAAACATTGCTCCAGCAACTCAGCCAGGTCAGCTTCCCGTCTGTCTCACCAGAATGCTCTCCGCCACCGCTCATCTTCCAGAGGCAGTACTGCCAGGAGAATTAAGACTGCCACAGAGGGCTAAAAGAATGGAAAGGAAATCTGACCTGCATCAAGAACAAGGCTTTCCAGATCCACAGGGCTGTTTTCAGTCCAGTCTACCTCCCTTCCTAACTCAAGTAACTAAAAAGTTTTGAGGGATTCAAGTTCCAGAGGAATTCTGAAAAGTGGTAAAGTGGGAATGGGGTGGAAGGGTGGGCCCTGGTCCAGGGCCATCCCATCGCCCTCCCCAGTGCCCGTCCGCAGGTCAAGTGGTCGCCACTGACCTGATCGGCATCTGTGTGGACTCCCGGAGACTGAGCAGATGGCGCCTCCTGCTGGACCGCGGCCACCGCCCCATTAGGCATCAGGATGAGCTGCGAGGCTAGAGGCACATTCCGGCCCAGGGTCCGGTTTACCTGCAATAGGTTTCCCAGCTGTGGCTGGCAAGGAGAGGAGGAGGAAGAGCAGAGGAAAGAGGACAAGAGGAAAAGAAGAAAGACAGAAGAAACGGAAGGGAAGGACCACAAGACAAAATAAACAGAAGATACGGAACAGCTAAGCCCTGCCCCTTGCCACACCAACCCAGGAGACCCCTATTCTCCACGTGCGATGACTCATCCAGAGGAAAACCTAGAACGTGCGCAAAACTATACGCTGACAACAAAGAGCCAAACATCAAAAAAGCTGAGACGACAAGGACTCTGGAGCAGGTGTTTACCTACAGTAAGTTGCTAGGGCAAGAGATAACGGAAGGAGTGCGCTTGAGCCACAGGTTTAAAGAGGAGACCGTATCTGATGCAAATTTACTCAAATATTAAGGTGAACAGCTTCTAACTTCTAGAGGTCGGTCAGGCACAGGAAGTAGACCGGCTTGTCTTAAAACATCCGGGTGACCATGACTAAGTAAAACAGCTCTCACTCCACCACTCGTCACAGAACGACCACGCCCCTGGGATAGCCGTGGCTGTGTCCGTGTCTTACCCGCAGGTACATCTGGGCCTGGGACTGGTTGAGGGGCGGGGAGGTGGTGTTCCCCAGCAGCACAGACTGGGTCAGCGTGCTAGCACTGGGCGAGCTCACACTCTGGGATCGGCTGATGAGCTGGGCGGCCGAAGTGGTGGCCAGGTTGATCTGTGCGGTACAGAAAGGAACCAGGACTGAGGATCTGGGAGAGGCACGGGGAAACACACACGACTGACAACTTCAGGGTGATGTGGTCAAGAACAGACTAGCTCACTGCCATAGAGTCAGGAGGACATGAATACCACCTTCCTACCCGCAGCTGGCATCCTGGCTACTGCAGGGCATGACCACAGCACAGAAACCAGTCCCTCACCAGCAGCGTAACAGTTGGGAAGGCAAAGCAACGAAATGGAACAGACGTTACTCCCCATTCAAGGGGCCAGAGATTAGTCCCTTTCCTGTGTTCCCTCCTCTTCTTCCCCAGGATTCTCCTCCTCCTTTCTTAGACCTCCTCCTTAAGACTCCTGTATCGATCCAAGTCACTCTCCCTTTTACTAGTATTCTCTACCTAAGAGCACGAAATACCACTCGTGGCTCAGTACACACTCTCAGATCAGCTGCACTAAGCAGTTTAACCCAGAGACCAAGGCCCACGGCAGAGGGCCTCTCCGCAGGGAGAAGCAGTTCTCACCGAGGCCTGGCTGGTGGTGGTCTGCTGCTGAGCGGTGCTGGTGTTCGGGGAGCTGGCCTGCCGACTGGCAGCGATCGTGGCCTGTTAGAGGGGACGAAGACAAGAAAAAGCAGAGACAAGGAAGGTAAAGGCTCTGAGTCTTCCAGTAATAAATCACAAGCACAAAACATACGAGACATTCCAGGCAAGAACTGAGAAACTCTAGTGTGGAGCAAGGGAAGGTGTATTCACTGTCCCAGTCACCCTCACGTTACCCCATTTGCTAACCCAGTAACTCCCAGGTAACCCACCCACGGCAGGCAGGCAACCGGTTCTCCTCCTCCCACCTTCTTTGAGGTGGAAGAACCTTTGGCCCAGTTACATCCTGAGCCACTAGTAAGTCCAGCCCAGAGCTGTCCAATACAAACAGAATGCGAACCACACATATAATTGTCTAGGATGGACATTTTTTAAAAGGTGAAAAAAAAATGACAAATAAACTTTATTTAAGCTACTATATCTCATTTCAACATGTAGCCAAATAAACTACTGAGATTTTTTTTTCCACACTAAGTCTCTGAAATCCAAAATCATTTGGCACTTCTCAATGTGGACTGGCCACATTTTAAATGTTGGATGGCCACAGGTGGCGGGCTAACGGCCGCCATGCTGGACAGTGAAGGTCTAGCAGACGGCCGTTCTGCCTCTCAAAGGTGGGCCTGCCACTGCCCTTCCTGCAAGCCCAGATGCTGGGCTCCTTCCCTCCTCCTGCAGGGGATGGGAGGCAGAGGAGATCGCTTGCAGCCGGACCTAGTGGAAGATGCCGTGTGCCCCTGCCCACCTGCAGCGCCTGTCCCCTCCCTCCTGGGCCAGCGAGCTGCTGACCTCTCACCTGCTGGACGGCAGCCAGGCTGTGCAGCTGGGCATTGCTGAGCTGCTGCTGGAGCATGAACTGGTGGAAATACTGGGCCGCGTTGGGCTGACGCTGCAGTGCCTGCAGGGCCTAGGAAGGAAAAGAGGGGGTCAACCCGCTTAGAAGGAATCGCTCCTAACTCCCCTTCTGTGGGACTCACTGTGACCCTGCAACAGAGACATACGGGAAGGAGAGAAACAGAGGAAGATGGGTATCCGGCTAAATCATCAATATCTCATGTGTCCATTTTTATATCAGAACCAGAAACTTCGCATAGTCCTCCAAAAGTGGAGAAGCAATTAATTCTGCTATGCTCTGTTCTTGAAAAGTGAAGCAGTGTAGCTCACATGCACTCTTATTTCCCAAAATGGAATCTGGAAATACATGATATAACAGAGAACCAGGACTGGCCTCGTTGAAAGTAAATGGGACGGTGACTAATGTAAACAGAGAAAGAAAACAGAAGATCCATGTTCTGGGGATGCAACAAAGGTGACAGAGCCTTAGTGGGCTGAAAATGATGAAAAACAGAGTAAACAGTGACTTATGAAAGGCCGTATCAGGTAAAATTTTCAAGCAACTGGCATTTTCAAACATCTCCAGTATAATGCTAATGGGTGTTTAGAAAGATGACCCTGGTAATTCAGTTTCAGTGTTAATTTTAGGACTATGACTGTATTTTTTTCTTTAATAATTAGAACTATTCTTAGGATGTGCACAGTTATTCTAATAGCCAAAAGATCTTTAGTAGAAGTTCTTAATTTTCATTACTCAGGGTGATTTACAAGAAAGACCAGATATTAAAAACCTGACAATCCATGAAGAGAAATAGTTAGAATCTAACTGCCTGAACTGAATGGTAGAAAAACCTTAGTTTAAAGACTGAACCTCACTCTGCCTGCTTGCTCAGACTGTTGTAAACTCCCAAGATTCTCAGAGCTGGAAGGGACCTTAGCTGTCAACTACTCCAGCTCCCCCAGTTTGCTGGGAAGGAGCTAAAGGGCAATTACCTCCCTGCGTCCTTGCCCACCCAGAGCCGATACTCAGATCACAGCCCCTCTGAGCTGGGCCTCACCTGCACGGCCTGCCGTTCGTACAGTGACATCTGAGCTATCTGGGGCCGAGAGCTGCCCCCAGAGCTGGAACTCCCATTGGCGGAGTTAGAGTTCTGCTCACTCTCAGTCTCCATGGTAGTGGTCCAGGGTCCCCAAGGCCGGTGCTCTGACTCAAGACCTAGATGGAAGCAGCAAAGGATTAAAATTCACACCTGATCTCAAACCAGTAGTCCACGTTATCATTCAAGTTATCTAAGAATCTTCCTCTTCCTCCATAAGCCATGCTGTCTCGGGTTTAATAACTGTCAAATCTTCCATGCACTCTTATTACCCTATCTCCCCACCATCTTCTGAATCTTTGCAGCGTCTCAAAAGAAACAATCTTTACATGTTCCCTCAAGGCTGTCATTACACATAAAATGGCCAGAATGTAAGACGGTTCCTCACAATAGTAAGGCCACCTTACACCCCCTCAACACTTTTTAATAGTTTAAAATCTCCTCACTTAAAACATACTGTTACCTCATTTCTATCTGCATCTGTACCATCACTGTCAGCCTCAAATTAACAATAGTCACCATCTGCTGAGAAGCCACGAGGTGCCTCCTCTCCCTGGGCTCCATTCTCTCTCACAGCACTTCAAGGTAAATGCGATTATCCCCACTTTACAGTTGTGGAAACGAGGTTTTCTGCGGTTAAAGAAGTTGTCCTAGTTGAGCGTCACATCTTTACACTAGGACATGCTTCTTCCAACCAAAAGGAGTCTGTCACTAAGGCCGCATCACTCACTCTGAGTACACGCTGTCTTCACTTTATAGGGAAGGCGCTTAGATACAGCCACGTCAAACGCATCCCGGAAAGTTGTAAAACCAGGAGACAGAAGAGCTCGCCTAGAGCGCTTATAGCCCGAAGGGCCGCCTGGTCCCCGCTCAGGCTGCTAACACCGGGGCATGTCACTCTCCCTTCTTATACCTCAGTTTCCCTGTTTGCAAAGAGGGCTTCACAAATAAATGTAATACAGCACTTTAACAAATGGCTTCCAGGTATTAAACATGTTAAAGACAGCAATGAAAATCTTCAAGAAAGTAAATTTCAGCTAAAGTGGTCAGAATTTACCTTTGGGGGGTCTACACTAAAATTTGCAAAAAAGAAACCAAGCAAAGAAACAGGAGATGAGAAGTAAGAAGAAACAAGCCTTCAAAGCAGCACTAAATGACAATTACTTGTCTTTGTTCAGTTTAATTTGTCTCCTCTTTTGTTAAACCTAGACACTATATTCTCTACTTTTCAGGTGTGGAGCCACTATAAATATCAGGTCAGCAAATCACTATTTGATTTGGGAATGTAAACATCAAACCAGAATTTCTGCTAAGGGCTGTCTACAGTTTTATTACTGGTGGATCTATTATAATGATTGCATCCAAAACAAACAAACAAACAAAGTAAACAAAATCAAACTGCTTGGCCTTGGAAATAGAGTTGGGGAGATTTCTTATAATTCCTGTCCCAGTATCATCCGATCACATCATTATCCCCCAAGAATTATACCCATCTCTTCAGTTGCATTTGGGAATAACAAATGTCACTGCATGAGTGGATATAACCCAAGAAGTACGTAGGAGAAATCATATTGCCTTCAACTCTAGTCTCTCTTCTCCCCACATCTTTCGCCAAAATATCAAAGCACTAAACAGATACAGACCCATGAATCCTCATTATCAGCATGTGAAGAAAAAAAGTGGGTAAAGATTAGAGGCAGCATGGCATTGTTAAGATAGTTACAGATAACCGGACTTAGTTCACTGGACTCAGAGACATGAGACCCCTTTACTAGCTAGAGGGGACATTAATTCCCACCTTCATAGGTAAAAATGCTAATAAACTGTATGATTCCCCCATCTCCCCCAAAATGGAAGTCTTAATTTTTTTTCAGATTGTGAAATAGAAAAAGAGGTGGAAATGGACCAACTTAAAGTCTTTAATAAAATCAGGAAAAGCTGTCGTCAAAACCAGGATTCCTGGATCCCAGGCACATAAATCTATTCATTTGTGATCAGTGTTGGAACTGTAAAATTAAATACAGAAAATGAAGATAAGAAAAAGTTTGGGAGGCACAGTGAATTGAAATTTTCAGAATTAAACTGGAAGAGAAAGATTGAGAAGCTGAACCGTAGAGGTCCCCGGAATAACTAAACCATGGTCATCCTGAAAAGATGTTTGGGTGCGTGTGGTTGGGCTGGGTAGGAGCACGGACCTTTGGAAAGCAGCTAGAAGAGAATATTGAAGCAGACCTAGTATTGGGCCTCCTGAGCCAAGAGTTGGAGAAAATCCATTTCCCTTAGCGTGAAACTCTGTCTTGTAGGCAGGATGGGGCTTGGGAGGGGGGCGGGAGAAGGGGTTGGTTCGGGGAAGACTGTGCCGAAGAAAGGGAAGTAATCTGAAGAACGGGGAGAGCGGACGCCCAGGGGTCCTTGCTGGATCTAGAACCTTGGTGAGAATGAGGTTCCCAAGAGGAATCAAACACACCGGGGGAAGCGGGTCGACAGAGCGGTGCCAGGAGTGAAGTGACCCAAGCGAGCAGAGAAATGTGCTTACTGATAGAGGGGAGACGGGCAGGAGAGAGACAGACAGAAGTCAAGGAATCGGACGCTGAGGAACCCAGCGGACCATATACAAAAAAGCAAGGAGATAACTAGACAGCATGCTCGGATGGGAGAAGCAAAGTCAGAGAAGGGAAAATGAATGAGAGACCGAGCAGTCAGAAGCAACTAGGGTGACGGACAGACAGCGGTGAGCACGGTGAAATGAACAGCGAGAGGGCTCGGACAGGCAGAGCCGAGGACCGCAGAGCGCAGCGCTGGAGGTAGGCTGGGGGAGAGACTGGGGGAGGTACCTGGGGCGTTCCACACCCGAGGTGCCTGGAGAAACATCCCCGCGCGGCCAAGCCCCCAGAGGTCCTGCCCCTGCGCGGCCGCGGCCGCCCGCTTACCTCGGCGCCCGGCTCTGCACCCGAGCGCTCCCGGGGGGCGTCCACCTCACGTGCCGGGGTCCCCGGTCGCCAGGCTGGGCGGGGGGCTCGCTCGGCCTCCGCGGCGGGCTCCCCTCGCCTCCTCCCCTTCCTGGAGGGGCGGGGGCGCCGAGGGCGGGGTGGGAGGCGCCCGGCGCGGCCGCGGCTCCCCGCCCCTCCCGCCGCTCCGGGGTGCGGGTGCGGGCCGGGCCGCGGCTCCGCCAGGCCTCCGGGGCTCGCTCGGGGCCTGTCACTTCCTGCCGGGCCGAGAGGGTGGGGGCTGCAGGCCGGGGGCTGCGGGCCGGGCTGGAGGAGGGGGCTGGCGGGGAGGTGCTTCCGGGGCAGCCGGACCCCTCCCCCGGCCCTCCCCCTCCCCTCGGCGCCCTCCCCCTCCTCCCTCCCGCGCGTCCCTCGTTTCCTGCCGGCGCCCGTTGCCATGACGACGCCGCTGCCGGGCCTCCGCGCTCTAGGCCCCGGGGTTTTTTTTCCCTCTCTCGCTCTCTTTCTCTTCTTTTTTCCCCTTCTTTCTCTCCGACTTCTGCTTGCTGGTGGGAGGGACGGAACGGAGAAAGTGCTGGCCTCTAGTGGGGGACTCGCCTCTCACAGAGCAGGAGAGGGAGATGGGAGAAGGGAGGGAAGTGACGTGAAAAGGGGGGAAAAAGAAGGTATTTTCTGCAGCTTCTGGGAATAAGGGATGGAAAGAAAGGATCAAAGGTACCAACAGGCTGAGCAGGAGAAAGCCAAGCAACGACCCTAGAGAAACGACAGACGGGGAAAGGAAATAAAGCTGAGGAAAGGGGAGAGAGAGAGAGAAAGAAAAAGATTGAGGAAAAGGAGAGAGAATGTTGATTGTTTAATCTTTCCCCTCAACTCGGAGAAGGCGGGAAAGCTGCACAGAAACAGTGAACCCATTAGGAGTGGACATTCCTTTAAAAGCAGCAGTTTAGTAGAACTTGCTTTGAATAACACATTTAAGCCTGCTACTTCGGGGGTTTGATGTGCATGTGTGTTCTAAGATTTTAATGTGTGTGTAAAAGAGACGACAAAAACAAGGGAGAAGGCAGGGGTATGAAGAAAGGAGAACAATAGGGCTGCGTTTGGGGATGCTGAGCATTTGATGAAGCTGTGGCCTTTGTCATTTTATACCAGTTTTTAATTCTCTTAATCTTTTGAATATTCAGCAAGTATTTCTAGAACACCTACTGTGTGCAGCCCCTGTTTTGGAGGCTTGGATTACATCAGTGCACAGAACAAAGACAACTGCCCTCATTAACCTTTACAGATTGGGCGGGGGACTGCCTTGTGGATAAATAACTAAGGTGGATGCTTTTTCTGATGTTATCATAGTTCAGTAACTATTTTTATGTCTTTTCCTGACCTCTGTTCTAGTGGGTCATTTTCTCTGTCAAGGAACTGTTCATTTTCTCCTTAAAGGAGCCCATGCATGATTTATTTTTGGAAAGAAAATAGAAGTATTCTCTTTGTTTATCAATTAGATTCGTTTAGATTTGCATTGAGAGAGGTGTGTTGGGATTCCCGGCCCTTAATTTGTGGTAGCCAGATTTATGTCAGAGAAAAATCTCAGCCAGGCTTCTAGGAACCAGTCAGACAAGTATGCGAGGGAAGAAACAGGAGGGCAGCCAAAGGACTGGAAGAGCAAAGACGTGAGGTGTGGGGAAGTGAGAGGGTTTGTTGCCAGGATGGATGACAGGCTTTGGCAGAGGATGAATTGAAAAGATTCTGGCAGAGAGAACTCGTGGTAAAAAAACTAGGTAAGCCTTAGTCATTTAGTTCAAACCTAGATTTTTGGCATGTCACCGAAGTTTAAAGCTTTCTGGGGAGGCTGAGAATGGATATACTGAGCCTCAGCTGAATTTCCTGGCACCAATGAAAAAGTTCTATCTATAGACAATTTTCAGGATTATATGACATTCAAGTCAAGAAACATTATTCTTGTTTCCATGAGAGAATTACCACTGTGAAATATTTAAAGAAAGCCTAAACTGTATCCCAAGGATAAGGAATCCAGGTGTAGAGTGTATGCACTCATTTTTCCAACAGTCTATGGAGTTTTCATACCTAGAGGGTACATGGCCCCTTTAGCCCCATTAGAAATGGAATAAAATCACTACCACTGTACATAATTTCATCTCTAAAGGTTCTTTTGTATTTCCTGGGTCATGAACTCCTACATCTACTACAAGTTGTACATTTAGATGATATTAGGGGATAAGGTAGTGACGATGTGTGTTTTTGTTGAATGTCTGATGAATACTGTAATCACAGAGCATGCCTTATTGATTATGGGCCATTAGTTTAATTTTCATATGTTAAAGGCTTGTACTATTTCACAGTAATTCTTTTTAAGTTCATTTCTCTCCAAGACAGACCAAATTTCCAGAATCAAAGTCTAATCAATTTTCCAAAGAAAAATTCAGTTTGAAAAAGAAATGTATCAGCAGCGAAGTGTATTAGGAAAACCTCCACCCATAAGAAAACCTTTGTCAGACTACTAAATTAGCTGGGGAACTGGTTGGTACTGAAAAGCTTATCTCAGCCTTAACCGAGCAAAACAATTTGTGAGCCCTAGAAAATCCTCCGCTGACTTTTTTTTTTTCTGTTTTGAATTTTTGCTAAACTTTCTCATTTTCATTCAATGATTCTGCTGGAATTAGCCTTTTCTTTTTCAAACCAAATAGCCTTCTGAATAGAGGCTAAATAATTTCTTTACTCTGCATAACACTGAAAGCCATTAGCCTAAATAGGTGAAAAGGAAATGCATTCTATCTGGTGTGTAGAAATTGAAGCCCTTCCTCTCAAACGTATCTAAATAAGGAAAGATCAGGATTGGAAGGAAATCAACTGTTTGGCAGCAACTAAAGCAAATAGAACAGAAAGTATCCTAATATAATTTTGCACATTAACTGAACATTGAATAAACATTCTTCGTGCTTCTCTTCTAAACCCAGCAAAGTGCAACGAATTGTGAAGGAAGAGCGGTGTTAGTGTCATTGGGATGTATTTACCAATAACCAAGTAAGTAAGCATGTGTGATCACATTCTTATGCAGATGTGGATAGGAGGAAGTAGGAGAAAAAAGAAATCATAACCTTTACTCTAACCACCACCAATTAGGGACGTGAACCACCACACACATCCCGCCCCCTTCACACCACAACTCTGTATGCCACTTCAAGGTCTAAGTGGGAGAAGATGAAATGAAGATTAAGAAGATTTATAGACTCAGATTTTTAAAGCAGAAAAAAAAAAATCAAAATCTTTAAAACTATTCAAGCTCCTCAATTTTAAGTGGAGAAAATTGAAGCTAAAAGATGAATGTAGAAGAGGGGCATTTCATAATCCCTGGCAAATGGAAGATATCCAATAAATATTAGTTAACTGAATTAATTTCCTAGATGCTTGTCCTTCTCTCAACTGAAAAATGTAGAATTAAAAGGTATAAGAACACCTCTCACTCATCACCACTAATACCCATCATGGTGTTCAGGACACATTACCCCAAAATACAGCATCTTCGCATACTGAGTATCTTAAGCTGAAGGAATTTGAGAAAAATGGCCAAAGCAGGAAAGTCACTCTGACCTCCTCCTTCCCTCATCCTTCTTCCCTAAAACAGGTCATAAAATCCTCATGTGAGACATGCCCTGAGAGGGAAGGACCATCCTTATCTCCAAAGACAAAAGGACTCAAAAAAGAGTCCTAACAAACAGGCCCTGCTAAGTTCCCCCCAATTACTACAGTTACCACATACTCCTTAGCTGCCGTTATCCCTCCATGACTGTCCGCTCTTCATCAGACCTAGCCGAAACACACATGAGTCTGTTTCTCTGAGCCTTCATTTCTTTATGGAGGCTCCACGTCACATCAAAATTAAACTAAACAAATTTTGCTGAAATAAATTTCTAGGCCAAAGATGGAGCTGCTTCTGCCCTCTCCATAACCTTTTCTGGTAACTACTGTTAATCCTTAATTTACAGATGAGGGAATTAAAGCTAGGAAGTCCGATGGATTGCTCAAAGTTCATGGGAGTAGTAAGTAATAAGGTCAGAATTTAAATTTCAGGTCTGTCTGACTCCAAAGCTCAACTACATCACATCTTTAAGTGTGAAAATAAAGTAGTGCAAGAGATCTCTTTAAAATGCTTAGCACACCCACAAATGTTTAAACAAAGATGCTTGGCATTTGCCATCGTAAATACCTGCAGTGCAAGTCCCACTCTGCCTTTGTGAACAAGGGACATAACTCTGGCTATCAGTCCACTAGATACTGGGGAGACGTAGCAGCAAAAAATAAAGAAGAGGGATGTATGTGCTATTTCCCTAAATCCTCTGTTTTCTCCCTTGTTAGCTTATAAACTATGATAAGCAGCTAATGGCCCTAAAGATGTCCTCATTCCTGAAGCCCATGACTGTGCTATGCCGTGGCAAGCGGGAATTAAAGTTGCAAATGGAACTAAGTTTGTGTGAAAGGAAAATCAAAATGGAGCTAATCTTGCTAAGAGAGCTCTCTATAATGGAGCCGGGGGGCCATTAAAAAAGTGTGACTTAAGCACATCTCAGCCTGGATGGAATCTGACCTTTTGACCTGATAAAGTCATCCACAATCCCTACCAGAAGCCCAAAATACTTGTAAGGCTCACAACCTGAAATACCTTGTGACATTCTGTCCACGTACGACAGTCTGTCTACTTAGTGGAGCCCGACCCTAAAACAGCTCGCGATTCCTTAAGGACAGTTATTTTCTGCCTCACGTCAGATTCAGTCACAATTCTCACCAGGTAGCTTTTCACAATCTTACGGCTCTTTGTTGCCCTAAGCCCCTGACTCTTTCTCTTCCTTGGAACATTCCTTTGGGGTTACCCTAATCTGTGTCCCCTGAATTGCAATTCTTCAGACCTCCAAATAATCTCTTTTCCTGTTTGCAGCCTCCTGTATTATTTTATTGGTTGACAGTTGGTAATCATCTAACCTGAACATAGATTACCCTAGATTATCTGCACGAGCCCAGTGTAGTCACAAGAGTCCTTTCAAGTGTAAGTGGGAGGCAGAAGAGACTGAGTGATGTGATGTGAGACATGGCTTTGAACATTTCTCTGCTGGAGCATCCAGGAAAGCCTCTGATAACACCTTGGTTTTCACCCAGTGAGGTGCCTGTCAGACTTCTGATCTGCAGAACTGTAAGATAATCAGTTTGTGTTGTTTCAAACCACTAAGCTTGTTGCAGATTGTTACAGCAGCAATAAAAAAAAAAAAAAAGAACACATAAATGAAACAGTATTTCAAAAAACAGAAGGTAATCTTAGATCTTTTCTACTGCCCGAAGTCCAGCCAACTGCCAACTTCATTGCACCTTTGTTTGCTAACAACTGGAGAATTTATTGTATCGTGTGCTTGGGCTAGTCAATGAGTAAATGCTCGGGAATCATTTTGAGTGGCAGCTTTTCAGTTCTGTAGAAACGCTATTAAGTATAATTTTCAAAAAGGTAGAATCATAAGTCTCATGCAAAGATAAAATTAACACGTGTCAAAGATTGTATATAACTTGCGAATTAATGAAAGAACCAGTGAGATGTTAAAATCCGTTCCAAGTGCATTTGAGAAGCCAGCTGTTTCGAAGCAATTTAATAAAGGAATGTGAGAGAAGATTGCTGAATCAGATACAAAATTGGCTAACATCCTATTGGATCATGAGCTATAACCTCAAGGATTATCTTTTCCACTACAGGACAGGAACTATTTGCAGGTGTGAGTTAATCTCTGCCTCTTCAGAATTGTAAAGTAGCTCAGTCAGTAGGAAACCAGTCAAAGGTACAAACCCAGCACTAGAATGAAAGAACACCTAACATCTTCCTTCTATTTCTAATTTTCAGATTTTTTTTTTTGACAACCATAAATCTGAGCAAAGAAGCTGTTAGAGCTATTGCAACAGAATGTGTTCATTAATGAAAAACATTTCATGGAAAAGGAAGGAGACCTGAGGTTTTACAGAGGAGGGAAATCTTAGACAGTCATGAGTGAATCTTAGTGGAGGCATAAGGAAGGGCAGCGATGAGTCTTTGAAGGAATATGCAAGAGCAGCGTCCTGACACAAAAGGTAAGGGGCTTGGAAAACAAAAAGATGGGGGATTCCTTAACCGGCCTGTTTTCCAGGAGCACGGGGCTCAGATACAGCTCACTGCTGTCAGTGACTGATTGGATGTAAGACAAGAGAGCCAGGGAAGAGTCTGGGAAACTGTCAGGATTGTAGACTGTAGACTGTTAAGAGAGGAAAAACTTTTCCTCTACTCTCTTACATTCAGTGACTGGAACCTGCAAATTAAACTGGCAAAAGACAGATTAACAAGAGAAAGGGTTTGTTTCATGTGCACATCGTTGCTTCACAGGAAAAAAAGTGAAAACCCAAAGAAGCAGTCAAGCCTAATTGTGGAGAAGTGACAAAACAAAGGAGAAGGGGTTTGGGTTTCCAGGGTTGTCAGTTGTGGGAAGGTAAATATATGGGCAAAAGGAATAGGAGATGAGGGTTATTTTAGAAGGTTTGCTTATGCAGATACAAGTCCATGACACTTTCTACCTCCTGTGTTACAGGTTGTTCTCATATGGGAATGGCGAAGGGAGGCACCTTCAAAAAGGGAAGTTCATGCCTTGCTTTTGGGCAGAGGGAGAGGGC
This sequence comes from Vicugna pacos, assembly GCF_048564905.1. Taxonomy (NCBI): domain Eukaryota; kingdom Metazoa; phylum Chordata; class Mammalia; order Artiodactyla; family Camelidae; genus Vicugna; species Vicugna pacos. The sequence goes on from NC_133020.1 coordinate 16,596,435, forward strand.
AAAGAGTTCCTTCTGAATCTGCAGTTTCTCAATTGCCATCCTTAACACCAAATTGGCATATTTGGGGGTGGCATATTCTGATCAACTGTGTGGGTGGTTCTATTTATTCCGGCAAAGATATTGAAGGATGGAAAATCATCGTGTGTTCGGTTTAACATACTGAGTTTGAGGGCTTGTGAGGTCTGCTGGTGGAGATGTGGGATACAAAGGCTCAAGTCTGTAGCTGAAGAAAAAGATAGGATTCACTGGAGAACTGAAAAGAGAAAAGGAAAGGGAATGTCAACATTTCATCGACAGAGGAAGGGAAAGGAATTCAGAACCCAGGAGTCACCACCATTTCTTCTCTTAACAATGGTAATGGAGGAAGGCTTTCCCTTCTCCTCCCTTAAATCTCACTCTTTATCAAGGATTTAGTGGGAACGGGATTGAGAAAGGGAAGCAGTATCAGGAAAGAGCCCTCCCTTAATAAACAACACACACGAGGCAAATTCAGAGTACAGAGAACTTTTCTTCCCTGTTCCTGTAGCCAAGATTCAAATTTGTACCTTATCATCCCAACTAGTGAAAAAAACTCTGTTCCTGCTCCCCATCTCAAACCATTCCTCCACCACTGAGTATATTATTGCATATTGTATATTCTCTATACACATGGCTGTCCGCGTGCGTTCAACTAACCCTTCTGAGTGTCTAGCTGCTTCAGGTGATGTGCTACCAGAAATCTGTCTTTAAAATCCTAATCTGACTATGTCATTCCCTCACTTAAAATCCTTTCGGGAACCCCAGGGATAAACTTCTACTTCTTTCTGTGGCCCAGGAGTCTTCCCTGATCTGTTCCCTTCCTGCTTCTCCAGCTCCAACCTTGCTTTCCAGCCTCACACTTCCTTTCCCAGGAACCCCAGACTACCTGCAGTTCCCTAACTTTGCTATACTCTCTGATAATTCTGATATGTGCTGTTTACCCTGCTGTTGGAAAACTTTTCCATATCTTCTGCCTGGAGAGCTTTCACTCCTGCGAGGGGTAGCCTTCAAAGTGTGTTTTCTATTCTGGTCAGTAAATCTTCCCCAGGAATTCCTCTGCTCCTACATCACTTGTGTCTTCCACATCTTCTTTATCCAGCCATCTATCGATGGACAGTGAGGTTGCTTCCATATCTTGACTATTTTAAAAAACGCTGCAATGAACACAGGGTTAGTGGACTGTGTGGCACACCGCCTACGTTTCTGCCCTTTCAGGACAGAAGCTCTTATTCTGCCAGCTGCTGGAAGTGTTCATCGCTGACGTTGTGGCCTCTCTGACTACTGCCTTCAGCTGTTGTTCCCCCCACTTCCCGGGGTCAGCCCATAATCAATAACTGGCCAGTGTGAGGGATAAAGACTCTGTCTTCCTGCCTTAGTTCAAGAACACTCTGCACACCATCTCAGCTCCTGGGCTCCTCATGAGATTTGTTGCAACTGAGCTACAGCCCAGCTTCGCCCTTCATCAAGCACAGGTGTTGATCTTTAGAACGTTCCCAAATAAATTTCCTACACACAAATCTATATCTCAGAGTCTGCTTCCTGGAAAATCCGATCTGAAACAGTGATGTCAGAATTGGTCCAAGAAAGCGTATTTCCTTCTGTGTTTTTGGAGCTGAATCATCAACTGACCAGCTGCTGAAAAGGACCCCGTCACTGTGGGCGGGTTAAGCATGGATAGCTTCTGAGATTGTTAGCAGTGTGGTTGTTGAAATGTTCACCAGAATTGAACTGAAACGGCCTATCAGTGGAAGGAAGGCCGGGGTTAGGCACTGTGTCAGGGATCTGATGAGAACACGGAGAACAGTACTCATGAGGACAGGGGGACTGGATGGCTTTGATGAGGAGCAATAGAGAGAGAATTACCTGCTGAGAGTGATGAATAAGCAATTAAATGCCAAGTATGAAGTCAGAGGGCCTCTTGGAAGGATATAAAAATTCTCAACTTCTGCAGCCTGAGGGCAAGAAAATCTGAATATTGGGCTCAAGGCTTTGTCATAAGAGAAACAGCTCCAGAGAAGGTAGAACTTGGCTGTTGTGCCTGATATGCCAAAATCAAAGCACGCTTTGGGGCTGAGACATTGGGATGGTGGTATAATAATTGGTGTACTCAAAACTGTTGAATTTCTAGATCTCCCTGAGTCCTCAGGGCCTGAAAAAGTGCCTATTCCTCCCTGTTAAATGCTATCATTTGTCCCTTGCTTAAAGATAAGGCAGAGGATTTTACTTTGTAAGAAAGTACATGGAAAAAGACTATACTCAGAAGCTGCAGGATGTATGTGTGTGTGTGTGTGTGTATATATATATATATATATATATATATATATATATATATATATATATATATATATATACCACCAGGAGCCAGGAGAGGGCGCACGAGGTAAATTCTGAGGCGCTGAATCCAGGCACCTAGGACACAGGTCGAATAACGGAGAGTCTATTAATATGAGAGCGCTTTCCCAGGATACAGGGTTTTACACCTAGGCAAGGATTCCGGGAGATGGCACAAAATACCACCAGGATGGCTCTTAGGAAGCTTGGGGACAGTGATGTCCACACTAAGAGAAGCGGAAATGAGAGGAGTGCCATGGTAGACAGCTGAGGAAGGGACCAGATAGCTCAGAGAAGCAGTCGTGCTACGGTGTTCCCCGGGAGGATGCAGAGGGCACCTGGCACTATAGCAGCAAGGGCTGCTTTGTTGAGTGAGGCAGCAGGACCACAGAGAAGCTAAGTGGTGACTGTACTCTGCAGGCATGGGTTGAAGATAGGAGACGCTGTACCACAACTAGACCCTCTGATAGCAGTAAGAAGTACAGGTTCCCAAAGCTGTCAGGAGCATCCGAAACAAGCTGAGCACACTTGCCACGAAGAACAGCCAGGCAGAATGGGATCTGGTGGAGACTAACCTACAGGGAGATATGGAGATGATTAATAGATACACTATCCCTGGGGACCAGATAGATGGTGAGATAGTTTAAAACATGTCCAAATATTCTTGAGTGCTCCTTTTAAAAAGTGGTCCTCAATTCCCTTCCTCTTGAATGTCAGCTATTTTAGTGACTCATTTCTAATGAGTAGAATAAGGCAAAAGGGATGATGTATGACCTCTGAGATCCAGAAATAATAGACATTATGGCTTCCGGCCATGCTGGAAGACACTCAGACAGCCTGATGGAGAGGCCCTGATAGTGAAAAACTGAGGCCTCCCGCCATAAGGAACTCTTACTAATAGTTATCTGAGTCAACTCTAAGAGGATAGTCCAACCCTAGCCAAGCCTTCATATGACTGTCCCAGCGGATATCTTGATGGTAACCTCATGAGAGAGCTTGAGCCAGAATCATCAGCTGAATTGCTCCTGAATTCCTGATCCACAGGAAACTTGTGAAATTATATATATATATACATAGTTTTAGTCGCTATGTTTTGGGGGTAATTTATTATGCAGCAATAGATAATTAGTACAAGGAAGTTTTTCTCAACTCCTCTTCAACATGAGATGTGCTGTGTGTCCCACAGAATGCTATACTTACCCATGTCAGGGCCAATTATACTGTGTTGAAAATGTACCTATTTGATCTCATCTCGTAGGTATAATGACCCCCAAAGATGTTCATGCCTTAATTCCTAGTGAAGATGATACTTTAATAGCAAAAGCGATTTTGCAGATGTGGTCAAGGTTCAACACCTTTAAATGGACTGTTCTGGACCACCTGGGCGGTCTCAGTCTAATCACAGGAACTCTAAGGACAGAACTCTCTCTGGCTGGAGGCAGCAGTGATACTCATAATGTCTTAAAGACTTTAACTAAAGACAAGACGTTATAAACCTCTTAGAAGAAAACACAGGCAAAACATTCTCTGACATAAATCTTAGCACTGTTTTTTTGGGGCAGCTGGGGGCACTCTGTCTTTGCTATCCCTGTGTCGTCCTGGGGCTGCCTCCTCCGTGAGTGACCTCAGTACTCCCCGCCTCTCCCTCCCCACCGCCAGCTCACCGGCTCTCTCCTGGACTGCTGCAGCGTCTCAGTCGTTTCCAGGACTTCAGCTTTACCTTCCTCTACTCCATTCCTCACTCTGGTGCTGGAATGCTCTTTCTAAAAAGCAATTCTTGATCGAACCACTCTCCGCTTACACACACACACACACACACACACACACACTCACACACACACCATCCATGAGTACACTGAACTACACAGTGAAATACCACGCTTTCTTCCACCTCTTTACGTGTAGCTCACTTTGCCCAAACTTGCTTCCTCTTTTTCTGGTTGTTGCTCATCCAGCTCAGGCACCAACTTGGGGAAGCTTTTCCTGAGCACCCCATCACCTCTGGCTGGGAAGGTGCACTCCCATAGCTTTGTGTTCTTCCTTCTACCATTAGTTTTGGGTGCACTGTAGTGTGACTGTTAATTTGCTTGTTTTCTCCCTCCACTAGTCTGTGAGCTCCTTGAGTTCAGAAACCTCATTTTACTTATCTCTGTGTCCCCAGGCCTGGTGAAGTACCTGGTATATAATAAATGTACGTAATGAGTACTTACCATAAGTACTACAATACTACGTTCCACTTTAATGCCGAGTGCCGCTTAATCCTTAAAATCACCTTGCTTCTCAAATATAACAGATGTTTACATTTCAGTTAGTAGAACAATGTAAATTTTCTCATTAACATCCCTTTATTCAGTGTAGTGGATAATCTTAAATCATTAGATAGTCTTTCAACCCCGAAGATACAGGAATAGTTTTTATTATCATTTGAAACATTTTTGGCCCAGATATAACTTCTTAAGTCTTGAGGATCACCACCTCCCTCCATTGCAGAAAAGAGGAAGTTTCTGGTAGGAGCTACAGACCCAAATGTGTGTGTGTATTTGTGTGTGTGTGTGTGTGTGTGTGTGGTGGTGGTGGTGGTGGGGTGTTCACTGAATAGGAGGAACATTCATGACTGCCATCTTTTCTTTTTTTTATTATTATTATTTATTTATTTAATGGTGGTACTAGGGGTTGAATCCAGGACCACCTGCATACTAAGTATACACTCTACCACTGAGCTATGCGCTCTGCCACTGAGCTACACCCTCCCCACTGGCCACCGGCCCTCTTTTCTTTAGAGTTCTCTGTTCTCTCCCCAACCCCCTACCCCCCATCCCCGACCCCCCGCACCCCCCCCATACCAAAGTGTAAGGCAGGCTGCGGGTGGCCTCCTTTGGGTATGTGCCCCATCTTCCCTCACTCGGACGCTCCTAGGAGGAGCAGGGCAGAGTCTAGGGTTGAGGAGGCAAGGAACAAACAGTTTATGCAAGCATGGCCTTAGGTTCAGGGAAATGTCTCTACAGTGTGGACTTACTTTTCCCTGACTCTTTTGGTTAGAATTTCCAGTCTAGAGGAGCAAAACCAGAGTGCAGACACCCAGGGTAAAAGGGTGCAATGACCTAGAGAAACTTCTCTGTTTAAATATCACGTATCTCCCCTACCCCCACCCCACTGCCTCCTCTGAACCTGTTTCCAAAACAAAAACATTGCTCCAAGAAAGAGCTTACCCAGTGGAGCAGGCAAAGGCTGGGGGAGTCAGGTGGAGGCAGGGAATCCCGGCCAGCCACTTTTCTTGTTATCAATCCCTGTTTGCCCTGCAGTGACGGACTGGCTAAACAGAGTCCCTCAATTAGGGTTCTCTACTTGGACACCTCCCTGAATACTTAATTCTTTGCAAAGTCTGGGTCAAAAGGTTTAAGGAAGAAGCCAAAATATGAGTTTTTGTTAAAGAATAATTATCATCTTTATACAGAACCTTTGTAATCCTCAGAAATATGGAGTCAAGTGCACAGATTTTCTTCTAGAAGAAAAGGAAATATCTTTTTAGTCTATTCCCAAGGCCCTAAATTACATTTTCCCTTAGATTTAACCTCCAGGAAGACATTTTTATCTTCCCTGGAACACCTTCTGTCACCACCTTCTCTCTGGAGAGTCCCTTAAATGGCTAAACCAATGATCCTACCCCAAGGAGATTTCCCAGGTAATCCTTCCTTTGTGCGATTATTGCCAGCCCGTCTCTCCCAGCCCTTTGTCCTGGCACCTATGCATCTGTGAAGTAGTGGAAACTAGCTGAGTTCAGGCCTGTTACCCACTCACTGGTCAATGAGAGTGTTAAAGAGAAAAACCACAGGCCCAAAATGGCATCACTTGTGCTAAAGCCCACGCTACCAAACCTAGACTTAATACCTGAACGTAACTGCAACTTCAACCTTAATCAACCAGTCTGGAATTTTCTGGTCGGCACAAGGAGGTCATCTGCCTTGAGGGCCCTTTCCATGCCCCAGAGAAAAAGGAGGAAACTTATGTGGTAAAACCCTTGCCATTCCCCACCCAACACCCCAGAAAGGAAAATGTCCTGGCCTAAAAATAATCCCTTCTTTTCTTTTACTCCCTCGCCTTCTTCTTACACAAACCTTGCATTTTGTGCAACCGCTCGGAGCACCTTCCAGGCACTGGGTGGGACGCCGCCCATCATCAGTCCCCTCACAGAGCCAGTCACAGCTTCACATTTACTCGGCTGTATTTTGTTTTTTAACAAGAGAATTCACATTGAGTGCTGCTTTAAGAGGCAGAAGAATGCTGTCCAGTAATGTTGTAGAGGATGAATTTAGTCTCTTTCCAACTTCTATCCTGGGGGAAGAAACAAAGACAGAAGACATCATGACATTCAGAAAGTCTTCACAACTACAGAGGAGCTTTTTCCTGTCCAGGAAAAAACTAACAAAACACATGATGAGGTTACTATGAGTAGTGTTATCTCAAGGAAGTAGGGTCAAGTAATCTTTACCTTTGTCTTAGTATTTTTATATAAAAAAGATATATAATGTAATAATTAGGAAAATTTTCGGCCAGAAAAAAGACACTATTTTAAAAAATCACATAGAACCCCTCATATGAAAGCCACTATTAACTTTTTCTGACATAAGCTGTGGAGATGATTATTCGCTCTTCAACAGTTTAGGATATATTGTACAACAACTATACCTCAATGAAAAAAAAAGTTTGGGACAAAAAAGGAAAGTCTACTTTATCAAAAATAAGCTTCCAAAAGATGCTAACATCATAACAGTAACTCAGAAGAAGCTCTCCCTAACTTCTGAGTACTGCCACCCCACCCCAGAAGCCCAGCCTGCCCTCTTCAGGGCTTACCTCACTCACAGGGATCGGAATACTGAACTGTGGCCTGTTCATCTATAAAATGAAATGACATAAATTATTATATTGCAGGCCTCATACGCACAGAAAGAGAGAAGTACTTCATAAAACCTGCTGCTTTAACCCTCTTCTAAGGATTTCTACAGATTATGAGCATGTTCAGGATTACAGCAAGGTTCCAATCACTAATATCTGCATGCTGGTGGTAAATTAATAATCACAGCAAGAATATTAAGAATAGTTAGCCCTTAACCTGAATCTGAAAAAGAATATATATATGCTTATGTATATATAAAACTGAATCACTTTGCTGTACACCTGAAACATTGTAAATCAACTACAGTTCAATTTTTTTAAAAAAGAATAGTCCTTAGAGAACATTATTTTTCAGTCTACGGACCACATTATATAAAATATGTCTAGTGAAGAAGACTTTTGTAAGCAGCATATAATTTAATTAAAATGTTTTAGGAGAACAGATAATAAAATTATGGGTACTTGGCTTGGAAAGGAGTATTCGTTAAAATGAAGAGCGTTATCATGAAGGAGGCAGAAATACGCTGGGAGACGCAGGGAGGTTTCAGCCCTCACCTGGGAGGTAGTAGTCATAGACTCTGACGGTTGCTGGTTTGAGGTTGGTGACCAACACGCCTTGGCTGACGGTGAAGGTATAGGTCTGAGTCTCCTTCCGGAGCTGTGGGGAAGGCAGACAAACATCACATTAGAACAGAAGTGAAAAATAACGCTCTGTATCTCCATCACACCGAAGAATGTCTGGCATCTACTAGCTGCTCAATCCATGTTTGTTACAAAAGTGGATAGGTACATGGAGAATTTAAGACAATTGTATACATTAATCCAATACAACAAGAAAATAAGATCCATGTTATACATTTAGATGTGAAGCTATAAATGCTTAATTGGAAAAGATTTCCAAAGGCGTTTCTTTAGGTATAGTGCTTCTAAAAGAATGGTCCAGGAACTCTGAGGGAGCCCCAAGACTGTATCCGGCAGTCTGTGAGATAAGAATTATTTTTGAATGAAACTAAGACATTATTTGCTTTTTTTCACTCTCATTCTCTTTTGTTGTACAAGTGTAAGGGGGCAACTTGATGTGTGATACTGCAACGGATTGAATGCAGAAGCAGACGGGAGACTTTCACTCTCTTAGATTAAGCTAGACGTAAAAGCAAAAAAAAATGGAAAACAATCTGCTATTCTCACCATTTTTTTGTTCTTTTGGGAAATACATTTTTCATAAAATGTTATATTGAAATATAGTGATTTTATTATTGTTGTTTTTAAGTAAATAAATTAATATTTTTCTCACTTTTCATTTTTGATAAGACAAAAATGTCAATAGATGTAACTCACATCACCACAAGCTCCTTGAGGTCACTTAAGAGTATAGAAGGGTCCTGAGAAAAAAATCTTTAGAACCACTGTTCTTGTCGATCATTGAGTCACCATAAAGATTTAAAGTAAATGACTAATATAAACCGAAAGAAAGCTGCGAGAGCAGCCTTAATATCTGACCAAATAGAATCTAATGCAAAAAGCAAAACAAAACAAAAATGGGGTGTGTGTGTGTGTGTGTGTAGAAACCAAAGAAATATATATACATAAAACACACGTATATACAATTAGTGTAAAAGAAGGACAGTAGATACTAATAAAAGGAAAATTGAAGAAGACATGTTCATAAACATAAAAAGGCCTAAGTATGTAGTAGAAAAATATATCAAGAAACAACTGACAGAATTGCATAGATAAATGGATAAAGAACAAGTCAACAACTGTAATTAGAAATTTTAATAGAACTTTTTCAAAAACTGATAGATCAAGCAGAAAAATAAGCAGAGATAACAAAGGCATGAACAGCAGAAAGAATGATGCTGGGCGTTTAGATCTAGGTCAGATTCATACCCAGGAGAAGGAAAGGAGTTGTTTTGGAGCACACGATGAACATCTCCCAAAAAGACCAAATATTCACGAAAGAAACTTCAATGCATTTCAGAGGCTCACTATCATGGTCTCAGTCCATAAAGCAATAAATTTAGAAATCAGTAACAAAAGGATGGCTTTAAAAAAATCCCATGCATTTCCAAAAAAAATTAAGATACAGAACTAAATGGTAGTAAAAACAAGGCTTGTTGAAAATTGTGGGACAAAGATAGGATGTACTTAGAGGGAAATTTATAGTTTAAATTTATCAGAAAATAAGAAAGACTAAAAACAAACTCAGCATTCAACTTAAGAAGTTGGAAAAAAAATAATAGAAAATATCCCTTCCCCCTCCATTTAGCCCAAAATAAAGAAGAAAGAAATAATAAAGGAAGAAATTAATGAACCAGAGCACCAAAACCAAACAAGCAAATAACAAAAAACAACAGAGAAGAGGAATAAAACTATAAGTTACTTTTGTTAAATGTGAATAAGATCATTCTCCAATGAAGTTGATCAAGAAAAAAGGAGAGAAGATACACAGGAAAAAGGAAATAATCACAGATGTAATTGGCTTTTAGACTGTCAGACTTGAGGACTCAAGTCCGAAACTGACACCCACTGGCTGGATACATTCCCTGATGAGCCAGCCACTGCAGTCTCAGGAATGGCGTCGTGGGAATTAGAATCCCCTGGTTCTACTCTCAGCTCAGCCACTGATAAGCGGGATGACTTGACAAGCACTTTCTCTGTCACTTCAGCCTCAGTCTCCTTACGTAGAAGGAGGGTGGTTATGAAAGCACCATAAACTTTGCAAAACGTTTAAATAACTACATCACAGTTCCAGAGTTGTTCCTGATGGACTAAACAGAGTTGTCTCAAAAGAAACTGTACAGGGTTCACTGAAAGGAACAACCCCCCGGGTCCCCAAGAGAGAAGAACCAGGATGTCAGCCCAAGCTCCCCAGATGGCACCAGAGTCTGCTATTAACCACTCTGTTATTCTCTGGAGCTGTAGTACCGCATGGGACCACAGAGCATTTGAAATGTGGCCGTTCAGAATTGAGATGTGCCATCAGTGTAAAACACGTACTAGATTTCAAAGATGTAGTAAGGGGAAAAAAGGAATGTAGATACCTCATCAACCCTTTGTATATTAATTACATGGTGAAATTTTTTAAAATTGGGGGTATATAAGGTTGAATAAAATATATAATTAAAATTAATTTTATCTGTTTCTCTTTAATTTTTGTAATGTGATTACTAGAAATGTTTAAATGACATAGAGAGCTCCCATTTTGTATCTCTTTGACAGTGCTGCCCTGGAGACACACAAGGGTAATTTATGGTACACCAACATGGAGGCAGAGTTCATCTCGTGGCTGTGGACTCACTCCCCCAGGTTCCTCACCCTCTGTATGTGACACTAGAATATGCAGATGAGAAGGGAAGTTGCAAAGATACATAAGCAGTCAAGCTCTGTGGTTCCGTTCCTGATACCTACCTCTTCCAAGTAGATGTTAAGTGTGTCAGTTCCAGATTCAACCTTCTTCACCAGTGGTTGCTGGAGAAGCTGATTAAGAAAGAAGAAAAAGGAGACTTAAAGCCAAAGCCTTCTCTATATCCTAAGGTTGTCTTCCAAAGCTCTGCCATGATCAAGGAAACAATAAATACTGTGGAAAAGGTAAGAAGAAGGAACCAAAACAGTAACAGTTTCCATGTCATGTATCTGACGCAACTTTGTAGCCCATTTAGATAACACAGCCATGAGTCGTACATATAAACCATGATGCTCACAGTGGGAGAGTACAGCTCAGTGGTAGAGCGTGTGCTCAGCATGCATGAGGTCCTGGGTTCAATCCCCAGTACCCCCCTTAGCTAAACAAATAAATAAATAAACCTTATTACTTCCTCAACCAAAAAAAAAATAAATTGTAAAAATAAAATAAGAAATGAAAAAAATAAAGAAACCATGATGCTCACTTCACCAGCTTTTTAGTGTTAATGTTAGGCCCCCTTAGAGCTAGTCAAATGAAGAAAACAAAAGTGACTTACTAACTGTTTGGTGCCCTCCATGGGACTGAACCCGGAAAGCATCTTTACTTCCACAATGGCCATATTGGAAGAGCTGCGACTCCCCACGTAACTGAGGGCAGAAAGAAGCAATCCTGTATGAGCCCATTATCTTCCCTCTCAGCACACTCTGTGTCCCCAACACACACACACACACACACACACACACACACACACACACACACACACACACACACACACACACACACACACACACACACACACAGAGTCCAGCTCAGCCTCTAGGACCTAGGTGCCACTCCCCCACCTCCGGTTTCCTCACCTGGTATGGACAGTGAGAGTCAAGCGTCGAGGTGAAGTACGCTGCTCACACCGAGCTTTCCCCATTTCCACACTAAGACTAAAGGCCTGCACACTTTTAGGAGGGAGAATATTGTATCTCAGCACCAACTAGTAGGAAGAAACAAAGAACCAAATCAGATTTGAGAAAAATTTTAAAGACTGTACAATTCAAACTACTTTCCTCACAAATAAGGTAGATAGAGAGAAGGTTCCATTGGAGGCAGAGATGCCCTCGGACCCTCCTTCCCAATGCACACGCGATCTCCTGGATCCCTGCTTACCTGCACATAGACACAGCCGCGGCCTGAGGCCTCCATGGTGTACACACCAGGAATACTGGGCAGAGTCTCCTGCTGAAGCACCAGCCGGTTGGCAGCCTGCACGATGAAAGTGTGCTGGAAATTCTGAGCCGATTTTACTGCCAGGTTGACTCCCTCAGACGGCACATAGGCAGTCGTGGCATATTTGGCAAGAGCTTGGAGAGCGACAACAGTATCCTGAGGAAAACAATCAGGCATGGGCTTACCAATTTGCGAGCCACTGGAATTAACCTCAAACAAGCCGGCAGCCTACACGTCTGGTGGTTGTTCACTGGCTTGGATGATACCTCTTCTGAGTATCTAGGAACCACGTGCACCAACGCTGGGGAAGCTGACAGAGAACTCATGTCTTGCCTATATAGAAAATCGCCATCAAGTTGTTATTGAACATCCACAGGTCATTAGGCTAATCTCAAATATTCATATTCAGCAACAAAACCCAGCTTCAGAATGGGCTACTGTTATAAGTGAGTGGATCACTGTTCAGTATATATTCTGCAGTTTCCTTATTTGGGAAGGAAATGGCAGTAACTTGATGACCCTAAACATTGCATGTTCTCCAAAGTTATTTAATTGTGTAATGATCTGCTAAGCACAGATTATTGGGAATCCTTAGAAAATCCTTCCTTGAAGGACAAGGCTTCTTCGCCATCATACCATGTGACAATCTTTTCTTCATCTGGGAATAAGACAGACAAACTGTCTCTAAGACAGCATGGCATCATGTAAAAAGTTTGAGCCTTTCTATCCTGAAAACTTGATTTATACAAATTACAACTGGGGGAAGGAAAAAAAGAATAAAATGAAAGAAAATTGTCACACATCACTCTTTGTGACAAGAATAGAAATAAGAATTTCTATATGCTTGAAACTTTATAAAATATCTACTACAGAATAAAGAAACCCCACCTCTTCCTATCTCAAATAAAAAGCTTTATTTGGACACCACACTATCACATACAAATAGTAAGACAGGCCACCAACCCAGAGGGAGCTGTGAACATGTTATATCTGTGCAGCTTGGCCATCTACAAACGACTTTTTTGCCTGCCCTCTGTGAACTAGAGCCAAGGAGGGTTTTATTGCTTGGACATGTGGAAACAGTTCAAGGAATGGGACCTCACCATTGGCTGAAAACCAAAGTGACTGATACGTGACTTCTTATAATAGATAAGGATTTTATTGAAAAACAACTCTGACGTATATCTGTTGCTGAAAGTTCTAAACATTTTATCCACTGCTTTCTAAAATTATTTAATTATTTAGGGAGGGCTCAGCAAGAAGGAAGTCTTCTCTGATCTTTGACCAAGAATCTCCCTGAAAGAAGAAAGAATAGTACCATATAATTTGTTTTTTAATTTTTTATGGAGGTTCTGGGGATTGAACCCAGTACTTAGCACATGCTAAGTACACACTCCACCACTGAGCTCTACCCTGACTCCCCTAGTTTTTTAAAATCCCAATTAAGTCATTACCATATTCAAGTTTAGTACTCTTGGCATCTTTGTCAGACACTCCATCTGTTAAAATCTGTTCATTTTTCCAGGTCTAATTTACAGATCACACTCCTCAGTGAAACTGGCCATAATTTCAACAAGTCAGGCTATAATCTCTATGACGACAAAAAATACATTTTCTTGCTTTTCTTCTGTATCATCATGACTTGGGAAGAGTAGGTATTTAATACTATTTACAGAACAAATGAATGAATGGCTACTGTTTTTGTGAACATCTAAGATGGTTTTTATGATGATATTTGAATTTCTCTTACAACTCCATTTTTTTTTCCCCCTGCAGCCACTCCGCTAATTCAATTTCTCCTTACCCCAACTCAAAGAAATGAAACAAAGCCTAAAAAAATGAATAGTTTCTCAGAATTCGGCACAACCTGAGTCTGATATACAAGGCTCTTCGTAATATGAAGCAACCCTACCTTTTCAACTAAGCCTCATTATGCCTCAGCTAAGCCAGTTTTCCCAACAGCCGTTCTACAGTGTCTCCATTCATACCATTCCCTCTTCCTTTCAGTAGCTGCATCCCGAAACTTTACATGTGCTTTTAGATCTACCGCAGACGCCATTCCCCCGGGAAGATTCTTCTAATCCCTCAAGCTGACCGTGGGCTCTCTCTCCCTTTTGTAATTTAGTATTTTGCACCTTTTGCATCTTCGTTCTATAACCAGACTCTGCTTTGTAAATGTGTACAAGTTTTCCTCGTGTTTCCTGCTAGATTGTAAACTTTTTAGAGTAGAGACTATATCTTATCAGCTTTCCAATACCTGAAATTAGTAGAAGGAGGTATGCCCATAAAATCTTGCCTTTATGCTTACAGACCCCATAGTTGGCTTTCTAACTTGTGACTATGTAAATTTAGCCACAATTATAGATGTCCTCTTCACATGTAAAACAAGGATCGCGTGGTGTTTCGTTCTCTACAAAGGAAGACTCTTAAATGTATACAGTACTGTTTATGTGTTCACATGGTCCAATTTTATGAATCTTTCTACATATTGTTCAAGTGCTTGTTCTCCATTTCTACAGAACTATTAGTCCCTGGACCTAGAGGGCAAGGGCGAGTTTTTCCTCTCTCTCCACGCAGGATCTAACCCTACCTGACAAGCAGGAGTAGGAGAGCAGGCTATTCACCTGAGTGGAAGAGAAGCCCCCATATGCATTTCGCTGCTTGACCAACCAAGCCACCATGCCGGTGGCCTTGGCTATCTCCTTTTGAGTCAGGCTGGCTTTGCTAAGCCAGGCCAACAACACATAGGCCGTCAGCTCCACATCTACAGCCTCACGCTCAGACCAAGGGCTGGCATTCGACGACCAAGTAGGTTTCTGGCTCCAGTGAATGGACTCTCCTATGGAGAAGAAAAAACATAATTAGGAAGGTCTTGGAAGGAAATGACTCTCCCATATTCATTTTGTAAATTCTATACCTTAAATCAGAAAAGGTACCAAACAAAAATTAATGATGAGTCGGAAAAATGTTCTTCTCAAATCTTCTGATTTATTGGCCACAATGTATATGCAAGTATGCCTCTGTGTGTGTGTGCACACCCACATGTAATTCCGCAGGGTAAAGCTGGGAGCATCAATAAATGCCTCCAGCAATGACCTCCTAACCACCCTTGTTAATTTATAAATTCTAATGCTAATGGAGATAGGTAAGTAGAAACTTCTTATAAGAATCTTATGTGTTTAGGGGCAATTTTTTTTTTTTTGGCTCACAGAATTTTATTAACTTTCGACATTTATTTTACTTAATCAAAGGTTTAACATTTTAAGAATGAAAATGGCAAAACATGCATCAGAACTCTGAAACCACAGAAGAAATGCTCATGAGGGTGCACAAATAGAACAGGAGACCAAATCCAAACTCTAGGACAGCCAAGACGGCAGAGAGCTTGAAGACAAAGAGCAGCAAGTGGAAACGAGAAGAGTGGAAGCTAAGACGTCTACTTAAATATAAGTTTAGAGATAATAAATACATTGCCCACAGGAAGCAACCTCACTGGAAGAACATGAAAGACAACATGTGAGCCTGCAATGCGAGGCAATGGAAGAGAGATAATCACATGAAGCCAATATTCACTGGAGCAGGTATAAGTCTCCCCACGTCTGAGACACCCATTCCATGGCTTGAGTTGTAGTATACACAGGCCGAAGAACTACCCAGAGCCCCCAAGAGAGGGCGGCTTGGCAGTGAAATTCATAAAAATAAAAGCTGAGATTAAATTGCTGCCTGGAAGTATGATTTTAAATAAATGGCTAGGGTAAATAAAATGCATTACTGTTTTATGTATAAGATCTGTTAGAATGTCGGATATTATTCTAAATACTTCCAAAAGTTTGAAAAGGACCTGGAGAAGTCTCTACATTTAAGTCTCACCCTGTCAACCTCAGTGATTTTTTACACTAAAGAATTGTTAAATGCCTGCAAAAGGATGATTCTCCAACGCCAACACTTCTTCTGCCATCTATTTCTTTTCATGTGAAAAGTGTAACATGCTTTTGAGGACTTTCAGGGGCTTTCCTGTGAAACTCTCAACAATGATCTTTAAGACTTAACTTTTACTAAAAGGAATCCTAGAATTGAATATAGATGGGACTATGGAGACTAGGGAAATTTTGCACACATTTTCAGCCTGTTTTCATAATTTCAAAAACTCCTACCACGGCCGACATACCTGAGATGACAGCCTGTTGATCTAACTTGTCGAGAAGAATGTTTCTGATGTCCATCTCCCCAGCCAGAGAGAACGTATAAGCTAGGAGGGCCTGTGTGTAGAGGTTGGTGGTGGAGGAAACAGAATTCTTGAGACACTGCAGACCTTGACTCACCATCAGATCCTAAAAAGTGAAGATGAAGAACTGAATTTATCAGGCATTCCTCTTAAAATGGGAAGTGATAAGGAAACCATTCTATCCTCTTCCGAGTTTAAAAGGCTAAACAGGGACAAACAGTGATGAATTTCTCTAGACACAGGCATGATCAGAAGAGCGTTAAGCGGAGGAGCTAGGGAAACTCACGTCTTTGGTCTTTCCTATCTCCAGCAGTGCAGCTGTGATGTAGGCAGTCAGCGAGACCACATCATCAACTCCACCCTAGAGGGAAGCAGGGAGACAGGAAGTCAGGCCAGCAGCCAGCACGTGCAAGACCTGTGTGCAAATTGGAAAAAGGTGTCCCTCTGAACAGATGAATTACTGGGGGAGAAAAAAAATCACTCCTTTCCACAGGCTAACTGCAGCCCCAAGCCTCTGGGGCGAACTGACTGGACTTAAATAATTGCACAGCCTTAAATAGTAACCTGCAAAAGGTAATGTGAGGTCTTTAGCTCTGAGTGGGTATTTAGGAAACCCATGAAAGGGGGTTAGGAATAGGTTTAAAAAAAAAAAGAAAAGAAAGGGGAGAGGATAAGGAGAAAATCTCTTTTTTTTTTCCTCTGAAAATAATGTGGTTTTTTATCCTGAAATCTGAATTTTTTTACTGAATCTGGAGCCTCCCCACATGGACTTCCCCTCAAGTAGCACAAAGCCCAGCCTCTTCTCCAGGGGAGATTAGGTGACACCTTCCCTGATTAGTGCCTTTCACAGAAGTATATTAGCAAGTTTTTGAAAATAACTAATCTAAACAATTATCTTCATTCTACAGATAAGAGAACAAACACTTGAAAAGATTAAGTACTTTGTTCAGAAATACACAACTAATAAGCTGAAGGACTGGGACCTGAACCCGAGGAGTTTAACTCGAGCTACTGCCAAGGACAAACGACCAAGCTTGACAACGTAAGTGATGGCTTTCTTAAGATTCTGGCCAGCTCTGGTAAGACAGGAGGAGGAAAAATCTCTAGGATCTTGTTCTAGTCAAATCCTGGCTTGTACTTCTCCCTGGTATGGGGGACACTGGTAAGATCCTGCAGAAGGAATCCTGACGAATTCTATACAGAGATCTTGTTTTCAATGCTCAAGATTTGTAACCCAAGCTCTGGAACGGCAATAATGATTCCTCTAGGAAAGTTGGTCTTTCTTTCTTTCCCTGGGTATGTTCTGAACTGAACAAGCTGTCCCGCGGCCCCAGCACCTCGCCCTGTGTTTGGTGGGGGGGTGGAGGGGGCTCAGGCAGTACAGTGAATGGGCCGGAGCAGCTACTATGGTTTAAATTACTGGAGTTCAGCTACTATGGTTCCCGGGGTCCCGGAGTCCAGCTACTATGGTTCAAATTACCGCCCTGCCGCCCACTAGCATTCCCCTTGGGCAGACCCGCACCTTCATAGCTGTGTGAAGGAGCTTCCCAACACTGGCGTAGCAGCCGCCGGGGAGCTGGTTTCCCGCCAGCCACTGGAGAGCGTCCTGGATGTTCTTGTCATCAATGAAGATGAATTTCTGAGCTTGGCCAAAACATTTGGTGACAAAGGCTGTCAGCCTATATGAGTAAGGAGGGAAATGTGGCATGAAGGGGGATTTCTAGGTGAGGATACAATAATCCTACAGTTTATTCTGGTGTATGATTCCAGAAAGGGAGACAAGGAAACATAATGTTGCAGGAAGTCAGAAAAAGGGAGGCATTAGTAAGCATTAATGGCGGCAAGAACTGGGGAGGGACAAGGTCAGGGGGAAGGGGGAGGGGCTTGAGCATATATGAGGCTGTAATAAACAGTATTAAAGTGGTAGAGGACAGAGAGCAAGGAGGAGTGGGGTCAAGGCGAGAGGCAGAGGGATAGTTCCAGAGGGTTCAAGAATTATGCTCTGGGGTACAGAACGCATTGGAATCGGGCAATGTTACCATGTGTTTCCATTTCCATCCTGCTCCCCGAAGGCACTGTATGAGCCATTGCTGTGTTTGTACATTAGCTCCCTCTGGTACCCTGGGAAGCCAGAGGTGGTTTTAGATCCCCGTGACAACTCCAAAAAACACCCCCATGGCTTTCAAGGATGAGGGACACTCCAGGAGCTAAACCTCCCTGTCTTATTAACCTCTCACAGGCCCTAGAGCAAAGGTGTCCAAGAAGAGTGAACCAACTCACCTATCTCCAGGAAACCCACTGCCCGAGACCTGATTTCCTCAGTCAGCAGCCCTGACTTTTCCAGGTACTGCAGGACGTAGATGATGGGGGCGAACAAGACCATGTTCTGCTCCCCACAGCCTTGTGGCATCTGCACCAGGTTGTCTAGGTTCTGTAGGGCTGTGCCCATGATGTCTCCTGGGATCCAAAAGGAGAGAGAAAGAATGTGGTGGTAGAAGAAGGAACCTTTAAGAGTTATGATCATTCATTTAACAAACATGTGTTGCTATCATTTAGTGAGTTCCTACTCTGAGGCCTGGGAGACAACAAGTCAAACAATCTCTACTTCAAAGAGCTCATAGTCAGAGGGGCGCACAATTACAGGACAATGCAATTCTAATTCATTGTAAGCAATTACATCATAGTACTGTAATAATGGGTATATACAAGGTGCTGGAATATACAAAGAGATACATAGGCCACCCTAAGGAAGTTCATGGCTTTCAAAAAGACATGTCACTGGAGCTGAGGATAGGTGTAACAAAACCTGCAATACTTAGCCTCAATCTCTCAGTGCCTCCACTGTGTACAAATACATCCCCCTCCAAGTCACCAAGTCGCTCCCAAACACACACACTCCTGATACAGTTTTCCAAGTCATATCTACTGACCCCCTCCGTTTACTTAGCCAGTAAGCCTGACATAAGTGACTCATCTGCATTTTAGTCACTGAGTTGAATTCAAGTGTATAAACCAGTACTGAATGTCAGCCAACTGCAAGAACTGTACCAAGAACAAGAATGAAAAAGATGTGGCTCTTGTCCTCAAGGAACTCTCAGAGCAGTATGGAAGACAGACAGACAGTGAGCTATGTAATACAGTGAGTGCTATACCAGAGGGACGACTCAAAAGGAGTCAAAACAGAGAAATGTTAATTAACCTGGAGGGATCTTGGTAGGGGGTAAGGATAAAGAAAGACCCTAACATGTGTAGGGCTTCTACTATGTCATAGATACTGTGCTGGGAACTTTATATTTAATCTTTGGATAGAGTTCTGAGAGAAATGTTATTATCACTGTCTTGAAGGGAAGAGAAAGATCAGAATCGTTCACTAACTTTTTCGAGGTCCCATGGCTACTAGATGGCAGAACTGAGATTCTAACCTAGCCTGATATGCTTTTCTGCTTACTCCTTCTCCTTGCCCAAAGAAGTGATGTTGCCTAGGTAAATAGGGTTGAATCTTCCTAAAACTATATTCAAATAAATTAATTCCTCATCTTTAAATGATTACTGCAAACATTTTGTCTCCCCTCCACCCAGTTTACAGACCACCTAAACCTATTTGCATAACAAGCTTCTATGACCTTTAACTTCCTCCTGTCCAGACTCTTCTCTGTTTTTAACCAGAGTTCACCTCTGTCTAATCCCACCTGTACTGCACAGGCTGCATTTGCCCACTTTATAAAATAGGCTCTTCTTCCTTCATCGCTTCTAATCTAGTCTGTTAATAATTTTAACTCTGTTCATCATATTCCACTTAAAAATTTCAAAACATATTTATACATCAGGTCCCAAATTAAAATTAAACAAAATGCACAAGCCACCCCTTGAGAAATAAAATGAATGAAAATTTATTTGCCTCTTTCACACCTTTCTTCAGGTAGGTCCATATGCCTCAACCCACTTCATACCCTGGTATCCGCTGGCCCCGTTTTCCCTTCTTTGAGCCCAGCATCTCTGATTGCTCACCCAGAACAGCAACATAAGCCTTGGTTGAATCGGGAACAACATCCACGGGGACCTCCAGGGAGATGGATTCTTTCACCGCTTTTCCTGTGAGAGACAGAGAAAAGGTGAAACAAGAGAAGGTGGAAATAGTGGCGGTTCTCAAGCCCAAACCATGGAAAAACTTGTCATAATCTAGATTTTCCATCCCCAGTGCTTTCTGTGGGATAGAGGCAGGTTTTTTGACCCTATTCATAGTGGTCTTCCCTAAAAATAAATTCCAAGAGCCATAATTGTGCTGTACATCTTCTCTTCTTCATCCTGCCTCTCAGGTAATTGGCCCCATCAAGGATGGTACCCCTAGACTCTCCTATCCCTTCTTGTCCTGTATGGTCCTCCTTTTGCCTAAGAAAATCTCCTGTTGCCCATGGGAATTCTCCCACCAACCCCTCTCTGTGTTCACCCACCTTTTGGGCACAGCAGTGAGCTGTGTGTCTTCTCCACAAGGACCCCTTCAGGCTGATATGAAGAGAGACATGGATAAGTGAAGACAATGCAGATGAATATCAAGGCAGATGGCACTGAGGGAACAGGAAGGGGAAAGGAAAAGGGGAGAAAAGGCTCTGCTTGTGCCTCCAGGGCTTCACTCAGAACTGGAGAGAACAGAGGTTCTCTCTGACGTACAGAAGGACTCCAGGTCAACCCAGGGAGGGGCCTCTCAGTAAAATTCTTTCTGGGCAAGGCCTAGAGCTAAGGACAAGTTCTGTAGAGGCATCCTAAGAGGCAGGATGGACAATTGGGTTCATGATGGGATTTTTTAAAAAGCAGCTAATGATGGATTTAGGGACTTTAATAAGAGAAACTAGCATTCATTGAATGTCTCTGAAGTAGCAGGCACTGTATTAGGCACTTTCATAGACCATCAATATGAGTCAAGCAGATAGTTAAGGGCAGAAGGGGATCAGGGAAGGAGAAAGGGGAGCTACCTAATTGGAGTTGGAGTAAGAATGCTGTGAGGGACTAACTGACATGGTTAGACATATACTGAACATCCTGGGTTGGTTGTTGTCTCCACCTCTGAAGCAAGGCCTGCAGAAAACTCACCTTGACCAGAACTGGTTTGATGAGTGTGTCACTCCTGCCCTTTTCTGGAACAAACCCCTTCTGGCCCCCACATAGTTCATTGCTGTCCAGAATCTTAGTACTGATAGTGAAGTTCACATGACCTGAGGAGAAAGAGGGAGAAAGGAAGGCATCAGCCCTCTTAACAGAGGTACCAATGAGGTCTCTTCCCCTCTGGAACAGTGCCTCTTAAACTCAAATCACCTGCAGATCTTGTTTGTTACCATACAAACTCTGATTCGGTAGATCTGGGGTGGGGCCCACATTCTGCAGTTCTAACCAGCTTCCAGGTGTCAGTGATGCCGGTCCTGTGGGGCAGGTAGGCAGCCTCCAAGGACCCCCGTGATCCTTGTGTCCGGATATTTACACTGTGGTGTAATCCCCTCTCCTTGAATGTGGGCTGGATTTAGTGACTCGCTTCTAACAAAGAAGATCAGGCAGAAGCAATGCTACATCTCTTCTGAGATTAGGTCATAAAAAAGACTGAGCTTCTATCTCGGGTGCACCCTTCCTCATGTGCTGCTTGCTCTGGAGGAAGCCAGCTGTCTGTCAGGAGGCAGCCCCGTGGGGAGATACATGTGACGAGAAACTGAGGGGGGCCACTAGGCACCACCTGAGGCCAAGAACCGCAGCCTTCAGTCTAACAGTCCGTAAAGGTCAGAGGCTTTGGAATGAGCTTGCATGTGGGTTCTCTCCCGGTCACATCTTCAGATGAGAACACAGCCCTGGCTGACAGTTTAACTGGAACTTCATGAGAGACCTTGAACCAGAGGCACTCAGTGAAACTGCATCAAATACTGACCCACAGAAACTGTGTGATAGTAACCGTTCATTCCTTTAAGCTGCTAAACTTCAGGGTAATCTTTTAAGCAGCAGTAGATAACTAAAACATTCAAAGACCACATTTTGAATGGCAAGGATTTAATCCAAGAACAAATGACATCTCAGAGGGTTACTGTGATAATCAAATGAGTTAATCCATGAAGAACAGTTAGAATAGTGCCTGCCCCATACTAACTATTCAATTAGTAACATGATAATATATCCCTCGTCCTGGTGTAAACATTAAAAGCGCCCCCTTTCACACTCAGAATAGCCCAGAATATATATAAGAATATTTGCTTATTTATTTACAATATAGACTTAGGAGGGAGAAGGATAGAAGCAAATAAAAGGAAGAGGAAGAAGGAAGCAAAGCAAATGCAGTAGAGGAAAGGATAGAGTTCTCAATCTCTATGCATTGTTTTTCCCCATCTACCGGCTCCTCCTCTTACCCAGTTTGATAGCTGTGATATTCCAGTGATAGGATTTTGCTTCATCAGCACAGAGACAGCTGGAGGCCCCAGAGTCAGTCCGTGATTCCACCCGGTACTCATCTGATTTAGCCAAGTGAGTCTGCACCTGAGGAGGATATTTGAGTATTAAAAGTTTGTAAGTAAAGGAGACAACACAGAGCGGTTTAGGGAAACAAGGGGGGAGAGACACCAACAGCCCATCTCTTTCCCAGGGAAAATCGGTATGATTCCAATGTAGAGAGTGACACCTGCTTCCTGTATCCCCAGCTCTTACCCTGATGCAGTCCTTTAGGTAATTGAAGATGGTGGCAGTCAGACGAAAAGATTCTCCACGCACAACTGAGTAAGGGAGAGTCAGATCAACAAAGAATGGCTTGAAGGCAGTCAGTCCAACAGTGGGTGATAGACCAAAGCCGCTGGCCTGGGAGGTGCAAAAAGTCATGGCCTTCCACGTGGTGATGGTATCAGGAACCGTGACGGGGACCGCCTCCTTCCCCGAGTCACTGTGAGAACACAAGGACCCCGGTGGAGCAGACGGCGGAGAAGAAGAGCATTGGGGAATTAAGTTATAAACTGGTCTGCAGAAGTGAATTTGTTGTTGTTGTTGTGTGTGGTGGCGGGAAGCAAAGAGGCAACTGAACTGGAGGCCCCCATGAATCTCAGAGTATGAGTCTTCAGGGGAGGATGTACAAATATGCGAGAAGGGGGGTGCCTGAGGGTAAAGGGAGGAGCACGTGTGGGTGGAACAAATCTGTAAGGGAGGCCAGTGCTCTCTGAATCTGTGAAAATATGCATTCTCATGGCTTGTCAAAACTAGCAGGTAAGCAGTGGGCGAGAACTAAACTAGTGTTGATACGGGCCTTTATGTTTGCGTGGCCTTGCAGTGAGAATGCACTGTCTGCACTGTGAACATGGGGAGGAGATGTGTGCATTTGTTTCGAGTGACTGTGTGTGACTGTTTAGGAATCCAGGGAAAGAAACACGTTCTCATGTTCCCATTAAACTTTCTTGGCTTGAGACTTAGATCTGCTAGAAATGATCTGAGTCTGAGTTGTCTGCTGACCCCACCCTGTATACTCAATCTTGTTACACCTTTGAGGCATCACTTACTCAATAGGAAACAGATCCCAGAGCCAAGTCTCCGGGAAGTACTGGCGAACCTGAGAATGCTCTGACTGAAGTGATGAAGTTGGCTTAAAAGCCATTGGACGAGAACCATCCGCTCCTAAGGAGACCAAGAATAAGGGAAAAAACAGAGTTAGTTACACAATAAATTGAGGTAGAGGAACTGCTAGCAAGAAACTCAGTGGGAAGCAGAGAACATCCGGTCAGAGACGAGGAGAAAGGACCACTGAGGAACTGACTGGTCACAAGGCCATCAGGGGAAGTGACAGACAAGGACATTTGACCGAGGAATGAGCAGATAAGGGCTCCAGGGCTTCAAAAGCCTTCCCTAAAGAGAAAGAGAGATCCTTGGAAAACTGGCCTGCTTCTGCAACCCACAATCCATTATCCTTCTAAGGCTAGAGCCTCAGTGCAAGAATAAGAGGCAAAGAGGAAGTTTCAGAGTCCCACAATTCTAAGTACCTCAGTGAGCCCACGAGCCACAGAGGTAGCTTACCTCCACCCATTGCAATGCTGTATTTTTCAGGCAGATGATTGCAGACTACTGGCTTCTTGATTTTGGCATTGGACAGTATTTTCAGGCCCATGTCCTGACAGGCAGCAAAGGAACCAAAGAATGAAGTGTTAAGGTGGTCCTCTCCCTTCCTACGAGGGCTACTGCCTAGAAATTTCACCCTCAAAGGGTTGGAGCAACACATTCTTTGCCTATTAATTGTGAGAGCAATACTCAGCCACCAAGTTGAGTTTACTTCTGTTCCAGCTACTGTAAAAGCCCTTCAATTAAACTTATTTCTCTCTGTGTGTGTGTGTGTGTGTGTGATGTATAGATACATATATATCTTCTGCAAAATGATCACTATAATAAGTCTAGTTAACATCCATCACCATATATAATTACAAACTTTTTTTTCTGATGAGGACTTTTGAGATCTATTCTGTTAGCAACTTTCAAATACACAATACAGTATTATTAACTATAGTCATGATGCTGTACATTACATCCTCAAGACTTACTTACTTTCTAATTGGAAGTTTGTACCTTTTGACTCCCTTCACCCTCCCAACCGGCCCTCTACCTCCTACCTTGGGCAATCACCAGTCTACTCTCAGTATCTGTGAGCTTATTTTTTCTTGTTGTTGTTTTTAGATTCCACACATAAATGAGATCATATGATATTTGTCTTTTTCTGTCTGACGTATTTCACTTATAATGTCCTCCAGGTCCAACCAGGTTGTCGCAAAATGGCAAGATTTCATTCTTTTTTGTGGCTGAAGGATAGTATTCCACTTATTTTTATTGTTCAATATGTTTAATGCTTCTTCCAAATATTAGTCACTATATTCTTATGATTTGATTTGGACTGAACTTTCTGAGAGCAGAGACCATATCAGCTCAATCCATTCAACAAAAATACATTGAGCGATATGAAGGACCAGGCATTAGAATACAGAGATGAACAAGACACGCTTCCTGACTCAGAGACCTCCTGGCCAGATGGGCCCGAGCATCCCAAATGTCTGCTGATAAAGTAGGTGTGGTATCTTTCATAATAAGGATAGGAGCTCTCTGGTCTACCTTCTCTCATTTTTTTTTTTCCCCCTTCTTGACTGAGCCCGTGGAAATCAACATTTGGAGACCATGGAGAGAGGACTAAGTGTTTGGCCTCGCACAGGGGTTGTCTCCCAACACAGCTGGGCAACTTCTTCAAGCATGAAGACCAAGAGAGGCTCCCTTACACACTGGGAGTTTCTGTCAAGATTTTCTCCTGTCAGTGCCCACAGGAGTCCACCATTTTTTTTAGATACGGGCTTTTCTTTCCCCCTCCCGTCACTATTGTTTCTGTGAGAACAGAATGAGTAAGAACATCTACCTGGAAAAAACTAAAAACGTCTGTGCCTTCAGAGAACCAAGGCCTCCACATGACAGAACGCTCGCTCCGAGGCTCCTTGGGCACTGGGTCAATGAGGGGCTGTGGGAAGTCCCAAGGGCCAGACTCGGGACACTCATCATATTCAGCCACCTGATAGGGATAGTGACCGTACCAGAACGGGAACATCCTATAGACCTGAGATAAGAGGGGAAAAGGAATGAAAATATTGACACAGTGAAATCAATTGAGAAACTTCCTCTCAGATTTTGGCGCCACGGTTTACTACTTTTGTGCTATTTCTCTTCATTGCTCCAGAATTCCTCCTACATGTGTTCCATCACAACCCCTTCCTCTGTTTCATCTTTGTTCACGCTCTGTCACCTTTATCTGCAGTTTCGTCTTTCCTGATCTCTGCGTCCATACTAACCACACCCCTCTCATATCAACACTTCTACCCTCATTTGCACACCAGCTCTGCTGCCACCCCGGGGTGGTGCCCTATTTCCCTGGGACTGTCTCTCCCGCCCCCCAGTGCATCCATCTCTCATTCTCATGCAGTCAGTTTGGCTTCTCTATCGACCCCCCCCCCCCCCGCCACATTAGCGGACTACTCACGGAGCTGTTGCTCAGCTCCCTCTCTGGTCTAAGGAGCAAGACACTCTCATCCACTGCCCGGACCGCACACAGGGACCCGGGAGCTGCCTGCAGCTGCAGGTCCACATCTGCTCCCGGAAGCTGCTGGGAAGGTGAGAAGCCAAGCGAAACCTGGGGAAGGGAAAAGAATAATCAGGCCAGCCTGGAGAGGAGGAAAAACAATCACCAGCCATATACCCTAAGTATGGTCCCCAGCCCACTCCTTCACTCCCTTTATCCTGATTTTCTCAGTAAAATCTCGCCCTTTAGAACCAGTGTCTTGTGATACAACTAGAAAAAGTGAGCAGCACAGTAGAATAATACAGAAAGTTTAAAAGACAGAAAGTAGAAAGAGAGAGAATACCCGGGGCAGCTACACAGAATATACGGTTTCCCAGCACAGCTTTTTACAAAGAACCAGGAGAGGTGGAGAGTTCAACAAAACATACTGAAGAGACAGAACACGATATCCAACATCAAGATTTTCTCCTTCTTTTCCTGCCCTTGCCTTTTCTCCAACCCCAGCACACACAACTCTCTCTCTGCGCCCAGACCTTTTCTTCACCCTCCTCAACTGCCATTTTACCTGGTTGTCGAAGCACATCTCTACTGAGAAGCGAGTTTTGTCAGCTAGAACACCTCCACTGGGGAAAACGGCATAGATCAGCAGGGAAGGGTCAGGGGCTAGTCTGGCACTGAAGGTCAGTGAGAGAGAGAAGGAGCCTTTCAGTCCTGAAAGAGAAGAGGGGATGTTCAGGGGTGCGTGAACACACTCACCTACCAGTGGCATCCAACCCTGTGCTTGCACTGCTCCCGGAGCCCGCGCAAGCCACACGGGGCAGGTGACGTCTCAGTCTCACTTTCCTATTCTTCTATGGTTATTGCTCTGCTCTGTTCTCATGGCTCCTACTCTTGCTTCTAATATAAGAACTGTTTACTGGAAGTTTAACGTTTAAGCCCTCCCAAGAGCTGCATGAACACTCACCTCTCTTCTTAGAGTTCAGGTGTTTCTGCCCCTCCATCTCCAGACTCCCTTTTCCTATTAACTAAGGAAGAGAGAAGAATCATCAACAACATAGAAGTTTGGGGAGTTAGCCTTGGACCTATCACTGCATCTCTCCATAAAGAGAGGCTCCTTTCACAGTTCCGGAGCCCAGGTCAGTACTTCACAGAGCATCTTTCAGCTTGTCAAATGTCTGATGGTACCAAGAGTCCTGATGACTCTTCCTCCAGTTAGAGGTCTGCTGAGAACCAGGGAGTGGGTGGGAGGAGACAAAGCCTCGGGGCCAGACAGAAGAGAAACCATTCTCCGTGATGGATGGCTGATACCATTTCTTAAAGATCTCCAGGTTTTACTCTCTTATAGTCTTTATAACATAAAATCTGCTAAAACCCATCCTTTCAACCTTTTTAAAAAAATTATCACTCAATTCAAAATTCAGTGGAAATGAGTGCACTCTGAACTGTCTTGAGTCCTTCTGATGCTTGACTCTCTGGAGGAAAAATCTCCCTTTTTGACTCTCCTTTCTTGATCACTTCCACTTGAAGCCAAATTCAGTGACATTGTTTCTAAGTAGGCTGTCATTTCAGGCTCCAGTCAAGGGCTGCAAGGCCAGTTCTTCAGACTGCCTTCCACACTGATCAGCCCCACTCCACCTTTCTCCTGGGCCTCCCCACACATCTGTCCCTAAGACAGTGCTGGTATTATCCCTCTGCCTCATTATTTCCCACCTCATTCTGTTGTGTCAGGGTGATTATTTTAGCTTGATGAAGACACTGGAATGACTCAGAGACTTTAAGAAGATGATAAGGGAATAAAGAGACTCTGGACCATCAAACCCGAGGTTCTCGTGAGTCCACTCCCTCACCATCATCAAGGTGACCAGTAAAACTGCTTGTCTTTATACATTTCATTCAGGTGTCCAGTTGTGATTTTATTTCCCCAGCAGAGCTGCTATCAATGCTCATTTTTAACCCTATATCATCTATTTTAAGATATTGACCAAGGAAACACAGAATGAAATTTATTCTACATCCCTATCCCCTCCTCATCCCCCCTCCCACCTGTCCACCCAGCTCCCCTCCTCCCTGGTCAGCAACACGTTCTCACCTCATTTTATTTCCCCACACAATTTCTCCAGACTCCTCTTCAAATATCTCTTTATTCCCTAATTCCCCCATCCTTTATACCTACACACTGGACACATGTGACGACTGGAGCCCTTGAAATGTGACTAGTCCAAACTGTTTTAAGTATAAAATACATACTTTAAGTTTCAAAGATTTGAAATGCACCTGAAACAAACAAGGTAATCTATTAATGATTTTTATGTTGATTTCATGTGGAAAAGATCATATGTGGGATATATGGGGTTAGATAAAATATATTTTAAAAATTAGTTTTCCCTGTTCTTTTAATTTTTTCTTTAATGTGGCTCCTAAAAATTTAGAAATTATCTATGTGGCTTGCATTACATCTCTGTCTTGACTGTCTGTTCACCCTCTCTGGTCACTGTCCTCATTCTCTTTCCCTCATGACACACTCTCACCAGTCCTCACTCCCCAGTCTCACATAGTAGGAGAAGATGATTTCCTGGTCAGGGTCCAAGTCAGCTGGATCAATGGAATAATCCACCAGCACTTCCTGGGGCTGGCCACACTCCAGGACGCCATTCAGCCGGCGGATGCCAAGGAAGCTGCGAGTTGTGTTGTAGAAAGGGTGCAGGTACAGGTAGGCGTTGTGGTAGTAACGATGCACTTGTTTTGGATTATACTCCAAATCTTCCAGCTGGAACCTGCCCTGAGAAATAGAGAAAAAAAAAGGCCTTTAGCATGTATCCCAACGATATCACCCCGTGGACTTGTCATGGTTCTCAAATCTGCACTGCCTAAGAATGGCCTGTAGCTATCTCACAAGAGGTCCTACCAATGATGTTTGAGAAGTCCATATCAGTGGTTACATGCAGCAGCATTTCGGTACATAGGGGAGTAAAATAAGGGCTGAATTACAGTTGCCAGGTAATGGGAAATTGTGGCTGATGTACCTTCACAGACTGATACAGAGGATGAATAAATCTGACTAAGATGATATAGAAATTAAAGACTATATCTCATGGATAAGGAAACGAGGTATAGAGGTTAGTAGGATTGAAAATAATCATTTCTAAGTAGAGTGATCGAGTGATGCTGAGAGTACAGAAAAAAGTAAATTAGCCACAGTACAAACAGTATGTATTTGTGTAAGTAATGGAGATGTATTATTGCATTAAAGGCTCCAGTTCTTCACCCCTCTCTGTAGCAAAGTCCTTTACCATGTAATCTCACAGCACCCTTGGAGTCTAACTGGGGACCCACCGTCTGACTTGTCTGGGGAATACAAGTCAGTGAGATAAGTAGAGGCTTGGAAAAGCCCTTTTGTTGTTGCATCTCATTGCCGCCATGAGACTATACCTGGGCTAGCTTGGTGGGTCAGGAGATGTGTGGAAGGCCAGCCTATAATCCGCTGATCCACAGATATAAGAAAAGTCCACCAAGATCAGCCGAGCTGCCTATCTGACTATCCTAGATACAGGAACAATAAATGCTCCCTGCTGCGTAACACTACAGTCTTGTAGTTGTTTGTTACGCAGCAAAGTGTGGCAATTGATAACTGATACAAGTAACCATTCTTATACATTATGCAAAATCTAGAAGTCTCTTCTTTGTCATTTTATATGAGTAATAGGGAGAGGGGGAAAATAAGAAGATGACTCTGAACCATTTTTCCCTCCCTAAACTGATTTCACAAAGAATCAGATAAAGATGGAGATAAATTATAAAATGAATTAGTAGAAATAGTAGTTTTTATCTGAAGGGTCATTTATTTAATTGGTATTAAAAATGGGACCAAAAAAACTTTTTGTCAGCTGGGGAACAAGACTGGTGAGTGAGGGAGACAGAATTACTGGGGGGAGAAGGGGGTGAAATAAAAGGAAAATTTTTAAGTTTTCCTTCAGGAAAGTCTTCCTGGCTGGAAAGCTGGACCTCCCAGTGCTTACCTCCAAAGAAACGTATCTCCCATTCCAGTTAACCGTATCCAGCTTGAAGAGAGCGAGGCCATCATTGTCAGTAGTTAGGACCTGGTTGATGGTTCCATTTATGCCGTGAATCAGCAGAAACACTGAATGATGCTTGAGGAGGGAACCATCGTGGCCCCTGACTCTTATCTGAGGGGTGAAGGTCATTAGGGCATTAGAGTTAGGTTTGGAGTAGGTTCGAAAATCTAAGAATACATTTCAGGAAAGAGTCCAGAAAAAGGTAAACATGATTCAAGGGTTGGAAAGTAGCATCTATAAGGAACTGAGAAACAAACAGCAGTAGCTTGGCCTGGAGCAGAAGGAGATTTGCCATGTAGCTTATGAAGCCTTAGGGCCCTTCATCTGCATACACCCCTTCCCCAAGGCTCTGCACATTCCTTTGCTTTCATTTCCCTACAGCGAGTCCCCTTGCACTCCTAAAGCGTCTAATCCTTAGGCTGTAAGAAAGTCTGGATCTACTCTTGGTCTGGAGAAAAGACGACTGAGGAATAAATGGATCTAAACATGGAGAACATTACTGCATTCACCAGTTGTTTGGGATGTGAAGAAAGACAAACTGGGACGTGAGGAAAGAGGAGTAGATTGCTAGGTATCAGAAAGAAGACATTACCAATTTTTAAATCTCTAAAAACAATGCTAAAGGAGCTATAAATGGCTCTCCGTCGTGAGACGTTTGATATTAACCTTGCCTAGATGCAGACACTTAGACTAGATGATCTCTCCAGACACCCTGCAGCTCTAAAATTCACAGATTTAAACATGAGAATATGAGCGCCTGGTATTAGGAAGAGCACTGAAATCACATCAATATGCAAAGCACATCTCAGGTGAGATTTAGGGCAACAAAGTGTAAGGAATTACGAGCTATGCCCTCGAGGCAGGTTGCCTGCGTTTGATCACTTAGGAGCTGAATACCCTTGGGAAAATCACTTAATCTCTCTGTGCCTCAGCCTCCTCATCTGTAAAATGAGGCCAGTAACAGTGTCTAACTCAGGACTGCAGCAAAGATTGAACAAGTGAATACACATAAAGTACTTAGAACAATGCTACGTTAGGTAATATATGTGTACAGGAAGGAGGCAAGAGTGGATGTTTAAGCATTCTTTCGTCTATGCAGAGACAAGTTTCAACATACCTTCCCACTGAAGGGGAAGTTGGGGTAATAAAAATTGTCAGTGTCTTCAAAGGTCATTGATCCCATTTGTGAAGAAATGTAGATATCCTGAGTAGTATTGGCCTCCACTCCTGTAGGGGAAACCAGATGTATGACAAATTAAATCCCTGACACCCTCATTTTCACATTTAACATAAAATCCGTGAAACGATGACGCCACTGGAAGTATAAAGCTGAACATATTTCTGGCCAAAGATCCAAATTAACTCTTCCTCCCCAAACTTCTGGGGAAATAGGGAGTGGATGGCAGGTTGGAATCTGGCATTTCCCTTTGACTGTGAATAGGAACAAATTCTCTTCCAGACACTTATGAGGGTGGGTCTTGAGGTCCCTGAGTAGGTCTGTTCCTGGAACGGCGCTTTTCCTTTCTCTCTTCTTAATGAACCAAGGAGCAGCCCACATACCTGTCCCTTCCTCCACCACAGTGGCCACAATATTGATGTTGTTGCTGTAAAAATACCCAGTAAGGTTGAAGGTGGACATGTCCATGGAAGATGAGAAGCATCCTGCTTTGTCAGTCTAGTGAAGCAACCAGAGAGAGAGAGAGAGGATGAATAACTTAATCTCTGCATCCATTTCATGATGTCCTGTAGAAGGAAATAATTTCTTATCTCTGTACTTTAGTTTTTCCCTCTTTAAGATAGAAAAACTATCGCATAACATAAGGTATACACCCACACATCGATAATCATGAAACAACCCCAAAGCTCCAAGATATGAGAAGGAGAAAAGAACCAAATGCAGAACAGGAAAATAGTATCTCCCAAGGGTTTAGATTAATTTCTTGATTCCAAGGCAGATTCTAAAAGACCTTATCTGTTTAGGATTGAAAAAAAAAAAAAAAGACTTTGGAACTGGGATAATAATCATGTGAATTGCTTTCTCCTTTGAGCTTTTTATTACTTTTCCTATATTGGTCTTATTTACTAACTCTTTAGGACTTAGGAACAAGGTTCCTTTTCTACATCCCATTGACTCACCTGTCCAGAGACGTTCTTGCATCTGTCAGATAGCCGTTCCCATTCTGGCTCTCGAAACCCAAAATTATACGCCTTTTGACACACTGACACCTGCACTGCCCCTAACATGGGCTTTCCGTAGGTGTACCTAACCCAGAAAAGCAGGAGGAGTCAGAATTGCGCAATTCCACTTACGATCCAACCTTCCTCCCCCAAAACACCACTTTCCCTTCTTTCCCACATTCCCACCTCTGCAAGTGCTCTCCGATCACCCTACCCTTCTCCTGTGCTCATTCACCTCTCTGCTTTACCCAAAGCTTAGAGGACTGCAGTTACACAGTAAGTACCATCCAAAGGACAGAAATAGTGTCCGTCCTTCTTTTTCCTATTTCTTTATGAGACTCAATATTGTATTCTGCCCAAAGAAGACAGTAAATTAATAATGCTGACTGAGAGAGCAGTGGAAAGAAAGTAAGAACAGAAACACAATTAGAAAATGTGTTCCTGGAGAACTCATGACTCTGGACCACAGAAAACATCCCAAATATAACCTCTACTTCTATAATCCCTCTCCCCATAACACTGCCTCACCCCATCTCTCAATATAGTTTTAATCCTCACCAGACCAAGAACTTTATTCGTACCTACAACAAATTTTCACTGAGAAAGAGTCGTCCATCACTGATAACTGTTTGGGTTCCACCACTTCCACTTTAAATTTAGGCAGCACTGGAAAGAGCGGAAAGAGAAATGGAAAATGAGTGGGAAGAGGGCTTGACCATACAGGTAGTGAACAGAGGGGTGTGAAACAACGATCATTGTATTAATTAAATTAATTAAGGGAGCATTATTAAGGTAAAATGCCCCTGAAGTTATTTAGCACTAAATGAATAAATAATCCCTCTCTGTAGTAGATTTTACTTTACCTTTGCTGGTTTTGAGATAAGATTATGTGTAACTCTTGGACGTACTAATTCTCCCACCTACCATATTCTTCCACACTGAAGGTGCCAAAGGTATTGCCCTCGACCACTGCCACTGTGTAGGTGCCCAGCGTCGCCTCTGGTGCCAGCTGGAAGGACAGGTCTACAATGCCTTGCTTGGGCGCCACATTCAGCCACTGGGCAATTCTATTGCTGTTTGGATCCTGTGTCCAGTAAAAAGAAACCTTACGACGTGCCTGCCTCTTTGATTCCCACTCTGCACCACAGAAAGCAGGTGGGGAAGCAAAAAGCAGGTAAAGAAACCCACCCATTGTTCATGACCCCCACGGTCTGTGTCCAGGAAGAAAGGGATCCTTGTGGATTTGAATTATCAGGCTGAACCCTTTAACATGTTATCCAGCTTCAGAAAGTGGGCTTTAGGATGTCCTTTACAAAGAGTGTTTATTCTTGGTCCCTTAAGAGGGGCCACGCTGAGGGGACTGATTGACACATACCTGAATGATAAAGAAATTCTACAGAAAAATGGAGAGGACGCTGTGGGGAATTCTTGCCTTCTCAGCACGTCTCACAGGTATTCTCATCACAGGCAATGGCTGAGTGTCTAAGACAGTAGCCATTACCAAGGACTAAGAGGACTAAGAGGACTTACTAGCCATTACAGAGTCAAGCCTCATTGGACTGACACAGCACAGAGAAGTTACAGGAATCAGAGCAGGAAAATTCATCACAGTAGAGGTTGGTGTCCTTATCTACAGACGTTGAACACTGAGAGGAGGGGTGGGCAGAGGCAAGAGAACAGGACGGCTTAGGTGGAACTGTGGGGACTTGGTGCAAAGTCTCAGTCTCTGGGCCAAGATCTCAGAGTTGTTTCTGGCTTCAAGGTTTAGCACCAACCACGTTCTCCACAAATGTCAGAAAAGAACACGAAACTTCTACTTACTTGCAGTTCCACCATGGAGTACTGAAAAGGAAAACCAGACAACATGGGTCAAAGCAGAACTAGCATTAAGGATTAGCTTGCTGAAAGCAACAAGCTCACAAAGGGCTCTGCCTCTGTTGCCCATTTCTTCTTTCTAAATGGCTCTTTTGTGCCCTGGTAAGAGTAACAGTGGGGCAAAGGCTTGTTGGCTGGGGGAGGAGAAGAAGAGATTTCCTAAAGGGATTGCTAGTCTCCAGAAGATCTGAAGAAATGGGACGTCAGACCCTCCGCATCCCTCAGAGCTCTGTGATGGAGCTCTCTTCACAACAGGCCTAAAAGAAGGTGTTAGCATCTGAGGCTCCCCGGTGTTCAAACCTCTTCCTGGGGGCCAATTATCTCTCGGCCTCCTCCTCTGTTATTTGAATGCCAGTGGGCAGGAACCTCACTTTCAAACATTGCAAAAACAATTCCTTAAAAAAAAAAAAAATCTGTTCAAAAGAGCTCCACCAAAGAATCATGTATCATTTCCTCAAGCAAATGGATGTTAACACCATTAAGTTTAATTGAACTGGGTCATTACTAGGTATCAAAGTGTCACCCCCAAATTACTTGCTAATTTCAAAAAAGGGACACATCTTTTCCACTGGAAGAATTAGATTGTCACCACCTTAACCAAGTAATCAAATTTATTATCACTAATAATGGATCAACCTGATACTAGGTGCCTCTTAAAGATCACAGCATTATGTATATTTTTTAACCAAGTGTTTTTTCCAAAAATGTTTAGCGTAAATCTAATTAAGACTTCAGAGCTACTTGCAGAAGATAAAGGAACAAGTTCTGTTACACAGTAAAGAAATAATCAGACAAATCAGGAATATCGAATATTCTCTAAGACAACAACTAGGCTTCCTCAAAGGTCAATATCATATTCCAGAATGGGGACATTCTACAAGTTATCTAGCCTGATCCCTCTATCTCCCTTTCTCTCTCTCTCTCTGTTTCTCAAAACAAGCAAACAAAAAATCAATCTAAATGAAAAAATAAAGGGGATTAGTTTAGATTAAGAGAAAAATTTTAAATGTTAACTATCAAATGTAATGCATGAATTTGATCAGATCCTAGTTTGAAAAAAAACTCAGTTATTTGGAAAACTTAGAACTGAATATTAAATGATACTAAATAACTATTGTTAATTTTCTTAGGTGTGATAATAATATGATTATTTAAGATAGTCTTTTTAATTCTTTGACATTGGTCTTAGTAATATTTTTTTGGAAATGTCTCCTCAGGTAAGGGAAACAAAAGCAAACCAATTAAAAATTGGGCAGAGGATCAGTTTGAAATGTATAGAAATATCAAATCATTATGTGATATAACAGGTTCTAACATAGCACTGCAGGTCAATTATAATTCAAAAACAAACTCATAGAAACAGATCAGATTTTTTTGTTGCTGAGTCAGGGGACGGGGGGACAGGGGATTGGATGAAGGCAGTCAAAAGGTACAAATTTCCAATCATAAGATAAATAAGTACTAGGGATGAAATGTACAACATGATAAATATAATTAACACTGCTGTATGTTATATAGGAAAGTTGTTAAGAGAGTAAATCCTGAGAGTTCTCATCACCAGGAAAATAACTGTTTTCTATTTCTTTAATTTTGTGTCTATATAAGATGATATCTGTTTGCTAAACTTATTGTGATAATCATTCCATGATGTACGTAAGTCAAATCATTATGTTGTACACCTTAAACGTACACAGTTCTGTATGTCCATTATATCTCAATAAAATAAGAAGAAAAAAAATTATCTCTGGCAATAGCTTTCTTTCTGGGCCAGCCCCATCTCCCACCCTGACCTGCAACTACATTCTTTTAGGCATTTAAGAAAGAGATAAAGGCAGGAGGGTAGAGTGCAATGGTAGAGAGTGCAGGCTTGGCATGCATGAGGTCCTGGATTAAAAAAAAAAAAAAAAGAGGTATAAGTTTTTCCTAAGTCTGCTGGATCTTGATTGTCTTCAGCTCAAAATAATCTACCTGCCAAAGAGGCTTATTTTGGGGTGGCATATTCTGTCCCCCTTCAAGATTAAGGGAGGATAAAACTTGCACAAACTAGGCTATATACACAATAAAGTGGCAACTATCACTGAGATAACTGTGGATTGCTATAAATTCCAGAAAAAAAAACACTTCCTCGAATGACAAAAAACTTTTCTCACATAGGGAGTCAAGAAGCAGGTTTGGGCATCAGTCAGGCAGAAGTAGTCTCTGGAAGCAAGAAAGTGTTCAACCAGGAAAACAGCATTTCCAACTGGAAGCTGCCTGAGGTTTCTGAATAAATGGCTGTAGCAACCAGGCTAGAAAAAATCAGCTGATTTCATGGATACTTTGGTTGCTTGAAGATGAAATACCATGCTCCGTAAACTCACAATTTTTGCTCTTCCGTTTCTTAGTAAAAATTCTTTTAGTTAACTTCAGTGTTTCAAATTGGAGTTTCAAATTCAGTGTTTCAAATTTTTGGTGTTCCAAGTTGGAACTTGGAGCAGGGGTTGACTAAAGAAATGGTGTGGGGAGGAAGGAGTAATTTGACAACAGAAACAAGGTACAACTATGGAAATCAGAGCACCTCAGTAATAGGGCAGAATTTGAGCAGAGGAACAAATAACGCCACGGGGTAGCTGGTGAGATCAACCTCCAGGGGTCAGCAGAGTCTAAAATAACTCCGGCCGTGTCCACACTTGGAGCCTAACCTGAGTGCTCAATATTACACCGAGCTGATAAAGAAAGAATACAGGTGATATTGAAGGAGAAACTAAAAAGAATTCTAAATCAGGAAAGAAAATAGTGGTGAAGGAGAGCACCAATCAGTAATAAGCGTATGGCTTCCGTGCATATGGGGAAAGGAACAGCAGCTCTGAGGACATGGAGATGGAAACACAAACAACGCTTTCTCTATGATTATCTTTAAAATTTTCATTTGAATACATGAGCGGTTACTGAAGGAGAAAGAAGGCAGCCGGGGTGTCTGAGATGTATTTCAAAAGTACAGAGAAATGACACAAGCCCTTACAATTGTAAGGATCGAGTTGTTCCAGGATGTTTTAAGTGTTCACCAAATGTTACTGCATGTTTACCTTTGGCATGGAATGTTGCCTTAGGAGAATTGTCTACTCTATAAATTATATTACCTCGTAGTGAAAAAAGGTTGTGGGGGTGGATATTCTTATTTCTTCCTTTTGTTAAATACACTCCTGAATTATTTCTTAGTATTTGAACTGCAAAGCCACTAGGTGTCACTCCTGGAGAGAAATTCTTGAAGTTTGCAAAAAATTCTTTTAAAATACAGCAGCCCATGGAACCAGCACTCAGGAATGTTAACCTAATTGATGTTCTCAGCTATCAAACCTGAGAACTGGGCACCTTTGCTGGTTTTCAGGCTGACAGGTATGGGAGGAGTTGGACTTGTGCCCTGAGGCTAGAACTCGAATTCCCACAAGTGTTCCACATCTCAGAGGGAAGAAGGGAGATTCCCCCTGGGGAAGAAGCTCTTCTTCTCCCTGTTCTCTCTCAGTCTGCCCCACCCCTTTCCTTTTCCCGGTCCCCTTTCCTCACTGAATTCTCACCTGGTCATTCACTGGAACAAAGTTGCTGGTCAGGGTGACAATGCGGAAATGCACTAGAGGGAAACAGACATGATTAGCAAGGGGGATTTTTTTCCTCTCTCAGCATCTTTCTTTCTTCCACCCTTTCTGTTTCCTCATACATCCTTCTGAGCCAGCAGAAACCTGTCAGGTTTTCCTTCTTTAATAAAACCTAGTCTGAGAGAGAATTAAAGCCCCGGTTTTCCTTCATGGCTCCTGACTTTGGAACCTCAGAATGGAATCCCCTTCTAAGGAAGAAGGAAAAAATACAAATGACAGGAGCTCGGGCCAAATGCCCTTGATGCTTTCTGATCTGAACACAGGCAGCTTGCTGTGAGACTCAGTGATCCAGTTACACCTGCCAAATTCCACTCCAGGAGAAATGTGTATCCTCTTTTAGATACACACACAGCGGCAACTCCACCCACTGCTCTTTCGCTTTGTGTAGCACTGCGTGTATTCAACACTCATAACACTTTATCCCCCTAGACCTTCCTCTCTTCCGTGGTCCACAGACCTACCGGCAACCCACAAAGCCCCTCTACAGATGTGTGCAGCTGGTTCCCAGGCTTCCGTCTCACCCCATCTGCGTGTCTCTTACCTTGCTGCCCTGGGTTGTAGACAGGTTTGTCAGTTTGTATAAAGATGCCATTCTGCTGCCTCTGAATTAGAACCTTTTTCTTCTCCTCAAAGCTGATGTTTTTTCCAGTTCCTGACACCCGGACTGTGGCCACTTCTTCTCTGCCACCAGCAGGAGGTGGTACCTGGCCAAGACAGGGGAGCTCTGGCAAGAAGTAGGGGACTAGGGGGAAAGAGTCAACTGGTCTCAGCCCAACAGGGAGAGTAAAAGGAAAGAAATGAGTTAAATGGGGGTAGCAAGGGTAGAGCCATTAAGTCAGAAGTTACGGCCAGGAACTGAAGTTTAGGAGAAATAAGGTTTAAAGGCCATGGCAAAAGTAAGATAACAGATAAGATAACTAAAGAGAGATTGTAAGTCAGTAACCAGGGACAAGAACAGGGAAGTTGGGGACTAGAGTTGGGCTAACCCTGTGCTTACCAAAAAGGACACGCAACGTAAGTGTCTCGTCTTCAGTCCAGATTGTTCTAGCAATGTGTGGGTCTTGTCCTTGGCCTCCAGAGTAATAGTGAATTTTACATCACTGTACCCAGGGCTCAGATCCAAACAAACCTTCTCAGAAGAGGGAAACTTGAGCTGGGCTGGTAATGTCACCAGGTAGTTTCTATTAAAGAAGCAAAAGGATTTCAGGGCAATAATGATTTACCTATTCAATGAAAAATTCACTCCTCCCCTAAGCACTCAGCACACAGGCGTGAATTAAACAGACCGAGCCCCTGCCTTTATGAAACTTATTTTCTACAAGGGAGAAGCAGACAAGGAACAAATAACACAGTGTACAGCCTTGAACTTCCCACCATTAGGAGGCCATCACTGAGAACCTAGGTCTAGGGTGCCAAGGAGGAAATTAGCTCTATTACGGAGAACAGGGCACAAGGATTCTATCATATTCTAACATTACCTTTTTTTTAAAAAAAAAAAAAGCTTTTTCTTTGTGCCTTAGCTTTTCTTCCTGGGTAAAGGAGAAATGAAATCAAAGAAGGGAAAAGAGGAGAAGGTGGTTCTGTTTGAGACAGACAGAGGAGGAAGCTGCCTGCCCTATTATCAGCTTTGACACAAGCACTTACGGGAGGAGTTTCTCTGCGATGGCTGGCATTAGGGCCAGTATTCCTAGAAGGAGTTGAGCCCACATCTCTGTGGGATTGACTCCTCAGGACCAGGAACTGGAGGTCTGCTCACCTACTGTCGCATATATATTAACACCCCAGGTGGGGTGGGAAGCTAGGGCTGATGCTCCAGCCAATTACATTTTGGGGCCTCAGGCGGAGGTGGCAGATCAGGGTAGGGCTCCTGTTCACGTCCTGAAATTTACTTTTCTCTGAGACATTGGTACTGGCTCAGCCAGTCCAGAAAACCTGTTTTGAGGAAAAGCCAGGGCTGAGTGTTCACAGTGGTAAAGCTCTCAGAACACATCTTGGACTCTTCTCTTTTTTCTAGTTTCATTACAAATTCCCATCCCCATTTGGGAACACAGGTATGGGAGTAGTATCAACAGAAAAGCAGTAAAACTTTATCTAATTGGAATTTTTTTAATTAATTACTCAGTATTGCTGTATGGAAATAGGAACACATGCACTCCTAGAGGAAACAAATTGGACAACCTCCCTTTCACAGAGCAATTTCACAATACACATCAAGAGCCTCTCAGATTTGCATATTCTTTGACCCAGTGACTCCTATTCTGGGAATGTATCTTAGGAGGGGAAGAAAAGCATGCATATATGTGAAAAATGTATTCACACTGAGTTTCTTCTCAGTGTTCTTTATAATGGCAAGACTTGAAAGTCACCGAAAGTATAAATTAGTGAGGATACTTTCTGGGAGCAAGGACCAACCCAAATCAAGCCAACTTAACCAGAAAAGAGTTTTTGATAACTGGGGTGGATCAGACACGAAGATGGAACCAAAGGAGCCAGAGAAATTCTGAAGGCTTTATGACCTGGAATCAGAGACTTGATACTGCCTGGATTCCTTTTTTTTTTTTTTTCTTTGGCTTATTTATTTGCGAGGGAAGGTAATTAGGTTTATTTACTTATTTAGTGGAGGTACTGGGGATTGAACCCAGTACCTCCTGCATGCTAAGCACACACTCTACCACCGAGTTATACTCTCCCACTCCTGGACTCATTTTCCCCTCAATCTCTGTCTCATTTTCTTGTCTCCTGCTGCACACAGGATTTCCTGTAAGTAGCAGGAAAGATGGCAACTGTGAGTGCTCAATCCATATTCCTCCAGCTCTAGGATCCCAGTAGATAACACATTTTCATCTAAGTGACAGAAATTTCTTAAGAAAGATTTTATTCCTCCTTCTCTCACGTGCTCACCTCTGAATCAATCATTGTAGCCAGGATACTATGATAAGGAGTTCCTGGGCCATTATTAACACCTGGAGACCAGGGTGATAGGATACCATGATTGACAGCCTCATAGGGCCACATGGAATTGGGGAGGGGAAGTTCTCTAAAGGAAGAAGTGGGTTGGGGTAAAGATGCTGGGAAAATAAAACATTAAGTCTACTACAATGCCCAATAATATGAGTTTGGTTGAATAAGTTACCATATTAATATAAAGTAACACTATTCAGCCATTAAAAGCAATGTTTTTATGACAAGAAGAATTGTTTGCTACACTAGTTGAAGGGGGAAGGGGAGGAAATATGATACAAAACAATTTGTAGGAAGTTCTACTTCCACTTAGGATGTAAAAAACTGGAGAGAGCATTGCTCTCTCCCTGCTAAAGAGGGACAGCCAGACAAAAGGCAAAATCACAGCTTTTCTTGAACCAAAAAGTTAAATCTGAGAGCTGAATTGAGGTT
The DNA here is from genome assembly GCF_048564905.1 of Vicugna pacos. NCBI lineage: Eukaryota > Metazoa > Chordata > Mammalia > Artiodactyla > Camelidae > Vicugna > Vicugna pacos. Next base: position 16,637,728 of record NC_133020.1, read on the forward strand.
GCAGGTCAACTAAGTAGCCTGAAATCTAAGGAGGCAGAGCTCCTCCAGAGGAGAGACTGGATATATGAACTGTCTCATCTGTGTCAGAGCACGGGAAGTATTGGGGCCATCAGAGAAGCAAGAACACAGCCAGAACTATGACAGGCCTACATGGGCTGGAGTAACTACTGAAAAATCTCTGTGTGCTCCAAAAGCCAGGGAAGCCTAAACTTATTCACAGGCTCTTTTCCAAGACCTTGACCAGATGCTCACAAGAAACACTGGTCGAGGGTGAGAGACTAAATTAAGCCTCCCTTAGGAGTACAGGCATAGAGGGCAGTATTATCTGTCATTTCAGGAAAGGGCCCAGCTGCCCATACTCTTCTCTCAAAAGGCTTAAGCCTCTGGGGAGGAGCAGCAAATACTGTTGCCCCCATTGTTGCATAGGTGAAAACCCACTGTTGCCCAAGTAAGGATAGAGGGGGAAAACTCTACCCTGGGGGAGGGAACAGAAAGAGTCCTCAGCCAAGGGTTCTATGCCAGTGCTTTTAGAGGTCTCCTAAAACTGAAGGAGAGTCAGGAAAAGCTTTCCCACACAAGACATGCCACAGATACAAAGCAGAGTTTGGCAGGGAGTAGAGACAGGAATCCTGAGAAAAATCATATTCGCCAATGCCCAGGTATATAAAAACTACCTAAGACTGAAGACAAAGAGGACCACAGAGAACCACCCTACCCCCTCACCACTACCCTAGCAAACACCAAGTAACTAGTAGTAACAGTCTGCCACTGGCCGAGAGGCAAGAACATGGAAAGAGACGACCTCCATATATACTTACTAGGTGTATAAAGAAGGTTGAGAGTTGAGCGTGGAGAACAGACATTGAGAAATCCTTCCAGTGTTCCAGATCTCACCCTAAGCATAAGGCATCAGAAGAGGAATTTGAAGCTATGGTTCACTGAAAGTAACCTTGGCAATAGCAAAACCTAGCCCCACCTCACCTTTTAACTAGATTGACTCTAACCTCCATGCTAAACTGCCTGAGAATAGGTGTGTCCATTTCCAGACACAAATACTATTTACCTAAATTGCTCCTATTCTACACAAGATGTCTGGCATTCCATCAAAAGTTATATGATCTAACAAAAGAAGAACAAAGAAGACAACGTCCTGTCAAAATACAAAGCAACTAAGAGAAAGAGCTTCAGAGACGATCTACATGTCAGTACCATCAAAGAGGGACTTTGCCAGACAGGGAAAGATAAGTATTGTATGATATTGCTTGTATGTGGGATCTGAAAAATACAACAAACTAGTGAATATAACGTAAAAGAAGCAAACTCACAGATATAGAGAAAAAACTAGTGGCTACCAGTAGGAGGGGGAGGGGCAACTTGGGATGGGGGGGTGGAAGGAACAAACTTTGGGTATAAGATAGGCTCAAGGATGTATTGCACAACATGGGGAATATAGCAAATATTCTGTAATAAATATAAATGGAAGTTAACCTATAAAATTTAAAATTTTTAATAAAAAAGAGACTTTAAAATAACTAGGAATAATACATTAAAAGATCTAATGAAAAAGGTGGACAACATCCATGTACAGATAGGGAATTTTAGAAGAAAGACACAAGTGATAAAGTTGGACAGAAGTGCTGACAACAAAATCTGTGATATCAGAAATGAGAAGTTTCTTCTAAAGTCTCATTAGTAAACCTCATACAGCTGAGGGAATAATAAACCAATATCTACCTTGAAGATAAGTCAATATGCATTACCCAAACTGAAACACTAAGCGGGAAAAGAGGAGAAATAAATTGAACAGAATAGTCAAGAGCTGTGGGACAATATCAAATAGTTTAATGTACATGCTATTGGAATCCTAGAAGAGAGAAAACAGCAGAAGAAATGTTTGAAGAGATAACAGATGAGAATTTTCCAAAATTAATGAAAAACATCAAACAACAGATCCAGGAATTGTAGAAAATAAATGGATAATGCCATGATAAATCCCAAAAGAGAACACACCTAACCCATCATGTTCAAAATGCTCTAAACCAGAGAGAAATAGAAAGCAAGAGAAAAAAGACACATTACATATGGAAGAACAAGGATAAGAATTACAGCGAACTTCTCATGAAAAACAATGTTATCCAGAAGACAATGGGTTGCCATCTTTAAAATACTGAAAGAAGAAAAAAGGAAATCCAGTGTTCTGTACTCAGCAGTAATGAGGGGGAAAAAGTTTTTCAGAGAAACAAAAGCTGAGAGAACTTACTGCCAGCTGATCTGTGTTACAAGCAATATTAAAGGGTGTTCTTAAGGTAGGAGATATAAGACAGGGGTTGACAAACTGCATCCTGCAGGCCAAACCCAGCCTGCCACAGGTTTGGTAAATAAAGTTTTATTGGAGCCCAGTAATATTCATTTGGTCACAGATTATCAATGGCTGCTGTGCAATAGCAGATTTGAGGGATTATTAGAGACTTCCTGGCATGCAAAGCCAACATCAGTTACTACCTGGTAGTTTACAGAAAAAGTGTGCTCACCTCTAGAATAAGATGCCATACAGAAACTGCAAATAAATGAAGGTCTCCAGACATGGTATCAAACAAAATAAATATAAGAGACACTTAAGCAAAATTTTAATCACTCTAAAAGGCAAATGACTGCCTAAACCAAAAACTTCAATGTGAGCTGTAATATAGGGGTAAGGCATTTTTTACATGTCAAAACAAAGGCACTGAAAAATGAAGAAAGAAATTTTGTAGAACCTGCTTAGCATAATTCCTTTGGCATCCTCTCCTTCTCTCCTCCTATTTTGAATTTTCTGATTGTAAATTTTTCTCCTTATCTATCGTCCCTTTGTAACTTGTTCAGGGCCCACCACTATTCATGTCTATTTCTCTCAGCTTTCCTAAAATCCCAGTACAGACACCTTTATTCTCCTTACCCAAGAATCTTCTTTTACCCTGGCCTTTTGATCTTAGTAGATAAGATCTGTTAATGCTGGGATCTTGTTGAACATTTTCCCATCCAGTGAATCTAAAGAGAAGAATGGAGACAGGTCTGCTTCCAGCTACGGGAGCTATCTGTGCCTCAGCAACCAGAAGACACCAAACTTGCAGAAGAAAGAAAATTGTGCAAAGAATCTGTACAGAGGATGTCATTGTTACCCATGACAAGTTATTAACCTCTCTGTGCTTCGGTTTCGTCTTCTATAAAATGGGAATAATAGAACATATTTTACAGAGTTGGTATAAAAATCAAATGATTTGACACATGGACAGTACCTAGCACAGTGCCTGGCACATAGTAAGCTTCCTGCAAATTTGGGGGGAAAGGAAGGGAGTTACCACCTGAAGCTGGGGCCACTCCTTACCTGCCTCTGTCTCCTCCACCCTCCTCTACTAATTATAGGCTCGACTCTTTCTTTTCCAAATCTGTTTGAGTGAACTATGCAATGTGTCAGTATTCAACTATGAATGCATCAGGACAAATAAAGTTGCAACTCAACTCCACCCAAGCTTCAACAGTACCTGGGCCAACATTTAGTTTCCTAAAATAAGGAATGAAAGAAAATTGCAATTTCCTATTAAAAGAAGCAAAGGAGAAACACAGAGATTACTTGCTCAGATTATACTTGGGATAAGGACTTCTTTTCAACCAATACTTATTGACAGGATGAAGCGCTTCCCCTCAAAATTTGTATTTTGAAGGCCTAACCCCAGTCAGTACCTCAGAATGTGACTGTTTTTGGAGATAGGGTCCAGTCTGCCAGCCTCCCCTACAGATTCTGGACTTGCCTTTACAGTCATGTGAGCCAATGATCAATCTCTCTCTCTCTCTCTTGCTTTATATTTGATTTATATGTATACATAAATAATATATATTATCATATATGTGAGATACATATGAAAAGTCTAAACCAGTAAGAAAAATACCATAAATAATATATATTATCATATATGTGAGATACATATGAAAAGTCTAAACCAGTAAGAAAAATACTAAAGAAATGCCATTAAATAGCATATGATTTAGTGCCTAAAGCATGTTACTGATGTGACTCATTTAGAAGACAAATCTGTGGACTCAGAGTTGTAAGGAAAAGTTCAAAGGAGTACAGAGTGTAACTAAGAATTTTCACAGCATCTCTTTCATATAGGTTTCTGTTAGACTTTTACCTCCTTTACTTTTTAAACTTTAAACCTTTCCCCTTCAAAAAGAAAGTCTTCCTTTTGAAAAACAGGACCTTCCCCCTCAATCCTAACCATGTTATTTTATCTATGAGGCAGTCTTATCCATATTAAGCTACCCTTTCTAATCCGGTGGGACTATTTGGGGGAAGAGAAAAGGGGGAGAGGTTGTGAAACAGCCGTAAGTGCTTCCTGTGAAATATAAACTTCCTTCTGGAGAAGAAGACTGTAAGGGATTAACAGGAAAAGAGACCTTAAGTTTTCCTAGGAATTCAGCAATGTTGGGCACATAATAAGCGTTCAATACTTTTTTGCTGACTGTTTAAGAGAACCCGTAGGACACAAATTCTTCACAGCAAGATATTAGATAAAGTTACACTATATCGCCAACCACTGTTTTATTACTGTGGTTATATAATATGTGAACCCAAGGGAAGCACATGCTGTATCTTCAGCCCACTTAAAACAGTGTCTGGCTGAGATATGCATTTAATAAATATGAGTGAATGAAAAAAAATGAGAGCAAAAAGGCCTAAATAAGGTGATTTTAGCAAAAATCATACAGTAAAGACCTCCAAATTTTGTCCCTCTGTAAAAGCAACCAAAAAAAGGCCTGGCAAAAACAGTCAGAATCCGCTCCAGAATCTGAAATTAACCTAAGGCTTGCAGCAATCCAGGGAACATTTAGTTAAGAAAAAGAGCTGAACCCTGGTAACGGCAATGAGCTTTGTGGCATTTTAAATTATCTTAGCCCTATCCCCGCTCCTCAGTTTCATGGCAGCCTTAAAAATAACAGCCTGCATTTCTAATACTGGGGGAACAGAAAAGACCTCATTCCCAAAGGAATGTCATTATTTGATCTATCTGCTAGCGGTTCCCTGGAAGGCCACTGGAAAGACTCTTTTTTATTCAACTTCACACAGAGCTGCCCATACTAACCACCTCAAGGAGAGAGAGAAGAGCTTTTGCTAATGTTTTAACATCACAGCTGCCTAAGATGTTGACATAAACAATAGATTAACCAAAAAGCTTAAAAAGAAAAGCTGAGGAATGAGCTATCCATAGGGACCTTGAAAAACTCTGATACTGAAAAATTCTTTGCAATTACTTCAAAAGCCGGTAAGCAAACAAAACTATAAAAGCAAAACCATAAACTCTGAGGAGGCAGGAGAATGTAATTTCCAGAGTTGCCACATTTTATTATTTGAGATGCTTAGTTTTCAAAAAAAAAATTAAGAGAAACAAGAAGGAATCACCTATACACAGAAAAAAAAAAAAAAAGGAATAGTCCTTGAAGAAGCCCAGATATTGTACTTACTAGATAAAAAAACTTTGAGTCAATTATTTTAAATATGGTCAAAAAGCTAACAGAAATCATGTCTATAGAACTAAAGAAAGTATGGGAATGATGTCTCATCAAATTAAGAATATCAGTAAAGAGACAGAAAGATTTTAAAGGGGATTGTGGAGTTGAAAAGTGTATGTTCTATCCTGGAAAATATTTTGTATGCACTAGAGAAGAATATGTATTTTGCTGTTGCGGGCTGTTTAAGTATTCCACAGGTGCCTGTCAGATGGAGTGTTGTTCTAGCCTTCTGATTTCTCATTGATTTTCCTTGTGGCTGTGCTATCCATTGAAAGTGGGGTATTAAATTCTTCAGCTATTATTGCTGAATTGTGTATTTCTTCCCTCAATTTTGTCCATTTTTTGCTTCTTGGTTTTTGGACCTGTGCAAATGTTTATAATTGTTATTTCTTATTCATAGATTGACCTGCCATTATGTCCATTTCTTGTCTCTAGTAACAACTTTTGTCTTAAAGTCTGCATTGTATATTAGTATAGTTACTCTAGCTCTCTTTTGGTTACTGTTAAATGGAACATCTTTTTCTGCCCTTTTACTTCAAACCTACTTGCAACTTTGAATCAAAAATGACAACATATCATTGGAATATGTTTTTCCTCTTATATATCCATATACCAACCTTGGCCATTTGATAATTTAATCTACTTACATTTAATGTATTAAAGGATAAATTAAGATTTGTCTGCCCTCTGTTCACTATGTCTTCTTGTTCCTCAATTCCTCCATTACTGCATTCTATTTTTGTTAAACAGAAGTATCTAGTGTACTACTTAAATTTCCTTGTTTCTTTACTATATATTTAAAATTGTTTTTAGTGGTTGCTCTGTGGATTACCATTAACACTTTAATTGATAGCAGTCTAACTTGGATTAAGATAAATTTAATTTCAATCATTTACAAAAACTGCTCTTACACAGCCCTTCTCCCTTCTTTTATGCTGTATAGTCTCAGTTGACCTGGCTTCAATTTGTTGATTCCTATTCCAACTCAAAGCTCCTTTAGTGCTTGTTTCATTGTAGATACTGTATTTTTCAATTTCAGAGTTGCTGTTTGATTCCTTTTAATAGTTTTATCTCTTCATTGATATTCTCTATTTGATGAGATGTTGTTCTCAAACTTTAGTTCTTTACGCAAACTTTTCTTTTTAGTTCACTGAATACAAATAGCCAATTTACTGTCCTAATATTTTGTTGGGACACAACAAATGATAGACTGCAGCAGCTCTGGCAGTCAGATTCTCTCCTCTTCTCAGTGTGCTGTTATTGCTGCTTGTTCTAATTGTTGATGGTTTAGTGACTCTTTTGTACTAATTCTGTAAAGTCTATGTTTTTTGTATGCAGCCAACTAAGTCCTTACACAGTTTGCTTAGTGGTCAACTAATAACTGGAGAGAGACTTCCTTAAATGCCTAAATCCAATAAGTCTCTGAAGTCTTTGCCGAGGAGTCCTGTGGTTATGTTGGAATACATCTTCAAATTTAGCCAGGCAGTTTGCAACTCTATCTTAGCTTTCACTTTCTGCTTGTGTAGATTCTCAAGGTCAGTCAGAGGTGAGAGCTTAGGGCCTCCTAGATCCCAGAAATATGTTGGAGCTTTCAAAGCCCTAATGGTCAATTCATTCAGCTTTTCCCATGTAAGATTTTTTTGTTAATCTGTTCTTTGCCCCAGCTGTGATCAAGGCTTGCTTTTAAGATTTGTTAAGTGTGACTGAATGGCTTTTAGTCTACGGTGGTATCACCCCCACCCCTCCCAAGGCAATATGCTTCTCAGTTCTCTGCTTTTTTGTTGTGATATATTTGGGTTTTCCACTCTGGCTGGTGGGAGTACACACTATTCCAGTCCTTCTGTGAACCCCGGGGACTGTTCCTACTAATTTCTGGCGGTTCTTCTGCTGCCCTTGGGTGGTTTCTTCACGTGCATGTGCCGATCAGACTCATCTAAAAACTCAGCAAGACCCTCTTGCAGATCTCTGTGTTCTTTCTCTGTGTAGATGTTTCCTCTCTGTTATTCTGCTCTGAGAATTCCAGCTGGGCTGGCCCTTGAACTCTCAACTCCATTTCTTCAACTCAGCGAGACCACTAGGCTCCTGTTAGCCTCCCCTGCACTGTGACTGGAGAACCACAGGTAGTAAGCGGGAGCAACCTCAGGGCTCACCTTAATCGTTTTCCATCTCTAAGGGATCTCTGCCATGGGCTAAATGATGTCCATTATTTGAAAACCATTGTATATATATCCTGTTTTTCAGTCGTTTCAGATGGCATGGTAAATTCAATCTCTGTTACTCTATCTTGGCCAGAAGCAGAAGTCCTCCTGCCACTATTACTGCAGTAGTTTCCCTGTTTCTATCAGCCCAGAGTCTATTACCAACAATGTAGCTAAAATGATCCTTTAAAAATGTAAGTTAGATCATACTGTTTGTCTGCTCAAAACCGTCCCAATGCTTCTCAATTTCTCTCAAAGTAAAACAACATCTCTACAATTAACTTAAGGCCTGGTTTAACCTGGCCCTTCATGACCTCGCTTTTAGTATTGCTCTCCGTGCTCCATCCACATTGGCTTCATTGCTGTTCCTCAAACATTCCAGGCACACTTCCAGCTTAATAATATTTACTATTTCCCCTACTGTACTATAAACCAAATGATGGAAAGGATTTATTTTTTCTGATTTAACCCAGCCACCTAAAGCAGTGCATGTCACATAGTGGACCCCTTAAATATTTGTTGAATGAAAGGCTGAGCCCAATCATAGAATATTCTAGGGTGTTAGGAAGGTTACAAAACAGGCACTCAGCCATAGAAGACAAAACAGAAACCCAATTATCAAAAATGGAGTATAATCACAGTCTTGCCAGTAAGAAAGATCATTTGATGCCAAATGTTATTGTTGGATGAGAGATGTTTCATGTGTTTTACCAAGGACCAGAATTTAACCTAGAGATTGGACTGAGATGGGGATACAGTGACGCAAACTGTGGAAGCAGGACCTGATATTAAGCTCAGCCTGAAATACCTCAAAAACATGACTTCAAACGGCAAAAATGTCTAATAGCAGAACTTCAGGAGGAGCTTGGATGTGGACTTGGAAATTATTATCCTTACTAGGATTGTCTGAAGACTTGCTATATACCATCTTTTTTTTTTTTTTTTGGCGGGTGGGGAGGGGTAATTGAGTTTATTTATTTAGAGGTACTGGGGATTGAACCCAGGACCTCAGCATGCTAAGCATGCAGCTCTACCACTTGAGCTACACTTCTCCCACCAATCATTTTTAAAAACAGATTTGTCAAGATTTTTAATACTGATGAAGATGTGGTGAAATGGGACCTTATAAACTAATTGTGGAACTGTGTTACAAATGTTTTAATTTTAAAAACTGTGGTAAATTATACATAAAATTTAGCCTTTTAACTATTTTGTACAATTCAGTGGCATTAAGGACATTCACACTGCTGTTCAACCATCACCACCATCCATCTTCAGAACTGTTTCAATCCTGTCCTTCTTAAATGGAAAAAAAAAAAAGTGCAGCAATCATTTTTCCTCAAGGTATTTCTCTACCTACCTATTCATTGTTAACTTAAAAAGAATACTTCTCCCTTCAATTTCCTGAAGAGATTATACAGTATAAGTAAAAGCAGGAGAAAGCACAAATGAATCCCAGAGGACCTTCTGGTTCCTGTGTGTACACTGAGCCACATCTTGTGTTCTGTCTTTGAAGTAGAAAGGTTTACAGCTCTCTTTATGAAAAACCTATGTCCTAGACTCAGCCCTTTCATTAACGTCAGATCTCATTTTTCTCTCAAATATATCTTACGAGGAAGACTTGGCAGTTCCCCCATCCTTGTAGTCAGTTCTCCTGACCTCGAGGAGGGTGGAGCTCCATGCAGCGGGCCACCTCACTTTGAGGCCCTCAGCAGTTTGTGGGCTGAGATCTCTGCTGAAGACAGAGCAGCATGTAGGTAGGACCCATAGAAGTTCTAAAAACTGTGTTTTTGCAATTCAGTGTAGTAATTCTCTTGGTGTTTTCATTTAGGCCAGAGAATTATAAAAGGTACAGGGTTATTTACTGCTTGTCATCCTTTGAGTAGCCATAAATTGGCAAGTGCAATTTCTCACAACTCACATTCTAGCCGCATGGAGAAACTCATGGCCTCCTTGATTTTGGGACCCGGCTCCTATAGACTGTCTCATTCCCATTCCTCTGCTCTCTAGCTCCCTGTCTTCATCCCTCATCTTTCTCATAAATTTGTCTCTGTTGCTTCTCTTTTCTGACCTGGGCTTTGTGTGCACACAGCACATTTTAGTTCTTTTAGTTCTATATGTTACCACTGGAAAGCTTATCCTCCCTTCCAGGTTTTACTACATCCTACACATAACTGACACATTTAGTACAGAAGGTGAGAGCTAGAAGGCACATCAGAATGAACCCAGTCTAATTCCTTTTCCTGATGAGGAAACTGAAGCTTCTCAAAATTAAGTGACTTATCCTAAGGGTTACTCAATGAGTCAATGGCTGAGGCAGAATCGAGTACTACTTCCTGTCTCTCAGTCCAGTGCTCTTTCCATTACACAATCCTACTGCCCCAAATCGTGCCACACACTGGACCTCTATGCCTGTAAAGCTGTAAGCTGTAAGCTCTGCCCAGAATGTTACCCCACCATCAGACAAAGGCGGCACAATTCTGCCACAGGGTCCATGTATTATAAATAATTTATAGCATGAAATATATTTATACATGATATAATATGATTTATAGTAAAAGACATATGTGTAAATATTTAGATGATATTAAGTGTATTTAATAAGTATATATTTACTTATAAACATATTTCTAATATAAAGATACTTACATAACTACCACAAGTTTAGTGTTTCGAAACAACACACATTTACTCTCTCAGTTTTCATGGGTCAGGAGTCTGGGTACAGGTCTGCTCAGCATTGTCAGCAAGCTGGAGTTTCAGGCTCCTTTTCCAGGTTCACGAGTTGTTGGTAAAACTCAGCTCCTTGTGATTGTAGGACTGAAGGCTTTGACTCTCAGGTCACTCACTGTTCACCATATGGTCCTCTCTTCTTTCCAGATGGCAGTTTGTTTCAAGGCCACCAAGAGTGTTTCTGCTCCTGGAAATCCCATTTCTCCTCTCTGTCCTCTAGAGCTTCATTTAACCAGTCCACCTGATTAAGCTGAGCCCACCAAGGACAATCTCCCTTTTAACTTAAATCCAACTGATTAGAGCCCTTAACTATAACTGCAAAATCCCCTACCCTTTGTCATATAACATAAGCTAACCATGAAAATGATGTCCTAGCATACTCAAAAGTCCCATTTAAGGAGAGGCAACTAGATAGAGGATGTACACCAGGGGACAGGAACCTCGGGGGCTCAAAGGAAGATCATTCTTCTCACTTCCTGAGTACCCGGAGCTATTCCAATTAACTTCCCTTTACCAGACCATCATAAAATAGGCCAAAATGCTTAAAATCCTCATTCGGAGAACAGTGACCAAGGAGTCAACCAAAGGTAGCTTAATATTTGCTACTATGTGACCATTGGAAGGTCACTTAAATCCTGTCTTGGATTTAATCTTTCAAATATTGTCTCCAATGAAGCAAGATAATATTCTCTCTTTATTAATATTCTCCATTTTCATTCCATTGTCTCTTCTGTGTCTTTTTAGGGAAGAAGACTGCCCCTCTCCCTTTTATTCTTGTGGGAAACTCTGTTACAAGGGGCTGATCTGATCTAGATCACCAAAACTCATTAGCCATCCTAAAGAGGTGTGAGGTGATAACTCACTGCAGTTTTGTTTCACACGCCCTTAATGATTTAACATCTTTCCATGTGCTTATTGGCCAATTATGCACGTTCTTTAAAGAAATGTCTACTCAAGTCCTTTGCCCATTTTTGGATCAGGTTGTTTTTGTTGTTAAGTTTTGGAAGTCCTCTATTCTGGATATTAATCCCTAATCAGATTTAGGTTTGCAAATATCTTCACCCATTCTATGGGTTCCCTTTTCGCTGCTGGAATTACACAAATTTGTTTTTAACTGTCCCCAGGAGAGAAATTCTAGGAGAGCCATTTATTTAATATCAGTTATGTTCCAAATGCTACTAGGATTACTTTTAAATCAAAGAAAAACCTATCATTGATCATTCTTGCAGATAAAAAAAAAATTGGTGCACAGAGAAGTTAACTTGCCCACAATCACAGAACTAGCATGTGGCAAGGCTGAAATTCAGACTCAGTTCTGACTTGACTTTACTCACTATACATGACAATACTTGTCCAATGATTAGGCTATGGTTACTAGAGACTATTGGACAAATGATAGGCTTGATTGCTCTTATTGATTTACTTCATTGAAAATTCCTTGAACTTGGAAAATAGATCTGCTCTGGGCATAATGCATTTACACTATCCAGTCAGGTCTGTCCAGTGTAGACTAGGCCTAGTTTGAGGCTCTTTGGCAGAGATCCCTTACATAAAGTGGTCTGGAATTATGTTAATTCATCTACTTAGACATAAATTGAATTTATAAAATGTTTAACCTGTGCCAACAAACATGTATGAAATATTTGTGCCAGCAAACATTAAATATTTCTTACTAATATGTTGGCATGTGTTTTCACTCAAATGATTTTTCCTACAGATTTAGGGATGGAGTGGAATATATACTGAAATAAAATTAGAGATTAAAAAAATTGTTTTGGAAATATTGAATTAGTTGGCAGCCTTTTTTTCTGCTTTTACTATAATCCCATACCCTAATTACGCCAAATAATGGATTTTGAATATGTTCCCTGTGTGTTTAAATACTCAATTGATCTTATTCAACTGGTAAAAATGACTTCACTATTCCTGTTAGTACTTTATAGTCCCTGGATGTTACACAGACTTGACAATTCCTTCTCCCTAGCACAACCTTATCATGGTCTAGCTAGCCTCCATGAGATCTAGTGCCACTCAGGCCAATCCAAGACGTCACCTGGTTTGTGGAATCAAACTACTACTTTTTTTTTTAATCAACTTTTTTTTTTAACCATCCTTTGATATTTAATCACGTGACTAAATTGTGGGATATGACCATGTAAAGCTTCTCTGTAGTTTTCCTAGGTACTACTTATGTTTTCTTACCATTAGCATACATATTTTTCCTCCAGAAGGTTAGGTCTTCTAGCAATGCTCAATTTGTGTTCAAGTAATTTTCAATTGGTTATTCTAAGAAAAATCTGTCAAAGTTTAATCTCTTGTCCTTGGTCTCTTTTCTTGTATTAGAATTCTTTGGCTGCATGTAACAAAAGCAAATTTAAACAAGGGGGAGAGATTTATTGGAAGAATACTGGGGCATTTCATGTAACTAGGCCATACTATGGTAGAAGCAAGTAACAGAATTTTATGTAGCTGTTTTAAAAAATCAAGGTAGTAGTATACCTACTTGTATGGCAAAATATTCAGTAATATATTGTAAAGTTATGCAACACTGGGCTAAGAAAAAAAGACATGCTTATAAATGAACTCAGAAATTCTGGGAGGATATACAAGAAAATAACAGTGATTCCCTCTAGGAAGTAAGGTCAGGAGGAGGGGGAGAGGTGTTGGACTTTGCTTTACAGTTTATTCTCTTCTAGAGAACTATTTGTCTAACATGAACACTGTGGCAGTGACAATTTGACCTCTCCTAAAACTCGTTGTGGAAGACGTAGTTGGCTTGCCAGCCTCTAGGTGACACTCTTTTGGATCCACCAAAGCCACTTTCTTGCTGGTTTACTCCTAGACAAGGACTACACACAGCAGGGGTACTAGGGCTCAGGTACATAACATGGAACCACTGATTTGGTTAAGTGGATTTTTTCCTTCCTATCTCCACTAGAAAAGACTAAAAATAGTTTGCATCCAATGGAATGAACAATATTCAGTTGGTTTTGTTCCAGGGATTTGTTCATCGTTACACTTTTGACGATACAATCTAAATACAGGCCATCCGGACATTCCAAAGAACATGACATAAATGGATTATGTCAATGACTTCAACTTATTGGACAAAGGAGCAAAAGGAAGCTTAGCATTCCAGAGGCCTTATTGAGACATGTTTATTTCCCAGAGGGTGGTATCAAATATTTGGGGATCTGCCATTCTTATAAAGTTTTAGGAGACTAGTACTAAGGGGCATCTGGAACACCCCCTACAAAGTAAAACACAGCTTGCTACGTTTGCATGACCTGCTACATGGAAGCGAGCACAATACCTGGTGGATCTCTAGATTGTGGAGGCAACACATTTTGCCTGGAAACACTATCCCAGCCTATATATTGGATGGAATGAAAGGCAACTAAGTTTGAGAAGCCAAGAAAGGGCTCCACAGAAGATTCAGGATGTGATACAAGTAGCCCTGCAAGTTGTGCCAGATAATCTGCAGATCTTATGATACTGTAAGTGCCACTGGAGGGTAAAGATGCAATGCAGTGTTTACATCAGAGGCTCGTGGAACTGTGGAGAAGCTGCTCCCCAAACACGTGGGAAGAGGTCTGTCTGTGCAGCGTGTATGAGGTGGAATGTGGGTGCCACAGGTGTGCCACTCAGATCTCTTCAAGAAAACCTGATGCAAAAAAACAAAGCTGGAGGCACTGCACCACACTTCCTGATTTCAAACTGTATTACAAAGCTATAGTAATCAATAGTATGGTGCTGGCATAACAACAGACACATAAACCAGTGGAACAGAATAGAAAGCCTAAATATAAACCCGCACATGTATGGTCAATTAATTTGTAATGGAGGGGCCAAAAATACACAATGGGAAAAGGACAGTCTCTTCAACAAATGTCGCTGGGAAAACTAGACAGCCTACATGCAAGAAGACTGAAATTGAACCCCTACCTTAAACTATACACAAAAATCAACTCAAAAGGGATTAAAGAGTTGAACATAAGAGCTAAAAACATAAAACTCCTAGAAGAAAAACATAGGCAGTAAGCTCCCTACCACTGGTCTTGGCAATGACATTTTGGATTTGCCACCACAAAAGCAAGAACAAACAGGTGGGATTACATCAAACTAAAAAGCATCTGCCCAGCAAATGAAACCATCAACAAAATGAAAAGACAATGTACTGAACAGAAGAAAATATTTACAAAATCATGTATCTGACAAGGGGTTTTATCAAAAAAATAAAGAACTTTTTTGTTCTTTGTACACAACTCAATAGCAAATGAAACTCAATATAAAAAATGATCAGAGGAACTGATAAGGCATTTTCCTAAAAACAACATATAAATGGCCAACAGATACACGAAAAGGTGTTCAATGTCACTTATCAGGAAGATGCAAATCAAAACTACACTGAGATATCATCTCACACTTGTTAGAATGGCTATCATCAAAACAAAGACAGATAAATGCCAGGATGTGGAGAAAAGAGAAGCTTTGCACATGTTGGTGGGAAAATGGGTAATTAAGTGGTCAAAAGATGAGTAAGTTCTGTGGATGTAATGCACAACGTGGTGATTACATTTAACAGAACTGTACTGTATATCTGAAATTTGCTGAGAGTAGATCTTAAAAGTTCTTATTACAAGAAAAAAAAATACCATGTGAGGTGATGGAAGGTAACTAAACTTGTAGTAATCTTGTAATATACATATACATCAAATCATGTTATACATGTATCACTATACACGTTATGTTATACACTAATATGACATTGTATGTCAATTATATCTCAGTAAAGCTGGGGAAAAAAAGAAAACCTGGTGCAAACAGCGTGTAGCTCTAACAATAAACTTTTAAAATTACAATAAACAAGTGGGGAAGATTATGCAAAACCATCCACATCTCTTGACCCTACAAAACTTTCAGAAACATAGATTTCAATGGCTTAATCCATGATGTCTCTCAAAATTATACCATGTACATTTTAGATGTCATGCGATAGCTAAGTACTCCTGTTGCTTCTATAAGCCTGCTTCACAAAGCTCTCACCTTTAAAGGATTCTTCCTGTGTAATTAGTAGCTGAGTATAGGACTAAAAAAATTAAACCCACCAGGGCCATCTGTTTGTAGTACCTAAGTCCTTATCTACTGAGCTTTCAAGTCTTAAGAACTCTGAAAGATTCAGTGCCTTAACACTTTTTGGTCATACAAATTCCACCTTCCTGTTCAGGTATGTCAAGTTAGGCTAACTTTAATGGGAATATCAACTCTTTCATCTTCTGTAACTACCAAAGCACCATTCTTGGTTCATTGCACAGAATTTCAATACATCTGCTTTCCTACCATAGCAAGTAACTTCAAACTCTACTGCCATCAAAGCCTCAATTTAGTGAAGTAAAATTCACAGATCATTGACTAAGGTATATATTAAAACCACTGCAGTAAGGATCAGCCTGTTACGTACAATTTATGAGCCAAGAATGGTTTTTACATTTTTAAAGGGTTACTTTTTTAAAAAGAGGCCATATGTGAGTGGCAAGGCCTAAAATACTTATAATTTGTCCTTTGACAGGGTAAGTCTGTCAATCCCTCTGATGGTTGTTCCTCCTCTATCTAAGCAGGGTACAGAATCTGATTGTGTGCATCTGCATTTTTAATCCTTGTTTTAATCTTATTTTTTCCTCTATTTTGGCTTCATCCCAATCTTCTTTGTTTTGATACACTTAAGTCTTCTCAAACCATTTTTGGCAAAAGTCATATTATCCTAAATTATTCCTAATAGTACATGGTATACATATCCCTCAGTTAATTCTCTTGGTTTAGGAGTGAGAAAAGAGTATTTTTGTTATGAACTGACAGGGAAAAAAAACCTGGGAAAAAAATGAGATAAAACGTTTTTTTTAATTTATATATATAATATACATAAGGAATTCTAATTTATATATATATATATAATGAAAGGTGGAATAAGGAGTAATCAGTCTCTATTAGGAGAAATCACAATCACACCTACACACAATGATCCTACCACAAGATAATGTGAAAGAAACTTAAACAAGAAAACTGAAAGATAATAAAGAAAATCTTACAGACTTCAATTCCAAGATGAAAAGATTCAGTAGGGCTTGCATAAGATATCAATAACCAAAATTTACAGAATTAAAGGGCAGTATTTATTAAATACTCAACTATGTTCTAAGCATTATACATGTATTATAGTTTAGCTAATCCTTACACATTAACCTAGTAAAATAAATACAATTATTTCCAATTTTTTAAAAAAAACACTCCCTTACGGCTTGCAGAGGGTTACTTGTCTAAAGGTCACGTAAACGGTAAGTAATGAAATCAGAATTTTAATCAGTATCTGCTTACAAAGCCCATTCTTTGCCAAAAGTCCTAGGGCTGCCTCTGTATACACATATATGTAGAAGATCCCCTACAGTTCAAGTAAACTAGGTCTCCAGTCACAAGACTTAAGTGTCGTGAGCAATGCTACGACAAGTGTGTGCCAGAGCCTTATCAGAGTGAGAAAGAAAAAGTCTGCTTTTCTTCAGAGACTTAAAAAAAAAAAGGCAACAATTATTTAGCATGGACAGATAAACTGAGGTGAAAAGGGCAAGAGAAAATCCATGTAACACAGATTTTAGTGCCTATCTTTGTGCCAAAAGGAGTACTCATATCAGAATGCATTACAGAGATCAGCCTGTCAAGAAAAAAGGGGTTTCAAAAGAGAAAATGACACATGTGGAGCTCGACATCAAGCTTAGCTCTATGGACTGAAGTCAATTCCTATAAAACCGAGTGGGCAGAAACAGCTGCCAAAAGAACAGATCATACTCCACGCTATTTCACTTCCAGTTCTGGTGGTTTTATTTCGGAAAACACAGGAAATCAAACAGGCTGGAGCTACTGCGTCCATGTTCTGTGCATTTCTATCCTCCATTTGAAAAAAACATACAGTCGAATCGATCTTCATCCACTCTGTGAGTTCAAAAGAACCTAGGGGGGAAAAACACACACAAATCACTTACATCACATATTTAAACAGTCTTCATAATTAGGATGAAGGAAGAAAGAAAATTAACTAACAACAATAAAAAATTACAAACTGTCTAGGTTACCAAAAAAAAAAAAGTCACAGCCAGGGTTTTTTGGAATTACCACACTTAGTATCTTGGTGATTTCAGCTGACAAAGGGTATTCCAAGGTATACTCCAATTCTGACTTGGAAGACATTTAATGTTATCATTAAGAAGTAAAAGCTTTAACTTAGGACATGTTTAAAAGAGCAACCTTATTTCCCAAATTTACTTGACTCTTCTTCAGGAGAAGTTCTCCTGATTTCCTGGATTTGTTCTCTCTAGTAGGTGAAGAATCACCAGTTGAATCTATATGGCTATTATATTACCTACTTCATCAAGATGTTGCTAACACAATAACCATCACTTCTGTCTTTATCCCTGGAGTTCTGTGACTTACTTCAGCTAGCCATCCAAGTAAGCCTATTTTGCTAGTGACTGACAAACTGTACTACAGAGATAATTTATATTAAAACAATATATACCCAATTTTAGACACTGAAGTTCACAATGATTAAAAAAATACAATCATATAAAACATGTGTCAGTAATTACTCCTTAAAAATCCTAAAATATGGGCAATTGTTTTTAGTCAAAAAAAATAGTACCAAGAGGAAAAAAAGAACATTTCTTCTACAACACCACATAAAATTATTGTAGCAAAATGCCTGAACAAATAAAATTAAACTTAAATTCTCTTACTCTAGTGCTCTAGACTACATTTTCAATAAATTATATGATGAGCAATAAGTTTTGGTTCAGATTTTTTTTTAACAATTTTTATTGATTTATAATCATTTTACAATGTTGTCTCAAATTCCAGTGTAGAGCACAATTTTTCAGTTATACATGAACATATATATATTCATTGTCGCATTTTTTTCTCTGTGAGTAGTTTTGGTTCAGATTAAGATTCAAGTTGTTCTTCTTTTTTCAGTTCTAAAGCATTGACATCTCCAAATACTAACCAAAATTTGTGATTAAGACAAAACTCTTAAAAAATTTAGAAACTCTAACCATATTAACTAATGTTGTGTAGTCTTATGCTCCAATCTATGTAAAACTGTATTCAGCATTAGGATAAACAATTTTTTTTAAGAGAAGGTGACTTCTTTTTATATCATTAAAAAAAAGAAAATCCACGATGTATTTAGACCATGATACCATTACTCTTGCTTCATGTTACCACAGATCCTTTATTCCAAGTACACACAATCGTTTCACTTAACCATCTACTTTCCCCTTTGTTAGCCTAAAAATCTGCAAGAAAAAAATTTTTTTCAGAACAATAGAGAGCTGTTTTATCTCTGTTGTAGATTAATTCATTTTCCAGAATAGAAATGAAAGGTATGCTAGAGGAGAGGAGTATAATGGATCTAAGAAATCCATTCCTCTTGACCAGAAACTGCAAAGAATCTGAAGGCCTTTGCATCTTCTCTTACCAAGGGATACTTTTTATTACCAAATGCTGTAAATAATGTCCTCATTAATTACACATAGAAATCATCTGAAATGGGCTACCCACGGCTGGCCTCAGTATCCTAACCACAAGCACAAACAGTGACAACTTTCTCTGTAACATCACAGCACTCTCACTGCAGAGCACTTCACTTGTTCAGTGACTACAGCAGATTCTGAAGGATGCATAACATATACTGCAAAGAGCACTACACTGACATTTAGGACGCTTGGGCCGTAGTCTGGCTCTATAATCTTGGTTAAGTTACTAACTTCTTGGAACTTTAGTTTCCTTACTAGCAAATTCAAGATTATAGTATATGACCTCTAAGTTTTCCACTTTAAAAATTCTAAATTTTTATGGCAGGCCTCTATCGGCCAGTAGCTCAATCTGTTACTACAGATATTAATATATAAATCTCTGCATATAATATATAAATCAGTCAGGGCTCCTTTTCTTTTTTTATTGAAGTATAATTGATATACAATGTTGTGTTAGTTTTTGGTGTACAGCACACTGATTCAGTTATACATATATATTCTTTTTCATAAGGACTCCTTTTCTTTAAATAATGACTTCTCTTCTAGATACCCTGTTTCAATCATCTATAAAACTTAAAAACATTATTTGTGTGCTACACAATAAATACTAATGAATATATTGATAAAAATATTTCTAAAATGTTCACATCTATATCCTAGAAAAAAGTTACTTTTAAGTTTCATTTGAAAGACTAAAAAAATTGATTTTTCTCTCCAGTTATTAAAAAGTCATAGGGAGACATATGTACAGCATGGTGACTATAGTTAAAAATACTGTATCGCATACTCAAAAGGTGCTGGGAGTAGATCTTAAAAGTCCCCATCACAAGAAAATTAATTTTTTCATAAGTATGTATGGTGACAGATAACTAGATAGGTAACTAGTGTGGTGATCATTTTGTAATGTATACAAATATTAAATTATTACATTGTACACATGAAACTAGTATAATGTCACATGTCAATTATTGTTCAATTAAAAAAACTGATTTTCTCAAGTAAATGTCTATAAAATAATGATTTTGCTCACTTTCTGTTTTCATAGATACTTTAAAAATCAGTCATTTTGATGTTAAAATTCTACGTAAGATTAAGAACCATATATGACTTTCTTTCTGTCCACGTAATCTTAAATAGCTTGGCTGCCAGGAACAAGACACTACAGACATCCGGACGGGTGCACTTTTCCTTTTCTAAATAAATCTTTTAAAATCTTTCACTGCACAACAGAAAAAGATACTACAGTTAAACAAGTAGTTGAGTGATTAAACAGGTCGACATCTTATTATAAATTTAAGAATTGAAAATTATGTTCTTTAATTCTGGGGACTTCAAATACCATTTAATTCTTTCTATTCAGCCTCATCAAATTCTAGGATGTAGAGAATCACAATACTGGAACTCTGATTCACATGTCTGATGGTAATTGTCAACACAAAGGAAATAAATCTAGTTACTCCAGCAGATACAGACATGCAGGACACAAATGAAAAAGGGGAGACAAACACAGAGAGAAAAACCGGTAGGCAGAGATGAAAAACGGCAACACTGGAAAAGTAAAATCCAGAAGACCTGAGTAAGAAAGAGAAGCATACAGAAAGACTCAGATGGGAGAGAAAAACCAAGACAGGGAAGCAGAAGCACAACCAAGAAAAAGAGAGGCAGGGCAGAGACAAAGCAGCAAGAGAATGGTGAACAGTGAACATGCAGAATGGAACTGATGGGTAGATACAGTGAAAGGAAATGGGACCAGACAGGAGATAGCCAAATGAAGAACAGATAATTTTTATCCCATAATTGTCAAATTACATACTTCTGTAGTTATTTCTCCAATGCTCCCACTAAAAAGGGAACAGACTTTTATATTTACAGAATGATTAACAATGCACATTTATCTTGCAAATTTTTAAAAAATCACATTTACTTTGATAGTACAATTTTGCCATCATGAAGGTCCACGTACTGGATGTGTTAACTTGATGGGGGAATTCTTTCATTATGCATATATATGTCAAATCATCACATTGTACACTCTGAATTTCTTACAATTTTATCTGTCTATTATACCTCAGTAAACCTGGGGGAAAAGGTTCACATATATCAATATACTGGGGAGAAAAAACTAATTTTACATATTTCTATTTTTTTTCCCAAAGTAAATAATGATCGTACCCTAGTTAGGATAAATTCATCCTGCATCAAGGACTCACAGGCACTCATGATTTTACACCACTTGTGGAACAATGGGATCAGACTGAAAACATATTATTGAAATTAACTTACCATTAGAATCAAGATCCACGAATCTTAGTCCTGTTTCCATTTTTCGCCCCTTTTGCTTGACGTAGTATGTCATGCTGTCTCTTCTCCTATGCAGATTTTGTTAATAGCCATTAGTCTGAAGAATTCCTTCTTCTGCAGCCACCTACCAGTTTATTTCTCTGCTGCAGCAGAAGGGTATATAGAAAAAGTTCTTGCTTACTATTCATATTAAACAGAAAAATTCCTTTAACATTTCATAGTTTCACTTACACATGAACTTGCTCCGTTTCCCCAAAACCTCCCCGCCAGAAGTTAAAACAATGAAAATCCCAATCACAGAAAATCAAAACACGTATGGATCAATGTTCATGCTAAGCTGGGAGCAGGGGTAGGGGTGAGGGGAGTGGAAAGATTTAGACATTCAGCAGTTGCCATCTCAAGGAGCCATTTCTTTTCTGTTACACTTCCCTTCTTCACTTATCTCTACAATCTTATGAATAAATGGGTAACAAAAATCTTGACTAGGTAGTCTCCAACTCCTGCAAATTTTAAGTTCAGAGACTACCAAAAGACTTGTGGAAGATGCAGGAATAAAGTTTTTCAAAGTAATTCTAGAAACTAAGGGTTAGGTGCTTTACCTGCTTGAGTTTTCAATGTTCTGGACTGCTTACTGACCAATGGCTCTGAATACATTAAAACACGAACACATACGCCACCTACATTTAAAATAGGGTAGCATTTGTATGCCCATATAAACACTGGGTATTTTATTTTGCAAAAGAGTTAATAAATTCATTAAGTCCTTTTTAAAGGACTCACTACAAACTCACATTTCCTTAAACTGTATACATACACAGAAGAATTAGGGCGAAAAGGGGAGACAGAGTGACAAACACAACAGCTGTTGCAGAACTGGAAATTATCACCACACAAATGTTTTCTGTTTGTTAACATCCTGAGATTCATTTCTATTCCCATTCTCTTTATTATTGGGGTCTAGGTTTCAAACTTATTCTGTATTAGCTACTAAAGAACAATATCCAATAATGAGCTAGCAATAATAATGAACTAGCAGTAAATGGCTTGTTTTTGTTCCACCCTCCCACTACCTTTACCCCCCAAAAAATTTTTGCCAACTTAAAAAATAAAACAAACACTGACATAAGCACCAAAGGCTAGTCAACAGTGGCACTGCAGTGACATTGGTTCTACTTTCTCATTCCTTCCCCCAATCTCAAACCCCACCCTTTGACCTCTGTATATGGGATGAGCCTGAGCAGGAGAGTTGGTGATGTCAGGACTGCGCCGTTCCCACGGATGCTCCTAGAGGCCTGCTGTGCTTCTGGGAACTGGGGCACAGGGATGGCTGTCTGACTGAAACCTAAAACAACAACAATTCACCCCACCCCTCATGTTCCCAAATCCCACAACAGCAGCCAGGCATATACGCTTTATAAGGCCCATCTAATATAGTTTGAATATGGTGAAATCTGAAAGCAAGATCATTCTTAACATGTCAGCGATCTTCCTGGGGGCAGCAGAATGGAGGTTGATAAATCCTCCACGTCCCATGCAACCATATAGTGTGCACATCTAACGTGAGCCATTCTTATCAGCAAGAGAACAAGGTCCTTCCGTATAAGCCTATTTAGTATACATCATAAATTATTGCAGGAGTGGAGCCAGGATTTGTTAGTAAATGTCATTTCAAGAGATAAGTATTTTTACCTTGAGATGCTTAGGCGCACCCCTACCTCTTATAAGTGAACTGAAGCACAAAACGGGTTAATGATTTATTTTATGCCTTCAACTACAGAAAGAGCATTACAAGCCAGGATTTCCTATTCACTATTTAGTGGTTTGTTGGACTTACAGCCTCCTTAAATAGGACCAAAGAGAAGTATATATTGAAAAGGTCCTGACTATTGTCACTAAAACTCTACCTGAAAGAGGATTTTCTCCCAACATTATAACAACTCACATTAGGGCTAAAATTTTAGGAAGGATAGGAAAAAGGAGGAAAAAGATAGGTGGACTGGGGTAGACAGAGGAGGGGATAGTATATTTAACTAACAGGAATGCCACTAAAAAGGGTAAATTGTAGTCCTAGTCCTGCCATTAACTCTGTTTTATGGCCTTGAATAATCCGCTTCTTGATCTTCATTGAAACGCTCTCCAATCTACTCAAACCTGTAACTTTTGAAATGTTTAAGCCATTATTTTATGGTAATCTCAAGCTGCTGGTTATCTACCTCTTTGTCAGAACTAGTGACTCAGAAATGCTAAAATGATTGTTCCTGAAATCTCCTAAAATAACCAAAATGTTTTCTATTAGTCTCCTCATTCCCTTTCACTTTTACAACGAAGTCACAGAAAGAAAAGTACTAAGTTCAACTGAAGACTGTGGTGAGTTTTTAACCATTTATATATCCTAGAACCTAATTTTACCTTTTCAAAACTAGTTTTCCATACCTGTCAACTCCTAATTGATGTCTTTATACTGTGAGCTCACTGTGTATTCGGAACACCAACCCCTGAAAAAGCTTAAGCCAGAGTAGCACAATGGAAGAAACAAACAAACCCAAAACAAAAACAAAGCCAAAAAAGTCACACTCTGAAATACTTCATTATAGACATATATGCAAGGAATGGAGATATCTAAATGGCAAAAGCAAAGCCCTAAAGACAGTGCTGAGTTTATCCCAACCAATTCAAACTTTACCCCCAAAGGTTCTTTTACAATCAAATTATTTGCTAGATATATTTATACATTATTTTTTGAAATGAAAGTTATTACAAACCTATGAGTGCCTTCAAAGTACATAAAGAAAGGAAATTTTAAAACGAAAGTAAAGTTAGCCTTGTGATGAAAAAAAGGAGAAAGAATCAAATTACCTGCCAGCAGGCTGGGGCTGTGCCTGAATCCAAACCGCTGCATTTACCATTCATTCTACAGCTGCATTATTGGGGGAAGGGGAGTTTAGAAGGGCACTGACCCCGAAAGTTCTCAATACTTCTCACTCATCATCAGGAAGGGGGAAGAAGGAAAGTTTTTTCTCTGGGTATTTTTTTGTTTGTTTGTTTTTGTTTTTTTGGCTCCTGAAAAGGCTGGCAAAGAACAGTAACAGTGGAAGCAGTTAGAATATTTCTTAATAAACAATTAAAAAATGCAAAACATTAAGGAATTTAAAACACCACATTTTCGTTAATATAGAAAGAATTTTCACTAGAGTTAGGCAGCCACCCCAAAACAGCATGGCAAAAGGGCACTGGTATAAAGGAAATAAAATACCACACAAAAATCCAAAACAAAACTAAAAACATTTCAAATTAAACCTGGAAGACTAGAAGATTCCAACAGCAGATTTCTGTCCACTACTGAAACATTCCAAAATCCAAGCTTCAAAGGGCGCCTAAATGTATCTTAAATGAAACTTTGTTTTGTTTTGTTTTTTAAGAAAAAAAAAAAGAAAGAAAGCAGTGAACCTGGTTATAAATCCTGCAATATATTACATTAAAAATATCCTAGTACAACAAAAACAAATTTTAAAAGAAATTAAACAAACAAACAAACAAATAAATAAAAACAGTAGCAGCAGAGGTTACCTGTCTGAGCACCTACATTTTCTTAGGAGGGGATCGTGTCTCACCAGCCATATAGCCCATAAACCTTCTCAAAAAGAGTGAGCCAGGAGAAAAATGTAACACAAGATTTGATTTCACAATGTCTCTAAGCTCCCCAAACCCCAAACCGGGGATTCACTGAATGAAGAGAATTTCTTTTTCCATCATTTTCTTCTCGAGAAAAAGAAGAGATGATCTTGGAAGTCAATTACTTCTTTCAATGCCTTCAATACCTTCTCAAAAGTCTGATAAAGTGCTTGATGAAACCAAGTCTCTTGATGGATTTTTCTAATGTTCCAGGGTATTTTCTTATTTGATAGCATATACAGAAATATTTCAAAGTTCAGTGGAGTTAAAGCCAGCAGAAATGATCAATCAAAAGAAAATAACTATTAAAAATTTTAAATGGAATAGTTCATATTTGTGTGTGTGTGTATATATAGTCCACTTTTCATCATGGGTGACATAAAAACAATATCAGAAAGAATTACTTTTAAATACAATTCAGAATTACAATTTTAACAATACACAATAGTGTTACAATATTTCAAATTTTGGCATGATAATGCTTATACATATTTGATAAACACATATTTTTACCTCTCATAATAGCAATAAAGATTATCCAAAAGTTATTCAACAATATGTAAATATATTTTAACTTTCACTTAAATATATGGGCTGTTTTATTTGGGTTCTTCCAGTGTGATCTGTTCATATCCTTTACCTTTCTTTTTGTGGTAATTCAAGAGGATATTCGTGTTTTTAAAGTCTAAGATAATCATTCCTGACCTTTTCACGTTAACATATGAGTGTATGATCCATAAATAGGTTGGTAAGGCTATGTTTTAATATAATGTGAATTCCTAGGATGGATAGCGAGTAAAACTAAAGGCAAAATAATCTCAGATATTTCTTATAATGTAGTTGGTTATTTTGATAACATTTTTTTAAAGGCCACCTACATATTACCTGGTGTCTTATCCCACCCAACACAAACCTTGAATTTTTCATCAGGTAGAGAGGGTGTTTTTCTATTTGTGTTTCCAAATTCATTACTCTAAATACATGTGATATGTAACTACTCCAAGTGTATGTATCATAATCTATGTGGCAACCAGATGGTCTCTACACACATATGAATGATTTAATCAAGTGGTTCTTTCTTCCTTGTTTATTTCTCTATCCCAAATAGTGTGCATCTTCCAAAGTATGGTCATTCAGTGACAGAAGTACCAAGTGAGTCAGAGGTACTCACATAGTCCACAGTATGTCCCACAGTAACCCTGACAGGTCAAATTCTTTTAGATGAAATTAGAATATCCTAAAATAAATTAGAAACTCCTGTATCTGTTTCTAAGGTGAAATGAGACACTGCACAGATTAGAGGTACTATTCTATTTGTCAACAATCAACCTTTCACTCAATTTTAATATTATTTAATTCTACGAAAAAAACAAATTTTATTACATTCCTTTTTTAAAACGGGGGGGGGGGAACTGTACAAGTAAGCATGATCAAACCTCTGTTAGAGCTGGTTAATACTGATCTTTTAATTATTGCCTCGAAGTCTCTCTAGTAGTGTCCAAGAAATTATGTAAAGGTCCATCTGAAGGAAAAAAAGCACTGGAGAGGCAAGAAAGGACTCGGGTAAAAGCTTCAGAGGATTGAAGGGAGATGGAACTTGCTGTTTAAAAAAATTACGTTGAGCTCTGGAGCATCTCCACTTCTCAACACACCTTCCAAACCATTCATTGGGATAGTTTTACCCACATTTAAAGGCTCATATTATATGCAGTTTGGGGGCTTTTATAAATTCAGAAATAAAGAAATATAAAGAGTGGAGAGTATTGAAGGCTTCAGAGTAGGGCTATAAGAGACTCAGTACTACTAAATAAGTCCCCAAACAAAAATGTTCAGTCCACCCTACCCCAAAACCTATGTGTAATAGGAAAAAATACACAGCAAGAAGCACTGAAGAAAAAAGCATGTAGCCTTAAATAAATCATACACCGAACAGTCTAGAACAAAATGAAAAAGCCAAACAACATACATATACAAAAAAGCTAAGAAGCATCTATTCTCCTTATGCCTTTGGGTGAGTATCTCTACCCCGAGGAGTATAATTATGAAAACAACTCATCTGTTTTGTTTTGTTTCATTTTTTTAAGTAAAATACTGTTTCCCATCATGCTCCATTTTCTAGAATCTACCCTTTCTGATTGGTTGGTGTAAACAAAAAGCAAAACACATAAACATGCATGCATGCACGCGCACACACACACACACACATATATACCCCCTCCTAAAATGTGAGAAATGCAAATATATAATGCTGGTATCAGAAATCACTTCAGCTTTATACTTAGGAACTTATAGGCCCTTGATTTGCCCCCCAAAAATATTTTCCCTTGTCCTTATTCTTTAAATGTCCAAACACCAAAAGAAAAAAGGAAAAAATAAAAGGCTTTAAATGCACATGTTTCACGTCAGTGTCTTGTTAACAAAAAAGGTAGCATTTTCTTCACTTTGGCCATTGTTAAAGATGCAAGCATAGATCGGGGAATGTAAAGACTAGCATGTATTAAAAAAAAAATTCAACATTAACAGAGCATATATCTTTCAAAAAAGACTAAAACACTAACAAATACAAGTCAATGCACATATTTTAAACTAGTGTAATTTTATCTACAATGGAGTAAATGTTATTTTGTGTGCCAGACATTGCAATACTGTTCATTTCCCTTTAATCATGCAAACATGCCAATTTTGTCATTTAAAAAAAAAAACTTTACTGGGTCATTCAAGTTGCCCTCCCACACAAATGAAGAAAAAAAAAATCAAAAGAGCCCCTCAAGACTTCCTTAACTATGAACATAAAGCTGATAGAGTATAGGCAGAATTTTCAGATTTGTATAAAAAATTGTAATTTAGGTAGATGTATTCCTTATCCATTACAACACAATGTGAAGTTTTGCTACTCTGAAATTTGTACCTGCTGTACAAAAACAAAAGCAAGGGACCATGAAAAAATTATGTTCTCCATGGTCTGCGAGCCTACACATTTTGAGTAATTTAAAAGGGTGACTCCGAGAGCCTGACATTTTCCTGTACCTCACCTCTTCTGCCTCTCTGTTTGCAGGATCTGGAAAGGAAAGTCAGCAATATCTTAATAGCAGAGGTTTCGTCTATCTCCCCTTTCTTTTCTCCTAACTAATTCTACTCAATTTTCTCTCATCTTCCTGAGCATCTTCCATGAACAGCATTGCAAGTTGGTTTAAAAAAAAAAAGAAAGAAAGAAAAATAGAAAGAAGAAAAAGAAAGTTTTACAAGGATTTTGTTGGTTAATTATTTACCGGTGGAGTCATTCCACCAGGAGTTTGATTTCATTGGCTAGCAGTTGGTTCATGTTGAATAGGCCCCCTGGGAGCTTGGTGAGCAGCTCTCGCTCCGTGGTTTCAGGGTCGCTGTCGACAGAGCTGGAACTTGCGCTCATGTTGTCGACAGCAGTGCTGGCTGGGGGACCCAGCTCCGGCTCACTAGTCTCACTGGCCGTGGACACCACGGAGAGCAGGGACATACGCCGGGTGAGCCGGCCAGAGGGCAGAAGGGAGGCGGCATAATCCGCTATGATACCAGCTACATCTAGATTACAAGCCTTATCAAAGGCGATGAAACCTACATTTGCATTGGCCTCGCAGACACAGAAGGAGCCGTCATCTTTCATCAACAGGTCAATGCCACATACATCCATTCCCAGGATATTAGACACCTGGATAGCTAGCTGCTTCCCTTGTTCACTCAATGAGCACATCATCCCCACACCACCTGGAAAAAGAGAAACAAGGTAAGAAGCTACCAAAATGATTAATTATTGGAGTAGCACTAAGGCTGGCCTTTAAGGCTAACCTCTTCTAAACAGTAGCAAAAACAAAGGTGCTATTCTAGTGTCACTGGGACTCTGAAGTCCAAGCTTCCTTCATTAGGGAATCCCCTTCCAACTAGTCTCTCAACAAATTGATGACTGTACTTTTTCAATATGCTTTTTTTTCTGAAGATATTAAAGCTTTCACTGAATTCTATACTACATACATGCAGCAACATGGAATTTTTGTATAAATACAGTTAAACCACTTAATTTTGTTGTTGTTTTTATCAGTTTATCAGTATTTTGACTTGTAAAAACAACAGAGATGCATAATAGGGATAGAGGATAGAATCTAGAGAAAGGGTGACCTGAACATGGTTCCCTTCCTCTACAGTCCTTATTCTAATCTATTTGCCATTCCTCAGCGAAAAGGAATCTGGGGCTTAAGGTAGCTGGCTGCATGTAGGTGAGATCTTGCATTTTACTGGTATCTGAGAGAAAAGAATCAGAACTAGATTTTCTCATTTGGAGACCAGCTTCAGGAAGCTCCAGACAAGGACTAGAAAGCAAAGAATTTTGACAAAACTTTGACTTAAAGAGCTCTGTGTATACACAGGAGGAAAGCTGACATCAGTACTCTGTGAGTATGCCTGACCTCAGAGAGGCCAAAAAGTAAATGCACAGAAGAGTAGGGTAGGGGAGTCCAGGAAACAGGAAGGTGTCTTTTAACTACCTTAGTAGGGAACTGGCACACTAGTCAATGAATTAAATGACTCTGCTTCTCAGCATCTGAAGGACTGAGGACTTCTGGAATGCTCCAAATGATCAGAGCAGACTTCTGACATAATGTGACAATAGGGACAAAATAATAGCCACCTACAACTTGAATAAAAGAAGTAAGCTCAAGACTTTCTTCTTTTTTTTAAATTTCTGAGTTTTTAAAAAATTTGGGGGGGTGGGTAAATTAGGTTTACTTATTTATTTTTTAATAATAAATGCTTATTGAACCCAGGACCTCGTGCATGGTACACACACACTCTACCACTGAGCTATACCCTCCCCACCAGACTTTCTGAAGCTAAAACAAAACTATGATTATCTAACTAAAACTTCAAGAGAGGAACTGAAGGAGAATTTATTACTACTGGGAGTCTAACTTTTAACTTAGAAAATCTAGCGTAAGACATATTTCAAAGCATATACAAAAAACTAGAGGTGAAATCACAAAAGAAAGATTTAAAAAACTGGATAACTGAATCAGAAAAACTCCTCCCCCAGAAGGAGAGAAATAGAGAGGCATTAATTAAAGAAAAAATCTTCCTGAAGCTTAGAAAAACTGAGTCTGATAGACACAACTTGATAAAATCCAGGTTGGACAGACTAAGAAAAGACAAATATGTAAAAATACCCTGACAAAATAGTTGAGGTCTTAAAATAAAACAACCAAAAAAGGAGAACAAAACAAAAAACAAACTTACGAAGAATAAATTACCTGCACCGCCCCCCTTCCCAAAAAAAAATCAGAGTAGGTTTGGGCATTCAATTACAAAAGTGTAAACTATAAGGCAGTAGAATTGAAGCAAGACTCATGATTTAAAAACCCTATCTCAGCCAACATATTCTCCTTTGAGAAAGAAAGCAAGCTATGAGATGTCTATCACTCACATACACTATCCAGGGAAAATAATCAACGAAAGATATTAACATAAAAGCAAATGACTGAGAATAGAAAACTCAAGATAGGGGAAGATACAGATGTGGAGTAAATAGTGATGAGTAATGATTCTGGCAATACAGGTATAATTAACTCTCAAAAGATGAAGACTGCCTGGGAGTGGATAATGTAAGTGCTACATAAAGATTTCTGAAACAGAAGAGACATATAATACAACAAATTCTAATACAGACTTAAACTAAAACGATTAAATGGTTTCAGCAAAACAATGGAATGTAAAGCCACACGCAGCAATTTTTGTCTGCACTGTTTGATGTTATATACAAAATACTGCTAGAATTGTACTCGACACTTGGAGGTACTCAAAAATATTTGTTCAATAAATGAATGAATCAAAAGGGAGGAGTAAGAAGGAAAGTTAAACTGTTGTAATCCTCTCATTGGAGGAAAGGGAACAGAGGTCATGCATTTTGAGAGTAGAGATGTTGAGGTGTTTTAAAGAGTTTGGATACGAGGTGTTAGACTAGAGAGGGGATCAAGGGTGACTCCAAGGATTTTGGTCTTAACTAGAAAGAGTTTCTCTCTAAACAATAAAGAGAAAATTGGGTATAACACTTGGGAGGGGAGTTAGATGAGGAGTTCAGTTTTAGATATGTTAAGATTAAAATGTCTAACAGACAACTACTTGGAGATATTGAGAGGAAGTGATTTATGTGAGCTTGGTGTTTAGAAAGCAAGCCTAAGGGGGTGGGTATAGCTCTAGTGGTAGAGCACATGCTTAGCACGCACAAGGTCCTAGGTTCGATCCCCAGAACTTCCTCTAAAAATAAATGAACAAACCTAATTACCCACCCCCAAAAAACAAAAAAACAAAAAGGAAGCAAGCCTAAATTCTAGCCTTTGAAAATAACAACATATAGATGGCATTTAAACCCAGGAACTAGATAAGATTACTTTTCAAGAAAGTGAAGTAAACAGATAAGAAAAACCCACACCAAGCTCTGAGGCACTTCAACAGTAAGAGAGCTCAGAAGACATATATTTAAGCAAATCAAAATCAGTAATGCTCTTTGGACCAATGGGTAGAATGGGTTAGGACACAGCTTAAATGAACTCCAATTATACACAAAATAATATATTACCAAAGAGGGAATCTGGTAGACATTTCACACATGTGTGAACTGGGGTACAAACTGAGCCTGGGTGAAAGCTAATTTAGGTTCCAGAGAAATCCAACCTCATTGCTAGAAAAACAACTCTAGTTTATTTATCATATTCGTGGGAAGTCTATTAATCATATTTACATGTGAAAGATGTTTTTCAACATATGAAGTAAAAGGTGAGTTATATACGAATATTCACTGAATAACCCTTAGTATATCCTAGACAGACAGCTGCATTGCTCTTACCTAGTGAGCAGTTGCTTTGCATCCTCCCATCTGTTGAACAGCGTAACATGGTGCCAACCACACGGCCTCCCACAACAATGACACGTACATCCCTTCCATGAGACTCTTTAACATACTTCTGGAACAGGTATGGGGCTTCATGGCGAATAAGATGGCTTAGATCAGCCAAATGGTGCTTATCTCGAGCCAGGAAAACGGCTTTGCCTGTGATCAAAAAAGAAAACAAAGAAAGTATGTAAGTCATCAAACTATGAATAGTTAAGATCTATTCCCTGTATGTTCTTGAGTTCCAATCTTCTCTTTCAGAACCAATTTTTATTTACTAAGCAACTATTTTATTTGGGGGAGGGGTAATTAGGTTTATTTGTTTACTTATTTTATAATGGAGGTCCTGGGGATCCAACCCAGGACTTCCTGTGTACTAAGCAAGTGCTCTACCCCTGAGCTCTATACCCTCTCCCTCAGTTACTTTTTAACCAAGGTAATAGTGCTAAGGTGATTACTAAGACTGTAAAAATTATATAAAGACAAAGTTAACAACCTCCTTCTATCAATCCCTCAATCCTCAAACTCTTACTAGACTCTAGAATTTATTTAAGTATATATTGTGAGGTTGGGTTAAGATTTGTATTCCTCTAGGTTAGCCAATAATACTAGCTTCACTTAACAAAATTATTTTTTCTCTGAGTTAAAACACGTTTGATCTATTAAACAATATATTAAGATACTATATCTGCATATAGCAAAATACCAGTCTATTACTACATACCTTGTTTTATTTCTGAATTCCCTGGCTTATTTCACTATTCATTCCAAATTTTTCAACTTCTGTGCCAACAGAAGTATGTGTTTTAATTTATAACATGGTTATAAATCCTTTGACATTCTTCCCATCAAGATTGGGGGGGGGGGGAATCTATGTCCCAACCCTTGAATGTAAGAGGACCTATGATTACTTCAACCAACAGAATACAGCAGAGGCAATTCTATGTGACATGTGAGGCTAGGTCGCAAAAGGTCACACAGATTGTTGGAGCGTTCACTGTACGAGCCCTGAGACTTCCTGGCTGCCACACTAGAGAGTCAAGTAGAAACAATGCAGTCAAAAGACATGGCTGAACTCTGATCCGGCTATCGCTGTCGAGGCACCAAACCTTGTGAAATACTTGGATTTATGAATCACTTTATGACTTAGGAAATCATCATTTAATGTGAAGTTATTCAAACATCTTTATACACCGTCTTCAAACTATACAAATTGGTAGAGGGCTGATGGAGTCAGTGATCTAAGTTCCCTGTATTGTTGAAGAGGAAGATAAAGATATTAACTTCAGACTCAGTCTAAATTAAGAATCCATCTTAAAATCTCCAGGGTAACCAGAAAATGAACAGAAATAGCTTCTAGCTGAACTGAGCAACTCATAGTAGCCTTGTGTAAGTCTGAGGAACCCGGCACCAAGTAATTTCTCTCCAATAATTCTTCAGAAGTTCTGCTTCAAAACCTATAAATTTCAATTGACAGGAAGTCAATAGCCATGAGCAAACACAAGGAAGATCTAATTAAATTTGAAAAATCTATTTTGTACAGTCACTCACTAATTCTCAAGAGCAATTTCAATATTACGTATGGCAGCAACAACTCACAGACACACCTCTATGACCCCGTGTGTTCTTCACCACCATTGGGAACTCCAGTACTTCTGCTTCATCAATCATTTTAGCAAAATTCTCGTGACCACCTGGTTTGAGCAACAAAGAAATTTAAGAACAGCAACAGAGCTGTATTGTGATAAATTTTACTTACATTAAAGTCAGCAAGACAAGGGAAGTAGAAGGTTAAGAACCTGATGGTTAAGTTTTGTTTTTCTTGGAGAAAGTAATAAATAAAAATTGGAAGTATAGTTAAATATCAGCTTAAAACAATCACACCTTTTAAAATGTATAAAAATTTTTCTTAAACTGTAAATATTCTAATATCCAACTCAAAGATACTGAAAAGTATCTTTCAGTTAAAACAAAGTTTCCAATTCTATAACATTTTTGATATTTTTATCCCTTATTCCTCCACCAGGCAAATAATAGAAGCCCCAAGATCTACTTTAGTAGATGGAACTCCCTGTTTGGATTAAGAAACAGAAGAATGAGTCAGATGAGAAGACTCATCCAAAGTTGAAGACATGCTGCATGTACATGCACGTGCATGCGCGGACATGCACACACACACACACACACACAATTTCTCTTTCTCCATTATAAATCAAAGTTCTGCCTGCACTGAGCCATTCAGTACCCATGGGTTATGTCTTGTTCCTTCTGTTTTTACTGCCCAGGAACAAATGATACAGAAGCAAAGGTAAACCAAAAATAAACTGTAGTTGTAAAAAATTAACATGATGACACAGAGCAATCAGACCAGGGAAAAATTCATTAAACAACTGCAGTATCCTAAATTTGCAGCTTAGAGAAATTAAAATAACCCAGTCTCCAAATTTTGTATCTTCAACATTAGAGCATAGGTAATATTCATTAAATTGATTAATACTCTTTTCTCCTTTCCATTCTCTTAAAATCAGAACTGTAGACTGATTATACAAGCTACATCATCTCAAAAGCATCAGCAAGAAAGAACTCTCAAACTATTAATATTGTCTCTTCTTGTGTAATTGCTAAAAATAGCAATTGTGTCCACATATGCCACACACACTTGAGAAGTTCCCGTCTTTAAAATATTAAAAATAAGACGAGAATGGGAATCTCTCTTTTTTTTTGGGTGGGGGAGGGAATTAGATTTATTTATATGTATTTTTTAGGATGGGAATTTCTTTTTGAAGCCTCATTAACTGTCCAAGCATTCTACTGGACATTTATTTGAAGAAATATTTTAATGAAAAACTATACTGATTTATAGTAAGTCTGATCCTTTCCAAACTAAGAGACCTAGAAAGGCAGGAAATCTATTAGTGCTGCTCCAGTAATCTATACCTGTTTATGACTTCTTACTGCTATTGATATGTGCCCAGATAAATATAAAAACAGAAAGCACAAAAAGCCTTTATAGCTATTTGGTATTGCTCTGGTATTTTTACAGTACTTTCTGCATACTGTTCCACAGCAAACTGGTCTTTTAAAAATTAAAAAAAAAAAGATCCTTTAACACAGATGATTTAGAAGCACTGGCTTAAAGCATACTCGAGTATACTGTCATTTTCTTAAAAAATAAGAAAATATTTATGAAGAATTATCATGAAATGGTAATGAAGATAATCAGAAATTACAGAGATGTCATCAAATTCTATTATCTTTTACTTCAGGGGCTGACAAACCAAACAGATTTGGCACGTAGCCCTTTTTGCGTAATGAAGATTTACTGGAAAACAGCCACACTCATTGTTTAAGCTTTGTCTACAGCAGCTTTCACAATACAACAGTATTACTGAGGATCACAAGAGAGAACTGATGGCCTGGAAAGCGTAAAGTTTTACTATTTGGCCTTTTACAGAAAAAGTTTGCTAAGTCCATTCTACCCATACCATACCCAAATTCGTAATTCTCCTGCCTAGTTTGTTAAAACTGGAAAGTCACTTCTATAAGTTCTTTCATATTCACAAATTTCCTTACATCACATAACACTATTAGTCTAGTATGGCTTTCAGAACTATTGGTGCTCTAAAATTTAGGCGACAAATTCTCATTAGTGAACTCACCATAAGAGAAAGTATCTGGCAGAGGAACACCATGACCTGCCAACTCTTGAAACGTCCAGAACTTATTAACACAGTTCAGTATGGCTTGAGGTCGGTTCATCAACCTGCATCCCATCTTCTCCAGATGGCGCAAAACAGTGATGTCACTATCGCTTTGCACCCAAGGGGTTGGTACTCTCACCACCACCACCTGGGGGTAGGCAGTGATTAGTTCTCCGTTGATCCGTAGACCTGAAATATATAGGAATGAAGCCAAAACCATTAAAGGGGAATATACAATAAAACAGAGGAACAGATCTCTACCAAAGCTTGGGTCCCAAAACCAAATGTACTATTTTGCTAACATTTCACTGGGACACAGAGACATTCCTCCTTAAATTATTGTCTTTTCTAAGAAAAAAAAATTAATGAGAACTTCGGCAGTAGGTAAACAAATTACGGTACATGTCAATACAATGAAATATTACATATCCATTCAATAAAATGTCACAAATCTCTAAGTTTGAATATGGAAAAAATGTCCAGATACATAATGTTAAGTTTTTTTAAAAAGAAAATAACTTTTGTGTTTACATACGCTTGCAAATGTATGACAGGATAACTATAAAAATGGCTTTCTCTAAGGATGAGTGGGTGGCAAGGAAGGAAGAGAAAGGCAGAATAGGGAACTTTAACATTTTGCTCCACACAACTCTTCATCTTCTTTATGTTTTTTTTTAAAGTGAGGACATATACTTTTATAATTAAGAAAAATTTTTAAATATTTTAAATGGTATTTTATCTAATACCATTCTACTTTTAAAGAGGTCCAAAATAATAAGGGAACAAGACACTTGAGTTGCTCCTTAAAACCTATTTTCATTTAAAAAATCAGTATATACACACTTGTAAAATACAAAAATATATAATGTAGTTACCATTTACCTTCCATCCAACATCTTACATAGTTAATAGTACGTATTTTCCCCACTGTATCTACATATAGAAAAATATGTAGATAATTTTTAGAAAAGTAAGATAATTTTGTGATTATTATTTTATGTCACTTTCTCTCATCACTTCAAATTATACCAGACAGCCATGCCAGTGCATATACAGCTTTACTGGGCTCAACAGAATTATATTTAAAGATGCATCATATGATCAATCCCTTATTCATGGACATTCATTCATTCAATATATAGTAAGCAATTACTACGTGTCAGATTCTTTTCTATAATTTGGGAATAGATTATTAAATAAAGCAGATAAAGTCCCTGACTACAGTCACCATGCTGTACATTACATACCCAGGACTTATTTTATAACTGGAAGTTTGTCCTTTTTGACCACCTTCGCCCATTTCCCCCACCCACACTCCCTGCCTCTGGCACCCACCAAATCAAACTGTTGTCTGTATTTGTTCAGTTTTGGTTTGGTTCCAGATATAAATGAGAACACAGTAACTATTTATGTCAGACTTATTTTACCTAATATAATGACTTCAAGGTCCATCCATGTTGTTACAAATAGCAGGGTTTCCTTTTTGTGGCTGAATAATACTCCATTGTGTATATATGTGTGTGTGTAAACACACACCATATTTTCTTTATACATTGATCTGTCAATGGACACTTAAGTTTCCTTCCATGTCTTAATTATAAATATTGCTGCCTCATACATGGGATGCAGATAAATCTTCAAGATAATGATTTCATTTCCTTCTGGTAACATTCAGAAGTAGAACTGCTGGATCCACAATTCTGAGCTAAAAGGGATTTTATCTATTCTGATTAAGGGAACTGAGGTTATGTGCTAGATACTGCCTGAAGGTATTTTACAACATCCCCACCTTTTAATCCCTCCCTGCATGGCAAGGGCTGGAAGCATTTCCCATATTCTCTTGCCAGTAGGATTCCATTTTGCAAATCCACCAATAAGAGACAATTACACAAATTTTTAAAGATCAAGAGAAGTAGAAGTCATTATTCTCCAACAGCAGCAACAGGTAGAGTTGTGATCATCAGCAGGTGTGAGGTTTTTTTTGTCAGTAGCTTCAGACATTCTCCTTAAAATCACTGGCTGCTACAGGCATCTTGAGATCAGCAACAGCAGATTTCTGCAATCCTATGTTTTCTCATTTCCTTGGCTTAAGCAATGACTTGCCTCAATAGTCAGATCTAAACAGCATTTCAGTTTTAATCAGAAAAAAACCTAGTGACCAAATTGGCAGTTAAAAGTTTTAAGACAAGGGTGTGGAGAATGGGAAAGGTGAAAAGGGAACTCAGTTTAGGGCAAAAAGATGCTGGTTCTGGATGTAGATATGAAAGATTTTTTGGTGTTAAGGACATCAAAGTAGAACTATTCTGTAATAGTTGAAGTATGGATTGAAACTATATATTTATGTACATCTAATTCATATTTCTTAGTGTGCAGTGTGTGTGTGTGTGTGTGTGTGTGTGTGTTTATAGGAATCAGACCACGACGTAACAGCTAAAGAAATGGGAATACACAGTCTGAAAAAAGAAAAAGAAAAAATGGAAATACCTAGGACCAAGATTTGATGTAACTCAATTAAGGGACAGGAGAAGGAAGCAAAAACCTGAGGGGAAAAAAAAAACAAACTAAGAAAATCTAGTTGTAAGCAGTACTACTAAAAATAAGAAAAGTCAGTATCATGAGGAGAAAATAATCAAATTCATTAAATGAAACAGAGATAAGAAGACTGAGTTTCTGGAAACCTTGAGTGATCAGGAAAAGAGATACTGTTGATTGTCCAGAGAAAATTCAACCATTATGACATTATCTTCTTGTTTCCCTAAACTGGAGACAGTTTTGTTCCTTTTAAAAAACGGGATAAAGAAGTCAATGCAAGTGTTCTACTCTCAGTCTGCTGCCAACAGAAATTGGGGATATGGGAGTACTTTATCCAAAGCAGAGTCAGATCTACACAGTACTTTATATGGGTATTAATGAGGATGGAACGAAATTCAATACCTCCTGTAACAGGAACAGACACTTTTCTGCCCAGAAAGAAGAGCAGGTACAGATGAATGTGAGCCAAAACAGGCAAAGTGCTACTCATCTCAAGTACTCTTAGTAAATATCACACTTATCTTTGATGTAGAGCTTATAAAACTGACATACAGGGAATGACTCTTTCTTAGATCCCTATTACTCAGTATACACACACAAAATTAATTCCATTCTACTCACTGGGAGAACAGCTATTCCAACTGAATGTGCTTTGCTTTCAACTCCACTTCCTCAAGTACATATTTATTGCCTTTTTTACTTATCATCTAAAACCACAACTTATGAAACTATTCATCAAGTCTTGTTTTGCATTGGGATGGAGCATTCAATATAAATATTCTGGATTTAAGTTTCGAATTAAGTGTATGATTAGCCATTAAAAGCCAATGATGAGTTAACCTTAGAATAGAAATGGGATGGGGGAATAATTTTTGCTCCTATATTTGTAGGATAAAAATGTATCATGTATTAAAAGGCTGCTGCAGTTGTCAAGGCACTGTGAGAAGGTGCTAAGTGCTGATTATTCTCCAAGTTAAAAGATTCCTTTGGGATATTAATAATCTCCTCGCCAGTAGTTAATTGGGGAATCTCTCATGCGGCCTACTGTACACCTGTGCTTTATGAAAGTAGAGTTTGTCTACATGGTTAGGAATAAGTACTAACGTTTTTATCCTCCGGAAATAAGGAACAGACAACTGACAGGCACCTTGCTGACTAGCATTTCTTTTTCTTCCATCCTTTAGGGTTCTAGAGGATTTATCAGGACTTCTGGAATCTTTTTAAAGCTAACACAATGTTAACTTTAACCAGGTAATTCTGAACATTTTAAAATACTCAACTCATTATAAATCTATTTTCCAATTAATCTATTATAGGATATTAATAAAAAATATTAATAAAAGGTTTGGCAAGAGGGCTTAGGTCACAAACTGATGCCTACCATAAATGCAAATCTGTCTTCACTTCAGAAATGTCCTCTTAAATGTTTTTCTTTAAAAAAAAAAGAAAAAAGAAAAAATCACTGGCTTGCTTCCCCAACAAGGTCCCAAACAAATAAAAAATGAAGAAAAGTACCCAAATTTTGAGGACAACCGGACAATTGCTAATGGAAATTTGTGGTATCAAGGATCAGATAATTCTCAAAAGAGTTATACAAAACGCTAAAAAGTCTCTATTAAGGCTGAGTTAACTCCTACATCTAGTAATTATCAAATATCAAAAACAAGTATAATACAAGAATCCATCCTTTTGAGAATATGTATGTCCCTCCTATCTGTGTGGCTACTCCCTAACAAGAAATATTTTATGTTTCTTATCAAAATATCCCTCTTTAACATCCTCAGTAATCCTTTTCCCATCCGTTTCCAAACCTTATCTCACTATTAATCCTATGTAATAACAAAACTTTTTTTCTTCAGAGGTATGGATGCTGTTTTGAAAATGATGAGGAACCAATAAATTTCTTTCCCAGGTCCTTCATCAGTGATACAGAAAGAAACAAAAGGAAGCCTACTACAACAGTATGCCTCATTATCACTGAGCACTGCCGCACTGCAGCTGACAGTCATGTGTTTAAAAAAAGCGAGAGAGAAAAAAAAGGAGAAAGAGATGGGGAAAATAACAAGCAAACAAGCAATCAGATTATGACTGTCCGTTTTAAAAGCATCTTTTATTTTATTGAAGACAATGGCTGGCCGGCTTCTGCTTTAAGTACCTTTAAAAAATACACAATCTCAGGTCAAGATAACCAACTCTATCCCAAAAATTGGCAAAAGGAGGTAAGACAAATCAAATGCAGAGAAATGTGATGCCACTAGCTAAAATAATGCTTATTAATCTCCTTAAATTTTATAATTGCTGGAATTCAAGCACTGAACATGAGTATATTCTCTTTACTTTTTTCTATGGAAAGAAAAAATGGCTCAGGAGAAAAAATGAAAGTGATAAACAGACAAAATATCTGTAAAGGTCTCACTCATTTATCCATTCATTCTTTTATTCATTCAAAAACATTTGAACGCCTACTTTTAAGTCGCTCTGAATCTTGGGATAAAGTCCTAGTCCCACCTCAAAGGTTTTGAGGATCGTGTGGAAAAACGTATGTAAAGTATTCAATAAATGATTGGCACACACTAAGTGGTTAATAATTGTCAGTCACTATCAATTACTCTAAGTGTACAATGGTGGGTTGGGGTACACTGATGGCACATGTGGTAACTGTTACTAGCAATACATCCTGGGAACTCGATTCTTTATCCTATTTTGTTCTCAATTTCCAATCAAATTTGGTTTAATATTTGATGCACGAGGTCTCAGTATAAGAAGCAAGAAGACATAGTTCTATTTTGCTAATTTAGCATGAAAGCTTGTTTTTATGATGTTTTCCTTACTGTTATCCTTATGAAATACTATATCTAACCTCCATAAGACAGCAATCTATATTGAAATGGCTAAAAAAACAAAGCTACATGGAAGAAAAGTGGGGAAATGTATAATTTAAGTACTGTTAATGATGCTAGCCATAGAAATTTACTGCAGTCTTCCAGCAAGACTAGTGCAGAAAAGTGGAGAGAGGAGGCGAAGTATCTTTGTGATGATGTCCTTTAAATGGCAAGTCCCTCTGCCTACTCTGAAAAAGAGTAAACTTTTTAACAGCAGCTACAGGACAAATATTTATAACAAACTATTCTATCCAACTTTTGGCAATCAAGAGCAGCTGACCTAACTTACATGATCTCTAGAACTTTCTGAATACAGCTAAAAGTATAAAGTTATTTATATAGATATTTATATAATATATTTACATATAATTTTAATATATTATATATATTTACATGTAATTTTAAATAAATATTAATTTGGAATAAAAGGAAGAATCAATATCAAACTCTTTGAATACTGAAAATTCTGAGAACTATAGGAAAAGTCAATTAAGGTTTTCCCTCAAATGTTTCATTTAGACCTCAAATAGCAAGGTAGATAATGATGAGGGGGCAGCAAAGGCAAAAACAGAAAGTGAGCAGACCTACTTGCAAGACGCCCTCTGGCCTGTAACAACGACCCCACATCTGATTCAAATCCTAGCTCTCCTGCTTCTCCACTGTGTAACCTCAGGCTAGTTATGAAACTTTTCTGTGCCTCAGGTTCCTCATCTGTAAAATGAGGATAGTAGAAGCAATTCGTTTATAGAGCCGCCATGAGGATTAACTCGGTTAACGTAGTGAAGAAGTGCCTGGCACATAATGAGGACTTAATATCTGCCATCCATTTTCCCCTTTTGCAAAAAAGGGAGACTGAAAACTAGAGTAACTAAAAAGTAAGTTCCCATAACAACTGTATCCCCCAGCACTACCTGGCACACGGTAAGTGTTCAATTATTAGCTACTGGAATTTGCTGAACTTATTTTTAACTAAAATATACAGATTTTAAGAAACAAAGCAGGTGTTTAACACCTAAAAAGCAAAAGTAGAAGGAAAAAAGTTTTAAAGAGCAGAAATTAATGAACTAGGAAGCAAATTTTAATAGAAAAGGCCAGCCAAGCTAAAAGTTGGTCCCTAGAAAACTATTAAGTGTTTGTAAAAGAAATATAATTTTTAAAGTGAAATATATTATCATTCTCTTTCTAGCTCAACTTAGTAACTACATTCACTATTCTAAGTTCTTCTTTGGTGACCTGTCATTTGAGTATCTCTCAGAGAAGTTTTAAGGAATCCGATCATCCAATTTCGTAACTGTCAAAAGTACTGTGCATAAAAAGTAAAAGAATATCATGTTTCTCTAACAGTACCATTTACTGATATTTACTATGTGTCAGACACCATACCACAGCATTTTATACACATCACAAGCAATCCTGAGCACATTATAGAGCAGGCCTTTTGATTTTTATTCCTACTTGTCAAGGAGAGAATCTACCAGTAGGTAAATGAAACAAGACGACCAGTCTGACCAACTGCAAACAGCTTAGTTTAATTACTGTATCAGCCAGGACAACTAGATCTATCTAGTTCTGAAGTTGAAGCTCTTTTCATTTATGTTCCTAAATATTGGAAAGCCCCTGAATTCCATGAATTTAGAGATTTGAGCTCATCATCATTCCTTTGCTTTATAAAGTTCCCCAATGCCTTCAGAAGGCCATTCTAGTCTCATGTTTCCAAATGTTCTGTGGCAGCACCTCCCAGATCCCAGACCTGTATCTTCAACAAGACCATGGTTCCAAGTGAATAAATGTAATTACTTAATTACCAGTTTCACCACTGTGTACCATGGGTTATTAGATTCCCATTCTGGACTAAGAAAAGTAGTCTTAATTGATTTCTGCCCTATCTATGCCAAGTAACCTAGTCTCTGAAGGTCTAGTGTCGGCAATATGCTCTCTGAAATTAATTTCTGTACTGGTTAAGGCTATATAATTCGTAAGCATTTAAAGCACCTCTAGTTAACTTGAGCAGAGAAAAAAAAATAATGGATGGATACAGGATTGTGCACAGAACTAAAAAGTATGCTAAGAAAATTAAGCTCAGAAAAAAGACCAGAGCAATTTTGGGAATCTAAGGAAGCAAGAAACAACCTATGTTTCATCAAAGTGCAATGTCAAAAATGATTTGAAACCTTCTCCTCCTACCCTTGAGTCAAAATGCTCAAATTCAAAGGAAAGGGAGACATAAAGACAGACTCCCAATCTACTGTCTAACTTGACAATAAAGGGGCAGGACACCATGTCTAAGAGCTCCAGCAAGACTGCACAACACGTAAGAGGGAATTTCTCAAAAGGAAATCCATGTGCTGTCAGTGTTTTTTGTTTTGTTTTGTTTTTTTAAAAAGAGGCAGGGGGTGGAATAGACCGTGAAGGACAAGAAACCAGAATGTGCCACAGGCCAAGAACTGAACTAGCAATTTTACCTACGTTGTATTTACTCCTCACAACTTAATAACAATTAGTAGGACGGTTTGGTTGTCCTTACTAACAGCATTTAAGGGGCAAGA
The DNA here is from genome assembly GCF_048564905.1 of Vicugna pacos. NCBI lineage: Eukaryota > Metazoa > Chordata > Mammalia > Artiodactyla > Camelidae > Vicugna > Vicugna pacos. The sequence continues at coordinate 16,681,329 of NC_133020.1, forward strand.
ACCAATGATAACTCAATGTCTTTTAACACTTCATCATTATTTCATCCCACGTCATCACCAAGGGAATTATTCTGACATGGCACTTATAAATCTGCTTATTTATCTGCAGAATATCACATTTCCTAATTTACTTCACTTCAATAGTCTGTAATTTATCAGGGTAACTTTTATTCATACAGTTATATCCTAACTTACCGTACTCAACATCACATGTAAAACTACAGCAATTTCCACAGGCAATTTGATCCCTAAATCTGAAAGAGTTTTTAAAGCATTAGAGATACAACTAATCCAATTCCTTCACTTTCCCGAACTACTCTGGAAGGGGATAGGCAATTACTCTGATAAGAAAGGTATAGTTACCTGGTCCTGGCAGAGAAGAGAAAATTTCATTCGGGTATCCCACTGAATTAATAGGAAAATGTAGACTGATTTAGCATGCTAACAAATATAATCAAAGCTCACTACTACTAATAATAAAAGGGAAAAAAGACCTGGGTTCATAAAAGAAAAGATATGTCTTCCTGATGACTGAAGATAATAACGGTTTTTCCTTGAATACTGTTTTTCTTTGAACACTCAACGACTTATTTTCTGACTTAAGGAAGTACCCAACTGTAAATCCCACCATCCAGCTGGGCTGGAAATCACAGTCCAAGCTTCCAACAGACTAAGCAGAACACAGCTCAACCTGATCATTCCTTGTCTAATTAACATCAAAATAAAAACTATCACATTGGAGAGGATCCTGGAGAAGGGCACAATAATATAAACTTTCTGTAGGACAGTATGGCAATGAACAGTGGTCCCTCTCCTAGGAATTTATGGCGAAGAAATCCTACCTAAGGGTGATACATATATTCTTCCCCTCAGTCTACCCCTGGATAACACCTACTTATCCTTCAGCTTTTAGTGTCACTTACTTAAAGGCATTCTCTGATCTCCTAATCTAATTGGTGAACTCTCTCATCACACTGGACTTTGCTTTTCCAACACTTAATGTGTGTAACTATTTCTTGAACTTTAGTGCAATGTCCACAGCTCCCACTTAGTTTAAGACAGGAACCAGTTAGATTATGTCTATTTTGTCTATTTTATTCTACATCTCCAGTGCTGAGAATTCAGTACCTTGGCACACAGATGACACTGACAAGCAAAAAAAAAAAACCAGCATGTATGTTATGAATGTGTGTGTGTGTTTAGCAGTGATCAATTTATGAATGGTAATATTTCAGATGTATCTGCTTTAATCTTCACATTTTGGTACAGCTTGTTATCAGCTGTATAATTAATAAAATATAAAAGCTACCGACATTCTGAAAAAGAGAAAAAAAGGATCTATCTGCCTAGCACTGTGCTTTGTACATAGTAGGAGCTCTCAAACTGTACCTTTCTCTTCCCTTTGAAATTAACTAAGAGGAAACTTCCAGGGGGGTATTTTACAAAAAAGGATGAGAATAAATTAAAACTATTTAATTATATGAAAACCTACGTGTTATTTGGGGATAGGTTTATCTAATGCAAAATGAAGAAGGACCAAATAGCCAAAATTAGCACAATGAATTAGGACCAGCTGAATTCTCAATAACATCCTTGAACTATCCAAGTCAATTTCATGGGAACATAATAACATTAACTTTAGGGGGCAGGGGAAATTGTGCCTATACTAAAAGCAGAGAATTTATAAATCTACTAGAAATTAAAACCAAAACACCAAACACAGTACATGCAAAAGCAATTTGATTTCTTCTTACAAAACCATTTTTAAAAAGAAGAGACTCTGATATCCAGACTCAATGGCTTTGCAAAGACAAAAATAACACGTGGAAAGGAGATTACAAACTGTTTTAGGTATGAAATCAGTTTTGGAGAGTATAAATCTGGGCTGTTACCATCTCTGAAGACAGATAATGAAGATCTTCATGTAAAGTGTAAAATCACAGGGTCCCTTCAAAAGGTTAATGCATATGTGTAATATAATTTGTTTTATGAAAGGTGCAAATTACATAAGTATGTATTATACATGCATAGAGCCTAAACAATTATACAACACTATTACAAGTCAAATGTATTATCTGTCTTGTTTCATGATCTTCTGTGAACTTTCTCAAAGCAATGTGTATTTCCAGGTGAATTAACTAGAGTGACAGAGAAAGTTTTAGTTTAAATCAGGAAATGATTAACAAATTTCCATCAGTTAACTTTCCCTCCATTTATTTTAACTTTTTATTAAGAAAACTTCTAAGCAGAAAATAAAAATATAATGAATCCAATGTACCATCACCTACTTTCATGAATTATCAATAGATGGCCAACCTTGTTAGTCAGGGTAGTCTAGCTCATCCCAGTCATCTTGAACCCTTTTCTCTAATGGAAACCATATTTGGAAAATTATGGCTTAGCCTTTAATTAACTACTTTTCACACTAGCAAAAATTACATTCACATACCCATCCTCCCTATAGAAAATGGTACAATACCATATTTCCTTTTCCCTAACAGTAACTTCACTTAACAATGTTCTATTTTATCAAGTAGATTTTGAGTATGTATCTCAAAAGGAGGACTCTTGGGCACAAACATTTAACTAGGACACAGAAAGCACTAGTCAAAAAATAAAAAAATATAAACTTCACTTAATTAAAATTTAAAAATTTCACTGACCAGAAAATGCCATTAACAGAGTGAAAAAGGCAAGCCACAGAGAGTAGTCACAGTATATGTATCCAGGAAGACCTGTTCCCAGAATATAACACAAAACAGCAAAGTGAAAAGGAAAAGAGAGACATCTCTATCAAAAAATGAGCATAGGGAGGACGGGAAGATGGAGCAGTAGGAGCATTAAGGACTCTGTCTCACCACCCAGACAACAAGTGGACGATCGTCAGTCTGTTGAAGGACTGAAACTTCCAGGAAAAGACTGGGATGGTAAATGCAGTTAATTTGGGGCAATTTCAGCCCTTTTAAGAGTAAACTACTCATCCCTCACTCTTCAGCCACACTGTGCACTTGGTTCTGGAGCAGCTGACACTCCTTGCATGAGTTAGGGGGTGCTAAAAAGACCCAGCCCTCCAAATATCCAAGATCTCTGCTCTGACGGCTGGGGGCAGCCGAGTTGGGCAAAGCGGCTGAAGTTTTTATTGCACCATTCCCCTCATTGTTACAAGCTCCTCGCTTTCTAACATGTTGTGGCATGAACGGCTCTTAAGGATAAAAGAAAAGATGTCAAAGGTCAAAAGGTGATGTTACAGAGACAGAAAAGCTGAAATAAGTAGGTTTTTGGGGGGGGGGGTCGCATTCAGTTTTGACAGATTGGCATGGAAACGATAGCTGAGAACAAAGTAAAGATGTCCAGTAGGTACCTGAGGAAAAAAAATCAAGTACAATCATTTTCAACCTATGAAGTTATTAAAAAATAGAGATGCTCACTCCCACCTCCGAAACCATCTAGTACTGTGTCTCTTTGACAGAAGCCAGGTCACATGAGAAACACAGACTCCTGGAAATGTGTACTTCAGTATTCCAACCTTTAAACACAGAAACATCGTAAACGGACTCTACTTCACTTAAAGAAAGAAAGAAAGAAACAAACAAACAAACAAACATATACCAAAGCCTGTAGAAGTGATGTTTAGTGAGCAAATGTGTCATATTGCCTTTTAGGTCTCTTCTCACTCAGACTTCAAGAGAATGGGTCCTAACATAACAAAGTGTCTGAGTTTCTGGCTCCAATTTCAACCACAGTTATATGGACATTTACATTTCTAAAAAGTTGTAAAAGCATGTAACAGATACTGGATTTTAGATAAAAGATCTACCTTAATTTGATCAGGAGCTATCTGTCATTGGTGCAAGAGGGTTCAGTGACACTAATTTCCTTTCAAAATAATTTTACGTTTATTTGTGTGATCACTGATTAATGTTGATATCTAATTCTACACACCATACCAATTAACTAATAAGCACATAGTAAGTACTCAAATAGTATTTAATGAAAGAATGAAACAGGCTCTACCCCAGATCTTTTGAATCTAGATAACTAAGTGTTGGACGTAGGGATATATAGTAAAAAAAAAAAAAAAAAAAAAAAAAACCACACACACACACACACACACACACACACACACACAGAATTGGACTGAAAATAAAATGTGCATCTTCCTTATAAATGTAGTAACTACATAAGCACTTCAAACAAAACAACTTAGAAACATTTCTAAAGCAGTTGTTCCTAAAGAAACAACTACTGAAAGATACTGAGAATGGAATAAAAAATGTTGTAAGAGGGCAAAGAGAATAAAAAGTAATTGCTAAGAGAATCTACTTACTTAAATCCATTTTATCATATCATGCTATTAATCAGGCAAGATTCTAGATCTATTAACTAGCCCATCAGTGAAATAACCCTACAATAGTAGATCTGTACTTTGCATTATTATTAATTCCCACAGGAACCACCTCTCCCCATTTTATTGATAAGAAAATTAAAATACGGGGCCTCACATGATTCCAGTCACAAAGCAAGTAAATGACCTAGATGTATTTTAAGTATTTCTTATATCCTTACCCAATACTACCAATAAACTATGAAGTATTTTCTGAAAGTTAACTAAAAATGTCACTTTATGTCACCATATAATGCTCCCTAACAGAAATGATCAATTTAGCTATAACAAGTCACAACTTTTCCAAAACAAAGATGTAAAAATTCCTGAAAATCAGTCCTGAAGAATTTCTACACATCTCAAAAATATCTTCCACAGAATTACAAAAACAGTATGAACTATCGCCAATACAAGTCAAATCATTAGGACACTTTAACTCATAAAACAACTTTATACAGTATTTTACACTATACATACGAAGTATTTAAAAAGAAAGTAAGAACCACAATGGATTTGATTAGTTTACTAGCAAGACCCCTCCCCAATGTGGAACAAATTCCCTTAGAAGCACCTTATAAACAAGGCATTTTAAAACTAGAAGACAATAAAAATGGAAGAAAACTAGTAAGTTATCTTTAATTTCTCTCCCAACTATTTCCTAAATAATACGATAAGGGGTTTAATAAATACTGGCATTTCCATTTCTTCCATAAAACAGTCTAGATTTTTAATTAAATGACACTTAGTAATGATAAGGCTATTAATAAAGGCCCTTATTATTTGTAAAACATGCAGATTCATCAAATTCTCAGTAAAAATCCAAAAATTTACTTAACTATAGCCTTACCAAGGTTTCCTTGCTCAATTGTTAGCACCACCTCATCCATCACCACAGCTCGGAAGTCCAGTTCCTCCTCACAACATTTGGCCTTTAATGCTCGTAAGATCTCTTTTTGGGGATAGTCTTCCCTGATTCGACGATCTGTCAAAAACCACAACTTGGCAGCCACAGAGCTACACATCTTGATCTGTAGTCCTTCCTTTCCTGGGATTATGTCCTCCTGAATGTAAACTCTATCTAGATGGGAAAGAAGATACATATACAATGTAAACTAAGAAATCTGCTCCAATTTTTTGCTTTTACACAAATAAATGCTGTGATTATATACTAACTATAAAAAAATAGGGGGAAAAAACTATATCCCCGTATCTTTCTGTTACTACAAACTTAAACAAATTATATATATTCATGTATCTGTAGTTACTGTTCAATTTTCATCTCTTATTTCATACATGTATATTTTTATTATAAATATATTTATAGGTATGGTTAAAAATGAGATGGCAGCACCTATATTACTGGATAAGCATCAACACTGAATCACTGACATAGCAACTTCAATCAAAATATTTTGAGAACGTGGAAAAAAACTTTAAATATCCAAAATAAATGCCAAAGTTCATCCACCAAAATTTGTTTATTTCAGTCAGGAGTCAGCACGCTCTTACTCAGTGTTTTTATTCTTTCTTTAAATAGAATTAAAAAAACACACACACAAACAGAGTGCTGCTTCTCAGTTTGTATCATGAGCAAGACAACTACTGAAAATCATTTTCATGAAAAGAAGCAAAAAATTACAGATTTTACTAACAAGCATAATAGGTGATTTCAACAGGTTTGTCAGATGACATGGCAAACCTAACAGAAGGAAAGGACAAGGGCTAGGACTAGAGGAAGCAATGACCATACAGATGGATGAGGGGGTAGGGTATAGCTCAGTGGGAGAGCGTGTGCCTCGCATGCATGAGGTCCTGGGTTCAATCCCCAATACCTCCCTTAAAAAGTATAAATAAATAAATAAACCTAATTACCTCCCCCCACCAAAAAAAATAATAATAAAATAAAAGAAGGGTCTACAGATGGATGGCTTCCAGCACTGTAGCAGCTGGGTCTAGTCCCTCGTGCACAATTCACATTCTTTACAACGTTCTTTACACGTCCTGCACCAGAAGAATAGGCCAGAACATCATGGGACAGAGGCACTACCACACATGTACACAACAAACAAACACACACCACCCCCTCCCTCAAAGCTTTGGCTTATCCTGCCTACCACACTCACACACCTGCCCCAGGACCCACGGGCTCAAAGGCATCAGTCACTGGAAACCAGTGAAGGAATAAAGTAATGCGGAAGATATGTACAAGAAAGGGGCTTGGAGCTGTGGAAAAGCGGAGGGAGCTGCCCTCAATTGCGGTGATGCATTAGGCAAAGACCCAAGTAACCAGCAAAGCGGATGCCTGATACCCAGAGCCTCCTGGCCCTGTGTGCCCTTGTTTCACAGCTGTGGTCAAGAACACACCCACTCAAGCTCTAGGCTAGGTATATTAATAACTCAATTTACCCACTAGGAACATGTGATGTGGCCTTAACAGGGCCTTCCAGGCCAATGGAAGAGGGTTTCACTCAGAGGGAAAAGCTCCACAAATCACACCAGAGTATCTAATGTAGAAATGCCCAGTTTCCCTTAAGGGCAACTATAAAAATGCCCTTAAAACGTTTACAATAGGTAGGTTTTGAAACACCCTGTCACTGACCTCCAATACTGCAAAGCCATCTGTGCCTCCCCTGACACTTAGTTCTTGACTACTGATAAACTGCTGAAGTAGCCTTTTTGAAATAAAGAGAAATTCAACAAAGAATTTAATTTTATATTAGAGATAGTCTTCCCATGTAAACTTTGAGAAACACATCAATTTTTTTTAAAATGCCATCTCTGAATAGTCCAGGCTATTTAAATGAGAATCCCAAATAAAGTGCTTCACTCATTTTTCTTGTGAGGCCTCTTCCCAATGGTAATTATCCCAGTAGGGAAAAAAGCAAAATCACAATCTACCATCTGATGATACTAAGGGCATCTCTTACTACTAGAAAAATTCCTTATTCTAGACAAGATATCACATATGAACTCAGAATCAAAAGGCTGAAAAAGAATTAAATATTGGAGGAGACATAAAACCCCAGGGCTTCATTCTTAAGCCCTTCTCTCCTTTTTCTAGAAAAGTCATTCTTAGTCCGGTTTCAACTACTATCATTGACCTACTAAATGTATTTTTCCAACCAGGAGTTCTCAATTGAATATCAGATCCTAATTCAAGTACTAATGGGCTTCCCTAACTAAATGCCACTCACTATTGCCTCAGTTGAGCAAGTAAAATTTTCTCTTTTTACTTCAACACATAGACCTTCCATTGTGATGGTTAAATTTTATGTGTCAACTTACTAGGCAATGCTGCCCAATTGTTTGGTCAAACACTAGCCCACCAGTTACTGTGAAGGCATTCTGCAGATGTGATTACCATCTACAAATCAGGTAACTGAGTAAAGGAGATTATGTGGGTGGGTCTTCAATCAGTTGAAGGCCTAAAGAGCAAAAAATGAGCCTTCCCAGGGAAGGAAATCTGCACCAAAACCATTAGCATAGAGATCCTGCCTGAGTTTCCAGCCTCTTGGCCTGCCCCACAGATTTCAGAACTGCCAGTCCCACAATCACACTAGCCAATTCCTTGAAATTAATCTCTTCCCATCTCTCTCTTTTCTCTCTCTCTCTCAAACTCCCTCCGTCCCCATATATATATTCCATATATGTACACATATATATAAAATATATGTATATACACAGTTGATCCTTCAACAACAAGGGATTGGGGTACCAACCTTCATGGCAGAGTAAATTTCCCATAAAATATAGCTGGCCTTCCACATCCAGGGTTCTCCATCCATGTATTCAATCAGCCACGGATCATGCAGTACTGCAGTACATATTTATGCAAAAAATTCTGCAGATCAGTGGACTTGCACAGTTCCAATGCAAGTTGTTCAAGGGTCAACTGTGTGTGAGTGTGAGATAGATAGAGAGATACATATGGTATTATAGGAAGACAGATGCAATAGAAGCAATGTTTAAAGATGTTGAATGATTACATGCCTTATTAAAACCCAAATACTGGGTTAATTTACTGGTTACTGTAATATCCAAGGTTTAATTTAAATAGCTAATTTCCTGAACACTTTTATATATGCTATTTAAATTAAACCTCAGGTGTTACAGTAACCATTTTACAGATTGAGAAATGGAGGTGAAGAGAGTTAAGAAACTTACCTTAAAAAAATTTTTTTAAGAATATGAAAATGAATATATGCATATTCATGTATGATTGAAAACTTGTGCTGTACACCAGAAATTGACACAACATTGTAAACTGACTATAACTCAATATAAATAAATTTTTTTTAAATTTTAATAATACTAAATAGCAAAATCTCTGGGTTTCAAGAGATTTTCCCAACAGTCTCTTTCCAAATCACACTATGTCCCTATACTGACCTAACAATAAAATTGTACCTTTTAACATTTACTTTGTGATGCTTCAGGTTTTAACCAAGGATTTGTTCATCAAGGCTTTTCTCAACAAGTTCTAATTCTTCCCTGCTCCCCTCCTCAAAATCCAACACAACAAAACCAATTTGGAGGGGGGTGGAATATAGCTCAATTGCAGGCTGCGTGCTTAGCATGCACAAGGTCCTGGGTTCAATCCTCAGTACCTCTATAAAATAAATAAATTAAGTAAGTAAGTAAGTAAGTAAACAAACACAAACCTAATTACCTCCCTCCCCCAAAAAAGTTTTTTAAAAATCCCACAATTTGGAATATGTATGAAATTTTACTTTCTTTCCTCACCTTGCTCTATCCAATATCTCTACATGAGGTGGAGCAGATTACTGTTAGAAATGAGAAAGAATGGGAATAAGAGACAGAGAGTCAAAAGCATTAAGGAGGATGGGAGAAAGGGAGAAACAAACACCCCAAGGGAGCAGGGGAACGTGGTAATTTATTAAAGGTACAGAGAATGAATGATAAAATGGAAATCTCAGAAGTCTCAGAAACAACCAACTAATAGCATTAGTGTAGTTATCCCATTACCCACTATTAACATCCATCAATAAACAATCACAAAAGAAATGTCCCTTTGAAACTTAGGTAGTTCCTCTACAATCTCATCCTTTAGCTAAGATGCCACTTAAAATAATGTCACTGTTTAGGTGCCATTTTCTTTACCACATTAACTTGCAGACTGGAATCCTGTGAAAGCAGGAGCAGGAGGTTAGATATTAATCAAAGTTGAGTTTAAAGTGACAGAAAAATGTATGACAGTCCCTTCCTTTTTCTTGAAAGAGTATATCTCAAAAATGGAGCAAATATCTAATTTTCCAAAGTTTACATGACATATCCACTCATGCTCTCTTCTTATTCATAGCTCTTTCACCTGTGATATCCTTTTTTAAAAAAATACATGATTTTGGGTGAAAAATGAGAGGATAACCATTTTCCTATCCAAACTCAATGTGGTTCCTTTATCAAAAGACTGACAAAAAATAAAAGTAAAACATTGAGTGTTTACACACAAACAGAAAAGGCAATGAAGGTAAGGAAAAGACTACACTTCGGAATACATAAACAAGTGTCTATAAATTCCCCTTCTTCATACAAAAAACACATGCAGGACAAAGGCAAAACAAAGCATACAGGTGGGGTTAAAAACACCCTCCATTTATAATTCACAAAACACATTCCACATGTATTTTCTCACCGAATCTACATGCAATTATGTGAGGAACACAGATATACCTTATTCCACTTTAAAGGAATGACCTGCCCAAGATACCACTTCACAATAATAGATCAAGACTAGTATTCAAGTTTTCTGATTTCTTTATGCTCTTTTCTACTATACCTAAAGATATCAAAGAGAATTTGGATAAAGAAAATACATTCACACTTTGAGTGATTATATGTTCCAAATACTGCGTTAGAGAGGTTATTTGTATCTTCTCACAATCATCCCTGTGACACATTATTCTCTTCATCTGGCAAGTGAAGCTGTACTAGCAGAGGTCACTGACTGCCAAAATTCATACAATTAGAAAGTGGTAGAACCCAGAATCACTTCAAATTCCACACACTCTAGGGCAGACACTGCCACTTGCCTCCCAATATCCGCTTTCTCCTTACTCCTCAGTAATAACATATCTGATAATTAGCTGAGCACAATGCCCTATCGCTAAGAGACTATTCCCTAGGCTTTCTTGGAACTTGATGAGTGAAAGTCAAAGACAGGCTGAGTGAAACTACTGCACTCCAGCTTTCAGGAAGCATACTAAAGATACGAACTCTTCCTTGGCACTTCCTCCATCCTGCTACCTGGAATGTGGATGTCATGGCTACACCATCTGGACTAAGGACAGGATTCAGCCCTAGGAAAAGCACAGCCACAAGTTCTAAGAACTTGAATCTCTGATAATGGGGTACTGCCGTGGCCTAGGACTGCTTACTATCTCTTCTGCACCGGAAGAAACCATCTATCTTATGTAAGTGATATTTGGGGCATCTTTATTATGAGCCACTGAAACTTATCTTAACAAATACACTCTACCATACCATGCTCAAAGGTTATAGGAAATTATTCACTTGACATCAAGGTTTGCATGTTAGCAAATAGTGGTACTGTTTATAAGTGGGACTTTTTACACTACTAAGATCATCATTTTACATTTGATCATTTCACTTTTGCATTTTACATTGCAGAGATTTTCATAACATTCTGGACAAGTATTTCTAAACCCTGTCCGCCAAAAAAAGTCAAAACAGATAAACTAAGAATCTAAGAGAAAACTAAGCATTCCATTAAGTAATACATTTAGTTAATATGGGAGTGCCTACTAGGCACTCTACCTAAAGACACCAAGGTAAACAAGAGACATAGTCCCAGCCCTCACAGCTAAAATGATCTGATGTAACAATGTCTGAGTAAGGAAAGATGATCAACATCACTAAGCACTAGGAAAACACAAATAAAAACATGAAATTACCTCACGCACAGGATTGTTACTATCAAAAATTAAAAATTAAAAAAAAAAACAGAACAAGTGCTGAATGTGGAAAAACTGGAAGCCTTGCAAACTGCTGGTGGGAATGTTAAATGGTGCAGCTGCTGTGGAAAACAGAATGGCAGTTCCTCAAAAAATTAAAAATAGAATCACCATATGATCCGGCAATTCCACTTTTAGGTATATATCCTAAAGAACTGAAAGCTGAGTCTCAAAAAGGTATTTGTACACACATGTTCATTGCAGCATTATTCACAAAAGCTAAAAAATAGACACAGCCCAACTGTACACTGAGAGATGGATAAATACGCAAAATACAGTCTACACATACAATGACTTTAAAAGGAATTTGATTCTGGTAGACGCTTATGACGTGAATGAATCTTCAGGATATTATGCTCCAGTCTCAAAAGTAGTCAAATTCAAAGAGACAAAAAGTAGAATGGTGGGTGTTAAGGGCAGGGAGTTCAGTTCTGCAAGATGAAGAAAAGAGTTCTGGTGAGGGATATGGTAATAGTTGCACAATATGAATGTACTTAATACCATTAACCTGTGAACTTAAAAATGGATAAAACAGTAAATCTTACGCCATCTGTATTTTACAATAAAAAGAAAACTGGAAAAGGAAAAAAATTGTCACGAGCAAATTAACACGCAAACTTTTACACATTCCCAACTAAAGAGTCAGGGAAATGTTACTTTTACTTAAATAACCTGTAGCTTAGTTACTAAAGTTCCTAAAATAGTCTACGGTATCAAAAAAAAAAAAATCCTAAGTTTTCTCTGGAATCCAAATGACATTTCTAATGATTTCACTTAACGGAGAAATGTTACATCAGAATATCTCTGGAACATGACACAAAATTTCAAAAATGTTCCTGAGATACAATGCACAGTACAGCTCAAAGTTCTTAACATGTTAAATAGTCGGCCACCCTTTCAAATTTTCTTTCTAGATATTATGTTGAAAAGAGTTGGGAAGCTGTTAACATAATTGAAGAAAGCTTTATAGATATGGCTAACTGCACACATGTCAAAAGAATAAGCTAACAACTGAGAATTCCAAAGCATCAGGAAAGAATTCCGGGATTGCTGTATTTGAGTAAACCTGCATGAATTTTCAAGATGCAGTTTTCTACTGAAGTATCAAAGTCAGAAATGCTGCCAAATATGGGACAGCAGAGCAGTGAGACAGAACTGGTCTGATCTTACATAGCAAATCCACACTCTGTATTGGAGACTTTATATTTCTAAGAACATGAAGCTAAATATCAGACGGGGTTAAAAAAAAAAGTGGGGAGACAGGTAGACAGAGAAAAGGGGAGCTGAATAAAGCAAAATCATTTAAGGGGTAGGTTTGGATTGTTTTTTTCCAGTTCCAACTTGGTGGTGTTTTGAAAAGTAGTAAAAAATTTGGCATATCAATATTTACACAAATTTTTACAAAGTCACAAATTGGTACACATTTTATAAGAATCTAGTAGACTCCTCCAGACCCTGTGAGGAAAAATACAGGGATCAATGAAACTGGACTGTAAACTTTATGAGGACAGAATCCCCATCTGTTTTATTCTCTACTATTATCCCCAATGGGCAACACAGAGCCTCAGAGAGGACAGGGTTAAGGGTTAGGAGTTACTTTGAAGATTATCAAAAAACCATAGCTATTCTCAACATTCAACACCAAGCAAATGTGTACCCCGTAAGATCTAAACGTAGTCATCAAAATTTTTATTTTTTCAATTTCTCATAAAAAAGCAAGCAACCCAAACCTAATGCTACTTTCCATCATCATCATACAACTGATCTTAAAATAATGACCTCTGTTAACAATTAAAATGGGGGAAGGGGGCAATAATTTCAGTAAGGAAAGGGGAAAAGATTTAAGCAGATGGGTTCCACGCAGACCAGGCTCTAAGGGAGTAGAGCTGGCTAGCTCTGTGGCTTTTGTCCTCCAAGCCAATTTTGAAAGGGAAAAAAACATTGGAAAAGAAAACATTGCAAGTACCAGTTACTATGAGGCCAGAAAATCAGTCTTTTTCTGCAAACCTATCATGTACACAGATGTATATGGCACACAAATCTAAAATGCATTACGTACAGATCCTTCTGGAGGTACTATATTATTTTTTAACAATCCTTAATATGACAGGCAGGAAAATTCCCAAGAAATGAAAGATAATTTCCCCAGCATCTGCACCTAATCTTCCCTATTCAACCTCTCTTGAAACAACTACACATGCCAGCTAACATTTAAAAATGTTCACATAACAGCTAACGTTTAAAAATAATACTTTCTTCACTGTCCTTACCACAATCTACTCCCTCATTAAAATAACATAACTATTACAGTTTATAAAGGTTTTTTTTTTCCACATGCTTATGACTTAGTCCCACTTGTGGAGAATATTCTTTGTGAACCAACCAGCCAGAAAGTCTCCCTAACAAATCAACATCACTCAAGTACTCCCCACAAAACAGCTGTCAGCAAGCAACATCCAATAAAACTCCCTCTATATTTGGTTTTCTCTCTCTTCATAGGTTGTTAGTGGGTACAGAAATTTTTCCTCCAACCATTTTCACTCAGTTTAGGTCTCTGTGCCTGCTCCCCAGAGAAAGATGATAAAAGCTATGTCCCAAAGTGTAACTCGCTCTGCTCTGTCCCATTTCCCCAATCCTGTCCAGTGTTCATGGTGTTCAGTCTTCCAGTAAGAGGTAAGAGGTTTTGAGGAATCAATCTAGTGACTTACCCCAGTAGCAAATTCCACATGAATACAAACTGGGGAAAGAACAAATTGGGAGATATTTTAAAAGGTATGTTTCATCCAAACTAATGCCTGAAGCTTAGTATGTATTCCTTGGTAAAAGGAAAAAAAGAACAGACACTTTGGTCTGTTTCTTCACAATATGAGAAGGGGTAGAAGATTTATAAGATGTTGCTGGTAATTTCCTTCGCGAAGAAAAGGGGACCAAATTAGAAGGGGAAAGAAAAACGGGAACAATTTCTTGCTGTCACTTTCCCATCCACCCCAAGATGCTATCTATCATATTCAATAGGAAACATGAGAAAAATTTTAAAAGCTACCCAACCAGAAATGAAGATAAGTGGAACTTTAGCTGGTAGCCAAGAGTCTAAAGGTTAGATATATCAGCTCCTTACCCCTTGCAAGGGAAAAGGCGTGAAGAGAAAAGTGGCTCTTGACTGAATAGAGGATTGTATGTGACTGAATTTGCTGTTTCCCTTCTTGGCTCTCTGTTTTTATAATCGCAGACTGCCCCCCTCCCTGAAAAACAGACTCCAGTACCTGGTAGGAGTAAGAGAAGATAAGACAGAAAAAAGGGAGACAGAGAAAGAGAGAGAAACATCAACACCATGTTGCCAAACTAACAACTAAATTTATGACATGAAAGAAGAAATTAATAGCTAACCAAGACAGAATGGAATAAACAAAAAGATTACTTCAAAACAAAATAGGCCTCCTCCCCTTTGACACACTAACTAAATAATATCCAATAACTATCAGAGAAGAAATTTATCTATGACTGTATTATGACTATGTTAGAAGTTTTCGTTTCAAAAGTTATGAAATAAATGGTGAATCTCCGTGACTGGAGTTTCTGAGAGTGTTTTATTCTAAATGACTATCATAGAGTATTTGGACAATGAATTGTTTTTAAGAAATTGTCTTAAAAACCCACACATAAACAAAAAAAGTGACCTTGAAACTATCCAATATTATGAAATAAAGTGAGATTTAAATAACATTTACATTTTAATGGTTACAGTTAAAAATTAAGTCGTCCACAATGAACACATCAAGCCCACAAAAGAGAAATCTTCCATATTAGGCTGCCCATATAGTTTCTTTTTTTAAAAATGTCTCTTTTATTTATTTTTTTTTTTTGGTGGAGAAGGTATTTGGTTTATTCATTTATTTTTAGAGGGGGTACTGGGGATTCAACCCATGACCTCATACAAGCTAAGCATGTGCTCTACCACTTGAGCTATACCCTCACCCTTACAGTTTCCATACTGATTTCGAATTTAACCCAACTCCACAAAGACGTGGGAACAATTTCTGTAACTAATGGGAAAATAACACACTGAAAGAATTTACATCGAAGTTACATTCGCCATGGTTAGTACAATCGCCCCCCACCTCACAGAATAGAATTAACGCCCCATTTCTATTCACAAACACAAATGGGAGAAAATACGGGGGATTACAAATCTGCTATCAGAGATAAGGATAAATTAGTAAAGTCAATCTGAAGTTATTATCCCCTAACAACGCGGTTTTTTTTTTAAGGGCGGGGGGTGGGTGGTTAAGGAGATCTGCATCACGGTCAAATGCTTAAACAAAAATTAAACGAGACAAGCAATTATTGTCATCCCATTCTTATTCAGAAGGCTGTCAGAGGAAAAAGAGGAAAGACTGTCACACTCTCTAAAATGCACACGTAAGGAGGAAAACGTGGAATTAAAACAGAATAACTGCAGGACCAACATCACCCACTCCGGCCTCGGTCACACACCACAGGAATCTGTCTGACGGCAGCAGGGCCAGCAGCGATCCCCACGCTCCCGAGGACAGGTTAGCACCACGCGTGTGCGCCTCGGGACGCGCATTCCCAGGGTCACCACACCCCCTCACCCACCGGGGACCCGACTCTCCCCGCCCGAGGCCGCCGCCTCCCTCCAGCCTCCCGCCCCCGGCATCCTCAGCCCCTCCCGGCGCGCACGCCCCGCCGCCCCTGGCTCCGAGGCGACCACCGGCCTCCACAAGCCCCCGGCCCCAGGCGCGCACGGCCAGCTTCCCTCCCGACCCCGGCCCAGCTCGTTCGGAGCCCTTTCGGCCCAACTCGGCCGCGGCGGGGAGGGCGGCGGGGGCGGGCGGGCGCGCCTCCGCCTCTCGCCGCGACCCCCGGGGAAGGACGCGAGGGTCCTGCTCACCTGGCTCCGGCGGCTCCTCCCTTGCTCTCGGCCGGAGGCGCCGGGCTGGGGCCTCCGAGGGCAGCGCGGGCGGCCGGGCGGACTGGAAGTCCGAGAAGGAGAGGAGGGGGAGGGGATCGGGATGCCGGGAGCCGCCTCCTTTCTCCTCCTCCTTCGCCGCCGCCGCCGCCGCCGCGGCTCCCGCAGCCAGGCCCAGCGCCCTCGCCCACTCGCCCCCTTCCTCACAGCCGCGCGGCCGGCCCGGCTCTCCCGCACCCCCACCCCCACACACACGCACCCCCACACGCACACTCACACCCGGCCGCTCCTCACTCCCGCGCTCCCGCGCTCCCTCGCTCCCTCACTCGCCTGGCGTGCGCGCGCGCGCGCGGCCCCGCTCACACACAGCGCGCGCGACGCCGGCAGAGGCCGCCCCGCGCTCCCCCGGACCGAGGCGCCGCGCGCCGCCCGCCCGCGTGCTGAGGAGCCCGCGCGCGCCCGAGCCCCGCCCTCCAGGCGCGGCGGCGCGGGGGGCGGGGGGCGGCGGAGCGAGGGGCCGGGCCAGCCGGCCGAACCCGGCCGAGCGGATCTGACACCTGCGTCGGGACCCGCCCCCCGGGCGCCCCGTCCCCACTCGCAGCCATAGCGGGCCCCGCGGGTCGAGGAGAGGCGATGGAGTGCGCGCGCCCGGGGGGAAATGGGAGCGCGAGGGCGCTTCGAGGACGCGCTTTCCCCACCCGCCCCCAAACCGTCCTCACTGAGAAAGGGAAGCGGGTGGGGGGCCGAGGATTGTCCTGGACTCGGAACCGCGGGTGAATCCCTTCCGTTGTACCCCCTGCCGCCCTCACAGGCCCCCCTCGGGCCCCCTTCATCCACACTTTGAACCCTGACGCGAGCCCACCCAGCCTCCCGGGCGCACGCTGCCCCCCCGCCTCCCCCTCGAGTCCTCTCAAACCGTGGTCTTCCCTCCCAAGGCAAAGATTTGGGGACAAAGATCGTAAATACCTTTAAGGTCCCCTGTGTGCGGAATAAAGACAATGCCAATGCACATTGTGAGGCAAATTTGGAAACTACATCATATATTTTCAGGTTTTAAGATACAGACAGGGTAGCGTGGTACAGCCAGCCCTGCCACTTAGAAACCAGTGTCAACCTTGAGCAAATGGTTTACTTAACTTCCTCTGCGTCTTTGTTATGAAAAGAGTATATTCCAAGGTTGCTCTGAGAATGAAATGTAATGATATACTTAAAAGCATTTTGTAGATTCTCAGACTCTAGGTAAAAAAGTGTTCACTTGGTGTTTTTCTTCCCAATATGGCTGAGAAGGGGTAGAAGGTTTGTAAGATGTTGCTGGTAATTTTCCTCTGGTGGGGAAGGTCCAAAAACTCCACACGGAAGGGTCAAAATTTGAATATGTTCAACTATAGTAATGCTTGTTAACAGATTTTTCTAGATCATGAAGAATAAAACCAAAGGTAATAGATGACCCTGCTACCTTACTTGGGAGATTCATTTCCAAATAACCTCAGTCATTTATTAAGACCAATATCCCAGATGTGAGAAACAAGTGTCCTAACAAATTTGCCTTCTTCAGATCACATCCCCTTCTCAGTTGCCTCAGCCAACAAATTCTTTTCAGCATTCCTTTCCCAATCTTTAGGGTCTGCTTTTTTTTTTTTCTGATTTACCTCAGGGGACTGAGAGTCGTTTGAGAAATGTAGCATGACCTGGGGTGTTAATTTATGGGCGGCATCTTAATCTGTGTGATACTTCTCTGTATTTTTGTCTGCTCAACTCTAAGAGTTAACTATAAAAATATTTTATTAAAAAACTATAAAAACAGTTACCTACTCGATTAAGTTGTTATAAGGAGTAAAAATATGGAAGACTTAATGCCCGGCACAAAGCAAGTGATATTCTAAGTGTTTACTGCTGTTATTATATGTTATGATAGAAAGTAACCTATTTTTACAAAAAGCTATTTTTACAAAAGATGGGTTAAGAGGAATAAATAAATATGATGTACTATCCTGAGAAGAAAGGGGGAAGTTCTACAGAAATAAAATGTCGCTGTTTACTCCACCCTGATATTCATCTCCTGGAACATGAAGTACTTCCCTTCAATCTAAAGACAAAGACAAGAATCATTTTGTGATCAAAGAAAGCTTGATCAGAGATATGAACATAATGAGAATCTGGAACAAGAAGCAAATTGGCGCAAAGAAAAGGTTGCAGACCCGCCCAGCAGAGGATCAACAATACCTATTCTATCCTTCAGTCCCACAGTTAAGAATCCCAGTTCATGGTAACTATGCACCGTCCAGAAAGAGCAAGTTATGTTGGTGAAACTGCATAGAGAGTATTTGACTATTAACTCACTGGACACTTGCCTTTTAGAAATTCAGTATATTGTCACTATGTGCCAGATGCATCCTAAGAAACTCAAAACTTTGCTTTTCACTTAATCTAGTCAGGGAAACACATCTAGAAGTTATTTTAAAAAACAAAGCCAATAATATGGCTTAGTATAAAGATAATGATCTTTGGATAATGATCCAATTCATACCTCATATTTTTGTATTAAGTAATGAGGAAGCAGTATAATTATTTTTTGTATTTCCGTAGTGGAAAAACAAGGTCCAGAAAGGCTGAGTTTCTTAGATTCAATCATAATCTTTGTGCTTTCGTGGTAGATATCTGGATAGGCATGGACTTAACATCTCCCTTGGGTAGCAAAGTATTTTAAGTCGTTTATCTTGGTTTAAACATGCACCATTCATTTTGAACCCATAAACTAATATTTTTCAGGAGGCTGAGGTCAGTTGAATCCCTTGAGAAAACATTATCGTGAGTAACTTATCATCTCTGGAGTCAGATGAATCTGATGTATCTGCTTTGAAATGCCAGCTTCATTTACTACCACCATGGTTGCTTTACCTCATTAAGCCTCAGTTTTCTTATCAACAAAATGAAGATCAACTACTTAATTAAGTTATAAGGATTAATGAGGTAACTCAAATATAATACACTACATAGTAAATGCTCAATAAATATTAGCTATTATTATACAAGACCGATACCAAAATAGTTAAATGCCAAAGAGAACTTATACAATATTTAGATCTTTGTGGTAATAGTACAAATAGTTATATTTCCTGAGGTCCCTGTGAGTGTGAGACCAACCCTATCCTGAGTAATATATTTGAGACGAAATTGAAGGGTATCCTTTGCCTAAAGCAAAACATTTCCAGATTTTTGTTCTTATTTCTAGACACAATATAACCAATGAAGGGCTTAAATCAGAATATCTGGGATTGGGATCCAGACACCAATATTTTGTAAAACTCTTCTGGGAATTCTACTGTGCAGCCAAGCTAAAGACCAAAGTTTAGACAACAGAGATGCTGGGATTATGCGTTTATGACCACATTGAAACGTACACATTATCTAGACATCTCAGTTAATCAGATTAGCTGGTTAGAATATGACAGCTGGATTTGCAGCAGGTT
Source organism: Vicugna pacos (assembly GCF_048564905.1). Taxonomy (NCBI): domain Eukaryota; kingdom Metazoa; phylum Chordata; class Mammalia; order Artiodactyla; family Camelidae; genus Vicugna; species Vicugna pacos. Next base: position 16,701,105 of record NC_133020.1, read on the forward strand.
CTTGGTAGGCAATATGAATAGAGGGAAGGCACGTGAAAGAAGAGAGTTTGATGAAAACAAAATCTCCCCCAGCAAAGTTACCCAGAGTCTCTAATTTGACTTGTGTTGCACTGGTGTGCAACTGCCTCAGCGGGAAGAGCCTAACTCACCTAGTGTTATCTAGATTGTGAGCCGAGCAAAAATCTCTATGCAAAAATCTCTACGTACTCCCATAGATACCATCTGGTGCAAATCTTTTCCTCCTGGGTTTAAAGACAAAGAAACTGGGATCTGATCAAAACTAAAGGCCTTAAAGTAGTAAAGAGAAAAACTGTAAATAGAAGTGAATCTAGAATTGTTATCAGTACCTAAAATAGTGTTCTTCATGGAGTATCTGATGTGAATCATGTGGGTGGAGAAAAGGCAGTGGGCGTCTCGTAAGGGAAGCTACACTAGCAGATAAGGAGCAGGAGCAGGAGCAGCAGCTGCAGGAGATCCAGCTCTCCCCGAGCTTCCTCTCCCAGAGCCAGCCGGCTAGAACCAGCCCAGCAACAGCAGTCTTCACAGAAGAGCTAAACACTGACCTAGCCTTTCTCCACCCACATCCCCTCCCTTTTCCTCCATTCCATTTCTGTACATTAAGCTGAGTACCTCTCTAACTATGCTAAAATGCCAATGCCAGACACAAAGCAGGATGGGGTGGGGAAAGGGAAGAAAGATCATATGTTGGCTGAATCAGAGAAGGAAAGGCGGTAAAGAAAAAAAAAAAAAGACTTAGAGGAGTGATGTGGGTTTCCCCCTCCTTTAATTGTACCTGGTTACTATTTCTTTTTCCCCTACTACATAGAAGTAAACCAGGATGTTTAAAATGAAGATTCTTTGATCTTCACCCCTGACCTTGCACATTAGCCTGAGTACCTATCTGCATTTTTTGAGTCAAACTCAAAGCTTATGGAATCAGCCAGAAGTCTGCGTTTTTAACAAGCCTACCGAGTGATTTTTAGACATATGAGTTTGAGAATGGAGTCTTAAAGAGACAACCATTTGTAAAATGTCCTTTATTTAAAGCACTCAGCATTTATAAATTCATGTTAAGCCTCAAGCAACCTTGCAGTGTTGAGCAAATGTTGTTAGTCTCTCCCCTGACAGAAGAGAAGATTGAAGCAATGAGATTAAATCATTGGCAGCAATGTCCTAGACTCCGGATTCTGGGAAGAAGAGAGAAGGGAATAAGTAAACGTGGAAAGCAGCACATTCTCTTCTAAAGAACAGAGGAAGCCTCAAGTAATAAGAGAAAAAAAGAAAACAAGAGCTCTCCATTTGGCACAGGGAAATGTGATTGAATTGGTAGACATTTCAACCACGGAAACGATAGACTTCAAAGCACACATGGGCTGCACAGATCTGCCACACATCTGTGTCACCAGCAGCACCCTGAATGATCAACAAATATTTCCAGGTTGAATGGAACATGAAGGAATGGGTTCTAGGAGCATCCTAATGACCTGGCACTGTCATGATTGTCCAGATCCACTTTGCCGTCTTTTACACACTCAGAAAGTTACACTAGGGAGCCCTGTTCGTTAGTCTCAGCTCACATAGTCACCCTTGATGCAAAGAAACAGAACAACTTATATCTATTCTGTCCAAATCCGTATCTGCCCTTCATTTTCTTATCTGTTTCTTCATTTTCTTTTGAAATCATTTTTGCTCTCTTGGGTTTCAATCCCATATTGATCATCAAGCTAGATTGTGTTTGTTTAATCTTCCTTGCTTTTCCCATTTAACGTTTCTTCCATCAGTTCCACCTAAACCCCCAGTTTCCTTGATTTTTCATCTCTTTCTCAATGCTTTTCAATTTGGGTTTCATACTAGCAGCGTGATATAAGGTCAGAGGAGAGAGAAGAGAGGAAGAAAGAAAAAAGGAAAATTTATGTTGAGTGACAGTGAAATAACTAGGTGAATCTCTAATATACAAGTTCCAGTCCTTCTTGCTAGTTTCCCAAAACTTTTCTGGACAACCCGGGGAGACAACCTAGACCAAGACAGAGGACCTGTAATACTGGCTTCCTTGGTAAGTAAATGGTGAATGAAAACTTAGGCATGAGGAAATTGCCATAGAAATATTTGAAACATATATAATTATAACGTGTCCCCAGTTTCATAATAAATCTAACATGTCTTAGAACATGAAATGTTCTCAGAGCCTTTTTATTAAACAGTTTAATTCTCCTAAAAACCCTGCTGGGTTTGAGTGTCTTCCTTTTACAAAAGAGCAAACTGAGGAACAGAAAGGTTGAATAACTTGTCCGAACTCCCACAACTAGCAAGTGGCAAAAGCATGATTTGAATCCAAACATCCAAGTTCATACTTTGGTGGGGAGGTGGGAGGGTGGCTCAGTGTTTAGAGTGCGTGCTCATGCACGAGGTCCTGGGCTCAATCCACAGTACCTCCACTAAAAATTAATAAACCTAATCACCACCCCCCAAGAGTACATACTCTTAACCAATTTCTTATAATCCCTCCAAGACTAGACAATTGATTCTGTCTGCAGTTTCACTCCACTACTTAGTATGTAAAAGTTTTATTTAGCTGTAGATGCTTATGTCTCTAACATCATATACAAACATTTGATAAATAATGGTACGTATGTATTAGAATTTGTAGGTAAACAACAAGCTTATACTGTATAGCACAGGAAGCTATATTCAATGTCTTGCAGTAACTTACAGTGAAAAAGAATATGAAAACAAACGTATGTATGTGCACGTATGACTGAAGCATTGTGCTGTACACCAGAAACCGACACAACATTATAAACTGACTATACTTCAGTAAACATATATATATAAAAGAATTTGTCACAAAGGATCTGAGTCCATTAACAAGCATATATAAAGCATGTATAAAGATTTAACCAAAAATACTGTTATTCTCCAAATATATATAGATTCTATTGTGATTAACTAAGTACAAATCCATTTGTCATAAATGAATTTGCTAAAGCTGTGGAAGCCTTTTCATTATGCTTTTTCTCAAACTTCAGTTACTAAAAATAAATCTACTGTTTTGTGGGAAACTGTGAAATGTTTTGAGCTTTAAAAGGGGACCCACTGACATCTTGGGACAGAAAGGGTTTAGCAGAAATTCAGGGTTTAACAGACAAGCCAGAGTTCAGCACCTTAGAGAGAGGGCAAAAGCAGGTCAGTGTCCTTGGCAGTCCCAGCTGGTAGATGTGATGTCACCGGAGAAGTGGAGCGGGGAGCAGGGGAGGTGGAATTTAAGGTGGGAAAAGCGGAGAGACCCTTTGAAGGGGAGAACTGTGGGGGCGGGAGAGGAGGAATTTACAGAGGCGGACTGAAGTCAGCCTTTTATAGGCTGATCGCAGAAACAGCTGAAATACCACTTCCTCCTCCCTCTTCCCGGCCTGCTTCTCCCCCAGGGCCTCACACCCTACCTCCGATTCACCATCAGACCCCCTCTGCTGGAGACAAAGACAGCAGAGAAAGGAATGAGGGGGAAAGACCAGCCTGAAAGGGAATAATTTCATTACAGGAGAGAGTGGTGAGGAAAGAAGTGAAGAGAATTTTATTCAAATCCAGGGAAACATGATGGAGAAGAAGAAAAACAAAAGAGCAGATGAAAAAATAGTGGGAAGAAAAGGAGGAAAAGATGACTGAATGAAACAAAAGACATATTAATGAATGGAGCAAAAGTAGTACTGGAAATTCAATTATAAGAACTTCTAATTAACTTTTTAAAATGAAGTGAGCAAAGAGCTGTGGAAGACATCATAATGCTGCAAGCTGGAACCATCAAAATTTTGTAGTGTTTTTGCAACAAAGCAAAACTTGGATGGTCCCAACTAGGACTTCCCTCCCCAGCCCGCATCCAAGTTCAAAGCTGTGCTGCCTCTGTGTTTAATCTGCCGAGATCCAGAAGTTCTCATGACCAAAAGCTAAATATCATTCCAGGTGTAGGTAGTCCCTGTTTAATTTGGTTAATAATCATAGTAATAACAATAACTACCCTTGGAATGTGGAAATAGTGCATTTCAACATCTCTCCTTTTGAAATGCCATACATTTCGCATATTAATCACCCAAAATAAATTCTCCAATCCTGTTCAATTAATCTCTGATCAACATTGAATGTCTTTCCATCATGTCCAATAAATAGCTCTCTCATCTAACAGCAACAAAAAACCCTCTTTCTCATTTAAGAACTGGTAGTGTTCCTTTCTGGATGATCCCCTGGTGTAACCAAAACATACATGTAATATACATGCCAAGATAAACAGCATCGAGAAAGAAAGAAGAGAGAAAAACTGCGAAACATCTTACCAAGATATCAAAACTAGGGATCTATCTATATATACATATACATATACATACATATATATTTAGTGCCGACATCTGGAAGGACGTTGCCTTTCTTTCCCTCTTTCTTTTGAATTTCTTCCTTTTAAAAAAAAATATATATTAATGTGCAATTTTGTTTTTTTAATTTTGTGGGGGAGGGTAATTACATTTATTATTTTTTTTAGTGGAGGTATTGGCTATTGAACCCAGGACCTCATGCATGCTAAGCAGGCACTCTACCACTAAGCTACACCCTCCCCCAAATTTCTCCCTTTTCTAAGGAAGGAATTTTTATTGTTTATCTTGTTTTTCTCCTTCATTTCCCCTTTCTCCAAATCTCCCTTTTTCTCTCTTGTTGCAACAACTTCTCTATTTCCATCTCAGGTTGCCCCTGTATTTCCTTCTGACTTTGTTGTGTCTTGGCTTAGTCAGCCAGACTGCCACTAAAAACTTTCAGAGCTGGAATCAGAACAGCGCATTTGGCAAAAAGTCAGTCACACATACCACACAACCACAAACAAGCACTCTGACTGCAAAATCCTTTCAACAATACATTCCTGTTTCTTGCAGTCAGCAGTTCGCATTAGACCCATGATCTGAAATAAGCAACACATAGATTCACATACATTCTGCAGGCACATGGCTTCTGCAGGCAGCTCACAAAGACACAATCTCTGCAGAAAGGTCCTGCAGACAGCACATCCCGGCCGCGCATTCCCCGCCCCTTCCAGAGTTCTTCCTGACTGGCTCTTTCTCCCAGCCGCCTCCTCCCCTCACGCTGCCTGGCAAGGACTCCCCTCCTTTTCCGGCAGTTCTTGAAGTAACTGCGGTGCCATCCATCACCCTCCCAGCAGATCCTCAAGCAAAGCAATTGTTTCCTGAAGCTCTTTTCTCCGAGACTGGGAACTTGCTCTGGTGAGAAAGGACTGTCAGCACAGAATCTCCTTCTGGAACACAATACTGTGGGCTGGTCCCTACTGCCCTCACTGTTTCTACATAGAGGTTTTCATTTTGACATGGAAGGCTTGGGGAGAAGGAAAAAGAGGAGAAAGCAGACAGAAAAAGGGAAGGAAGGGGAAAAGAGACAGCCCCAGTAGACACTTCAACGAAGATAACTTGCACAAAAGCAGAAAAACAGACTTACAGGGGGAAAGCAGAGGAGAGATAAAATGGAGGACGAAGTACAAAAGTCAAAGGAAACAGAGAGAAAAGATAAAAGTATGAAAGATTCCTTTTAACAGTTTATTGAGCTTTTTGTTACCCAATAAGTTATCAACGAGACCCTAGAGGCAGGACAGAAGATCTTTAGAAAAAAGGCCAATAGGAGAAGCAGAAATAAAGAGAATATAATCTCCTGATAAGATTATACATTGCAATTGTTGAGATATACTTACACGAAAAATGTGTCTGTCGTGTATATGAAATTCAGATGGATTGACCATCCAGCATTTTATCTGGCAAGCACATCCTCAGAGGATTCTGATACACACTCAGTGTATCACATACACATACAGTTCGAGAAATACTGATATGAAGGAAGGCCTACATTTAGTAGAAACACCCAGAGGTGTTTGCAAAGTAGATTCTTACCCACAACACAGTTGTGCCACACTGAAGCCCCAAGAAGCTCAATAACCTTCTTTCTGATTTTTGATTTGGATAATTTTGATGCACTGAAGTCTGATAACCCCTGACTGCCCACGGTTCCTTCATGGGGCCCTCCCTCAACTTGAATACAATTTGTCAGGTTAATTAAACAAGGGGCCATTGGACTGAACCAGCTCTGATGCCGAAACAGCCTATAAAAGCAAACCAAAATCTGAGCCTGTAAATGTCTCAAGGTTTCAAAATCGACAACTAAGAACTACCAATCACAAACCGCCAAATAGGCTTTAAGCTACAGCATTGCCTTGCTTGGGCCTTTTCCCTATAAAGTCTCTCCCCAGCTTCCATGGGCGGAGCACTCCTATCTACAACCAGTTTGGCGCTGCCCAATTAGAATTGATTTTTCACAAAAACTCTTAATTTTAATATGCCACAGTGTATCTTTTAACTGTTCTGTTGTCAGAAAAAGGAGCCAAAAGAGCCCCTTCAGTGACCTCCAGGAGCAATGAGGGGCCAGGTGTAGGTCGCCACTGAGCCCACTGAGCTCACTGCTCTCACTGTGTCTGGAGGTCACAGGTGAGTTCCTCTTGGATCCTAGCTCCGCAGCCCTTGTGTTGTGAGCTGTCAGACTATCTGAGCATTTTTCCAGCCTGGGTCCAGAAACTAGCCGGAGTCAAACCGGGTCCAGCTTAGAAACCAGATGGGTCCAGTGTGAGGTCTTAGGTGAATAAAATTTTAAGGCTGAACAAGTATGTTAACCTCACCAAAGATTACCTTGAATTACAGTGGCCAGAGAGGGGAACTCTTAACCCAGATCCATTGAAGAGATGCCCCAGAGAAAAAGGGCTCTTAGCCAAGCACTCACTACAAAGAGCGGAGGGGAAACTGTGGGAAGCTGCTAGGGCTCCTCGCCTCCCCGAGGCCTGCAGACAGGATCCTGGGAAAGCTGGCAGAAGCCAGCCAAGCGTGAGAATTCTGACCAAAGTTAGCTCTCCCAGGTCTCTCTGTGGTGCCTGGCCAAGAGAGGAAGGTAAAATTTCATGTTGTCCTTGCCTTTCCAAATTCAGGCTCTTGTGAATTTGGTTTGGGGGTACCCACTGGTTATCCACCCCTTCTCTCCCAGGGACAGCCATTGCCTTCTTGTCCCATTTTGTGTCCTGAGAACTTGGCTTGGCTCTCTGCCTGCCTGGGACACCCAGGTTGTTGGTTCTCGTGTATGCAGGCAGCTCAGCCCTACCCCACCCCCTACAAAATGCGGCCAGCCAGAAATGTGGGCTGTGCCCTATTTGTGGCTAGGGTCCTACTGACTGTTTCTGGCCCTCCCTTTGGGCTATTTTTCGAAGTGGCTCTGAATCTTGGGGAGTTAGTGTCTTTAGCACCCTCGTTGGGGACACCTCTTGCATCCTTGGGGTCACTCAAAACTCCCAGGAGTATTTACTGTTTGCTCCATCTGAAACCTGCAAGATATTTGAAGAGATTTTTCTTTTTGAAGTAGCTCTATGGTCAGAAATTGGCCTCATCAGAAGCTGATATTCAAAGCCTTATAGGAACTGTTTTTTTTAGGAATTCTCTAAGTTAAAATGAAACTATGTACCCAGAGGGAAAGAAAAACATCGAGGCCATTGTGGAAAACATTCACAAAAAAACATTCCAAAGACACACAGCTCTAAATCCAGAACATAGTTATCTGGATTTCCGTCTTAGCTGGAAATCTCCCTGAAACAAATAGAAGCTAATGTAGGTGGGTGGGTGGGTGGGTCAGCTTCGATCTGTCCTTGCCCGACAAATTAAGTCAAAAACAGAGAGTGCAATTCTGGAAGCAATTCAAAGCCAGAGTAAAACTCAAGTGGACTTTAAGGAGTCAGTATGAACCCTGGGGTGGGGAGGGTATAGCTCAGCTGTAGAGCGAGTGTTCAGCATGCATGAGGTCCTGGGTTCAGTCCCTGGTACCTCCATAAACAAACAAACCTAACTCCCCCCCACCACCAAAAAACAACCACCAAAAATAAAGATCCCCTGGAAACACTGGCCTGCTGTTCTGTTTACAGGATTCCTGGCAGCCTTACCAGGTGAATAAGGAAGGTCCATTCCTGGCAGGCCCTTAACTCTGGCAATCAGCCCTGAATCTGGAACTAATGCCAGAGCTGCAAAACGAAAGTCCCTAGACTTTCTCGCTAGGATGGTTTTAGTTACTATAATTGCTTGACATTACTTATCAGCTAAACAAGGAGAAATTTGTGCCACAGCAAAGCTCCTCCTCTTGTACCTGGGTCAATACCACTGGTATTTTACCAAATACAAGAGATGAATAAATCAGCCACTTGGCTAAAGCAGGTTGATGACCTTTGGGTACATCCTCTGGTTTAGATGATAACAATTGGTTTGGTTCATGGAAGGTCCTGAACCTTGGCCTAATATTCATCGTTGTTGTTTCCTTGGTGCACTGTGTTCTCTCAAAGGTCTTAAATGCATATTCATAGCCATCAGCAGTACATCAGATGGTCTCACTGTGCTTGGAGAACAAAAACAAGATGAGTAACAAAAACAATTCTACTATCAACCTGACGTCATAATCAGTATCACCATGAGACAAGAGCAACTTAGCTCTGATGGTGACTTAGAGCAGCTCTAATACCAAATTTCTGGTAAATCTCTCATGAAAGAGAGGATGGTCAAAGGAAGAAGTTGTTAAATTAATTGAACAGGGGCCGTGAGACTGAGGTGGCTCTTATTCCAAGGCAGCCTACATAACCAAACCAAAATCTAAGCCTTGTAGATGCCTCAGGGTTACAAAATTAAAACCCAAGGATAATCAATCACCAACAGCCAAGTAGGCTTTGAGCTACAGCCGAGCAATAATTTCTCTTGCCTTGTTTCTGCCGTTTTTCTCTGCAGGATGCTATTGGTAGAGTGAGCCTAACCACTTCCAGTCTGGCACTACCAGATTCAAATCCACTTTTGCTCAAACTCAAATTTTTAATATGCCTCAGTTTATCTTTAACATGAACACTGCAATTCTATATATTTATATATGCAGGTCATACTGCATTGCATTAACTTTTTAGAAGATGGAGGAAAATAAACACAATTTATCAAAATTTGTGAGAAGCAGCAAAAGCAACGTGTAGAGGGAAATTTATGTCATTGAATGCATATATTAAACAAAAACATCTAGAAACTAGAAAAACGGTGCAAATGAAATCCAATTTTAGCAGAGGAAAGAAGTAAGATTCAGAGCTGAAATCAGTGAAACCAATTCTCTACAAGCTCTTCCAAAGGACAGAAGCTTCTATTACTTAATAAGTTACTTCCTAACTTATTCTTTGGGGCCAGCATTACACCAGACAAAGACCTTCTAAAAAATACAACTAACAGGCCAATTATCTCTCATGAACAAATATGCAAAAACTCCTCAACAAAGTATTAACGAATCAAATTCAACAATATATGAGAATTATATCCCATGTCCCAGTGGGATTTAACCCAGGTCATGCAAGGCTATCCAGATGTAATCCATAGCATCAAGGCTAAAGAAGAAAAACCACATGATTATTCCCAGAGATGGAGAGAGGGCTTTTTAGCAAAAATCCAACATCCATCGTGAAAACTCTCAGCATACTAGGAATAAAGAACATTTACAAAAACCTGTAGCTAACATCATACATAGTGAGATGCTAGAAGCTTTCCTACTATGATCCTAACAAGGCAAGGATGTCCTGTCTCACCACTGCTTTTCAACATCATACTAGATGTCCAACTAATGTACGAGGTCCTGGGTTCAACCCCTAGAGCCTCCATGAGGGAGGTAAATAAATAAACTAGCAGGTATCCTACAGTTCAGTTCAGTTTGGCACTATCTACCTGGAGTTAGTGTCAGATCTCACAAGTTAAAAGCTTAGTGACACAAGACTGCTTCCACCTCGGATGCCAGTTCCAAGTCCAGCCTCCTGTACTTCTGACCAACTGGCTACCCATCAAGGTTCTCATAATCCCTTCCTCAAGTACATTAATTTGTTAGAATGGCTCACAGAACTCAGAAAGTGCTTTACTTACTCATTATTACCCATTTATTATAAGACTACAAACTCAGGAACAGCCCAAAGGAAGGGATGCTTTGCATTAGGTGATTTTTTTTTTTTTGCATTAGGTGATTTTTATGGAGGCTTCATTACGTGGGGGTGATTGATTAAAGTACCAGAATAGACAACACCATATTGAACGGGAAAAACCGATTTTGAGGCCTGACCCTCCCTGACTTTGAAACTTACTGTTGAAACTGATGGCTGTCATCAGTTGGATCCCTTGAACTCCAACTTGCTCAATAACCTACCTTCACGGACCAAGCTTGCTTTAATTGTCCCTGCAAACTGCATACCCTCCAAGCTTCCCGAAGCTTGGACAAAACTTCACAAGACTTTAACAAGCATGAAGGATGGTCTTTTGATGTCAGAGGGCAAAAAACTCCACCCTCGGATCTTGCTAATGCCACCACCTTCATAAAGAAGCATGTAACTCAGGTCCATCTGTGCAGAACACTGATTAGCTCACCTTTATTTATCTTGCCTTCAATCTCAACACCTCAGACCACCCTGCCTTTTTATTCCGTAAATACTCCAAGCCCCTCACCTTCAAGGAGGTAGATTTGAGCTATGTTCTCCTCACTTGCCTGTCTCTTGAATGAACCCTTTCCCTGCTGCAAAACCTGACATCTGGCTTGCTGTCTGTATGTCAGACTGGTTTGGTAACATTAGAAAGCTACAGTAATTAAGAACAAACACAGGGCCCAGAAATAGACCCACAGAAATATAGTCAATTGATCTTGAGCAAAGGAACGAGGGCAGTACAATGGAGCAACAAAAGTCTTTTCAACAAATGGTGCTGAACAACTGGACATCCACATACAAAAAAAAAAAATTAATCTAGACCCAGACCGTATGCCCTTCTCAAAAATCAACTTCAATATGTCATAGACCTAACATGAAACACAAAGCTGTAAAAGTAAAACACCTAGAAAATAGCACAGATGGCCTTTGGTTGGTGATGACTTTTCAGATACAACACCAAAAACACTAAGTAGTTGATAAGCTGAACTTCATTAAAATTCCAAACTTACGCTCAGCAAAAGACAACTGTCAGGAGAATGAAAAGCCACAGACTGGAAGAAAATATTTGCAAAAGACATCTGACAAAAGAATGTTTATCCAAAATGTATAAACAACTCTCAAAATTCAATAAGAGTTGGGGAGGGTATAGCTCAGTGGTAGAGTGCATGTTTATCATGCAGAAGGCCCTGAGTTCAATCCCTAGTACCTCCATTTAAAAAAAGAAAAGAAAATGGAAAAACTCAACAAGAAAATGAACAACCTGATTGAAAAACGAGCAAAAGACCTGAACATAACCTCATCGATAGAGATATAAGATGCCAAATAATATATGGAAAAAACACTCCACATCATGTGTCATTAGAGAAATGAGCATCAAAAACAAAGAAATACCGTAATATGCCCATTAGAATGGTTAAAATCCAGAGCACTGATAATATGAGCAACTCTCATGCAGTGCTGAGAATGCGAAGTGATACAGCCACTCTGGGAGACGATTTGGTGTTTTCGTACAAAAATAAATACTATTACCATATGATCCATCAGCTGTGCTCTTTGATATTTACCCAAAGGAAAAACACAAAAAACTGCACAAGGATGCTTATCGCAGCTTCACAACTGCCCAAACTTGGAAACACTCAAGATGCTCTTCAACAGGTGAATACATAATTTAACTGTTTTACATCCAGACAATGGAATATTGTTCAGCACTAAAAAGAAATGAACTACCAAGCCATGAAAAGGCACAGAGGAACCTTAAATGCATGGTTACTAAGAGAAAGAAGCCAGTCTGAAAAAATTACATACTGTATGATTCCAACCATATATATTATAGAAAAAGACAAAACTATGAGGCAGTAACAAGGTCAGTCAGGCAGCTTTTTGTTTCAGGGCTTAGATGGGGAGAAGGAATGAACAGGCGGAGCTCAGAGTCCTTGGAGGGCAGTGGAACTGCTCTGTCTGATATTATAATGGTAGATCCATGTCATTACACATTTGTCAACACCCATAGAATGCACAGCAGTAAGAGTGAACCTTAATCCACTCTTTATAACAGTGGACCTCTCTGGTACAGGACGTTGATGGTGGGGAAGGATGTTGGTATGTGGGGCAGGGAGTCTATGAGAATTCTCTGTATTTTCCACTCAATTTCGCTGTGATCATGAACTGCTCTAAAAAGAAAAATCTATTTGAAATGGTAGCAGGGAAGCAATGGGCTTAAGACAGGGCATGCTTCTCCAGCCATTCTAGAATTACTTGGGGGTAGAATTCACTGGGCTGGTGGTGATCACGCTTTTCAAACACGTCAAACATTCAGGAGAGTCTACGTTTCTATCTCATTTTACACTTGATAGTAAACCTTTCTATCCTTTTAAGCAGCCAGTGCTACTGAGGAGTTATCTCGGTTGTTTCTTCACACATCAGGGAATAAAGAAAGTTCAGCGTCACTTCTCTCTCCCACAAGATTCTTGATTCCTCGAACGTAGTAATTGTGACTGATTCATCTTTTAAAATTACCCGTAGTACTTGGTGAAGTGCCTGGCACTGAGCAGGCAGCCAAATATAAATAAGATATGGTTCTGAGTCATTAGGAGTCTTCCATCCTGTCGGGCAAAGCTCAAGAGCTGTGCTGCATGAAGCACAACAGTCAGTTGAGATAGTAAATAGGGTGTAGGTAGGAAAAGGCAACCAGACCACAAAACTGGTTCGGAGAAGTGATTTGTTGCCCTCTCGTGTCCAGTTTTAGGAAATACATCCTCTCCAGTCCCCAGACAACATTTCCTTCTAATGCAGGGAATGGGTGGGTGAGTCCCTGTGCTGGGTTTTGAGCATGCAACACTGAACAAAGCATCTGCCCACAATCAGCCCACACGGCAGTGGAGACAGTCAGGGAAACAATCCAACGGGGATATTACCCAAGCTGAGTTGTAAAGGATGAGTAGGAATTAGCCAAGTGAACATATGGGTTGTGGTAAATTAAGGATTGTGATGTGGGTTTTTCAATAGAACATAGCACGTACAATGGCTTAGAAGCAAAAGAGCCTGGAGATCTGACAGTACTGTAAGTAATTCAGTGTGGCCGGAAAGCAAGATGCAAACGTGTAGGGGTGGGCGGGCTGGAGAACTGGTGATGAGATATGGAACTAAGAAGGTCCACCCATATCCTAAAGAGAATGAGTTGTCTTTAAGGTTTTTAAGCCAGAGTGACCTAATTGGAGTAGTTCTAGAAAAATTGCTCTTAGGGCTTTGTGTTATAAACAAAGTTGGGGAAACACTGAACTGGGAGACCAGTTAAGACTCTGTTGGAGCAATGACAGGACTGAACTGAACTGAAGTGGTGATGGAAATAAAATGGAGGAAGTGGATGGATTTGAAAGATATTAGAGAGGTAAGATCAACAGGATTTTGGCAACAAAGGGTGTGTGTGGGTGTGTGTGCATGCACATTCGTGCAGGCATACTGGGAATCAAGGTGAGGCAAGGAAAGACACTGAAGAAACTGGGGGTGACTCATACTTGCTTCGATTGGGTAATGGGGTGACAGTAACAACACAGTCCTAGGATGGGATAGACTTGCAAGGAAGATGACTCAATTTTACATACGCATAGAAAAGGCAATTTAGCTTACTCAACATTTATTCAAATGTTCTTTCTCCTTGTGCACCTTCCTCTACTAGAGAGTGTGAAAAACTAAAAACTACATACCCCAGATGCTTCTACAGCTAGAGTTTGGTTGGGGTTGAGGTTCCAGCCACCATACGCACTAGCATAAGTCTTGAATTGAAATCCAAGGTAAGTGAAGTAGGAGGCAGGGAGTGAGGATCCGTTTTGCTGGTGTGGATTCCAGCAGAGCCAGTGTGGTCTGGAGCCTGGGTGGTGACATCACGGCATGGAAGGTGGCCTCCAGAAGGTGGGAGGAACACTAGGGTCTCTCGGTAGTTGTTCCTGGGAGTCTGTTCTTTACCTTCGCCTCCCCGCTTTTCTTTTTCCTTTTTCTAAGGAGCATACTAAGCCTGTGCTCTACCACTGAGCTATACATCCCACCCCCTCCCCTTTCTGCTTAAACGATTTTACTCTCTATAATATAAAACCCAACTGACTGAAGCTGCCAATGGGACATCCACTTGAGATGTGCTACTGTACCTTCAGACGCAGAGCATATCTGGAAGCATAAATCAATAGATGGTAAACAGACACAGGAGTGGAGTAGAGTTAAACGAGAGCTGGCTCAGGAAGAACCTTGAAAACTACCAGCGTTTAAGGGGAAGCAGAAAAACAGTAAGAAATGTAAGAGAACACTGAGCAGATCTAAGAGGTAAACCAGGGAAGCAACATCATAGATGCCCAGTGGAGGACACATTTCAAAAAGGAGGGACAAGAAGGGATAGAGGGGAGGATATACCTCGGTGGTATAACGCATACTTAGCATGCACGAGGTCCTGGGTTCAATCCCCAGTACCTCCTCTAAAAATAAACAAAGAAATAAACTTAATTACCCCCCTCCAAAAAAAAATAAACATATCAATCATGTAAATGTGCTACATTCAATGATTATATTGGCTATTATTTGTTAATAATTATATACATTGAACGTCCTTTTTTTTTTTTTTTAGCATTTGTTAATTCCAGGCTTTGTGTTTCTTTGTTTTTTTGATGGGTAGAATGGAAGACAGAGATTTCCTGTTGATTAATCAATTTCTGGTATTTGTCCTATTTTGTTTGTCTATAGCTGTTTTTATCAAGAATTTAATTTGCGTGTGTGTGTGTGTGTGTGTGTGTGTGTGTGGTAGGTTCTATTTCAGGAAACCTAACAGAATCGTGAACCTGGATCAAGCATCTGATGTTTGCGTGGTCAAGAGAGTGTGGCTGTAACAGCGCAAAACCTCCAATGCCATCTGAAAATGTACACAAAGTAAAATGGGGAGACAGACACACTCATTGTTGTTGACGTGAGTTACACGTTTCACATGCACTGATTTTATAGCTCTTCCGCCAAAGTTGATTTCTGGAGTAACTGTTGCCCAGTTCCTGTTTCCTATAGCTCTGTTCTTCTCGTGTTGAATCAAAATGCTGCTGGCGGTGCTCCCATTTTCTCTCAAACTCCTTTCTTCTCTACAACTTTATCCTCTACTTCTTTGCATTTGACTCCATATTTGAATGTTTCTATCTTGAAATAGGAGGTTCCCCTTTCAAGTCTTCATCTCAATCAACTCAGTCCAAATGACCAAATTTTGAGTTGCTGTCTGTGCTAACCATGATGTCGGCCAGAGATGAGTGAGACTTCGCCTCTGCAATCAAGGACCTCTCGGTCTAATCCGGAACACAGATACGTAAAAGAAGGGATATCCTTAAGCTGATGCCAAAATTATAAAAAGACACAGAGAGGTAGCTCAGTAGAGAGGATGATGACCTCTCCAGAGGCAGAGGGGACTGGGAAAGGCTTCTGGGAAGAGCAGCATGTAAGCTGGGCTTTGATGTACGTACAAGCATTTATTTACTAGACTTGGGGAAAAGGATATCTCAGAAAGGAAGAAACAAAGGACACTGCACGGAGCGCACAGAGAACAGGGTGCTGGAGGGCTGCGGGTTACTGAGAGGCGGGACGCTTTCCCAGGCCCCAGCGCTGTGAGGACATCCATTTGCTGGCTCCTAAGTCCTCCACGGACTCCATCTCTTAAGTTTGGCTGTTACTACTTGATTGCTTCACTCCTCTACACACACCACTCTCCCCCCAGCCCCCTCCCTCATATAACCCTCCTCCCTTCCTTTCCTTCCTTTTATGGGATTCTTGCATGTCTAGGCCCTGGATTTAGTTTAGTTGGACTGGACTGTAGGAATAACGTTTCTGTACATTTGCCCAGAGGCCTTCAGCTAATGGGTGTATTCTTTGTGGGCCAATAAACAGATGAATAAACCAGCTTGCTGTCTGCATCTCTGCCTGCCTCCCTCTTTCTTTGTGCTTTCCCATCTTCCATTGCTTTTTCCTGGGTATCTCAGACGTTCGACGGCCTGCAGTAAGTCACTTGTGCATGTGCTAGTCAGTTGCACGCAGGACTCTCCTGTGGCTGGAGACTGTCCCCTCGACCCACAGGAGATCCAGCCTGTGACGGATGAGTGTGTGGACTGCTGCTCAGGGAGTCCTTCCCCGGGGTCAGCGAGAGCCTCGGAACAGGAGCGGCTCACATCTCTGGACGGCAGCTACTCGTTCCTGACCGGGGGTGCTGACTTTGATCTCATGTGATGAAATGTGTGCTAGAACAGAGGCTGCCCAAACCACCCGGGAAAAATAAACCAGAGGCCCTCCAAAGCTGGGGGTGGGAACTGTGCTGGAAGGGGCCACCAGAGCAGCCATGAACAGAAATCAACCAAACCTCTTGCAAGTTCACTGCGTTCTTGCATGTCCAACAAGAATATATGGTGGTTTCTGCTCTCCTGCCAGTTGCCACCTTGTTCCTTCTCCATTCTGTCCGAGGTGCTGCTCGCTGCCTGCCTTCCCCCTCGGCCTTGATCTGAACATTCTGTTCCTGTTTGCACTGCCCTAACTTCAGACTCCCTCCAGAGACCCCAGGAGAGCGCCCCCTCCCACTGCCTGGGGAGGCTTTCCCTAAACTACAGCCTCTGGCCCCGCCAGCACGTTGAGGTCATCGCTGCCCCCGCCAAGTGACTGGCCTGAGTTCAGTCTCTCCATCTGTCTGTGCTTCACAGGAAACCTGATTGTGGCTCTAGGCTCTCCTCCTTTGCAGGTCCTGCCTTTGTTCTGCTCTGCGCCTGCTTTGGTTGCTCCCCCTACACCCCGCCCCTGCCTTCTCTTTGCCTGACTCTCCCCAGATGGGGGCCACATCTGCGCTCTCACTGTGGAGCAGATGGGGAGAGAGCAAGTTCTGGGCCAGGCAGCTCAGGAAGAGCTAGGGTTTGTACTCAGATTAGTTCTGGGGACTGACCCGAACCTGTGTATCTCAGAGGGGGAGCACAGTAGCTCCCTAAGAAAAACCAAGTGCTATTTGCTTATTTCTGACTAAGTTCGTAGCTCATCCTTAAGACAGCTAATATCCCTTCCTCCCTCCCTGCCTCCCTCCCTCCCTTTCTTCCTTCCTTCCTTCCTCACCTTCCATCATTTATTCTCGTCTTTCTTCTAGCCTGAGATACTACCAGCTCTGTCTACCTGTTCTCTTCTCTAATTTTGCTCGTCAGGGAAATACACAACACAGACTAAACAAAATAACGAGAAATGTATGTAGTTATAGTGCACAGAAGGTCAACGTTCTTCAGATTTGAGTTTCGGTAATTCAGCTTTACTCCCTCCCAAGTGGAGACGCGTGTTTTTTTTTTTAATTGAAGTGTAGTTGATTTACAATGTTGTGTTAGTTTCTGGTGTACAACAGAGTGACTCAGTTTATATATGTGTGTTTATATATACATACTATGGTTTTTCTTTCATGTTCTTTTCCATTATAGGTTATTATAAGATGTTGAATATAGTTCCCTGTGCTGTACAGTAGGACCTTATTATTCCACCTGGAGATGTTTTAATGGTCTAAGCACTAGGTTTTCTATGAATAAGAGCAAAGTCAAAGTTTTATAACTTTCCGGGATCAGAGAAAATGTTATGTACATATTATATGATATGATGGAAAGTTACTGATCAAAAATAAAACAAGCAGAATGAACTTGGTTCCCAGTTTTGTTTGAGCTTCTGATGGCATTTTGTCCTTAAGATTCCAGAAGCCAAGACTCTTAACGTAAGCTTAAACAAAGCCAAAAGACAAAAGAAGGCTGGCTTGGCCTCTCACGGAGTTCCTCCACGATTCAGAAGGATAAGGGGTCTGTATTTCTCAACTTTTCCTAACCCTGAGACAATCAGCCTCCTCTTGGACACTCATGTGGTGTCTGTGTCTGCTTGGGTGTGGCAATAAATAAGGGTCCCAGGGGGAAAAAAGAAAGAAAAAGTGTGAGGCAAAGAAAAAGGGAGAAACACAAGGATGCAAAGAAAATTTTTGGTGTAGAAGAGATGAATGTTTTAAAAGGCCAAAGAGAGAAAGGGTGATGGAGGATTGATTCCAATACAGAAGACGCCCAGAGAGGGAGAAGCGGATTCTGTGGAGAGTTTTACTGCCATTTAGGTAAGAAGGGACCCAAGGCAAGAGGGAGGCTGGGGCTAGATTGTGAGAGAGCAAACAGGCTCGCGGAAGAAAGGCATATGCGAGCTGGAGCCAGCCCTTCAAGGGAGCACCAGACTTTCCCATCCATGTGGTCATAACCTTTGGAATGAGGGTGTGAGTGACTGCAAAGTCCCGTCCCTTCCCCCAGCCTCACTGTAACACTGCATCAGACTCCTCTGGCCTGGCTTTCTCCCCACCTCTCTCTCTCTCTCTCTCTCCCCCCGTCGCTCTCCCTCATCTCATTGTTTCAGAGTTGGCCAAATTCGAAGTCCTTTCCAGGGAGTGGCCCTGTTCATCTTACTCTCCAGCCAAAGTGGAACAGAGTGAGAACGAGACAGACACATTCAGCAACCAAAGGACTGGGTGGAAAGAGCAGAGACCCGTGAACAGTAAGTTGTACAAAATAGAAGGAATGCGTGTGTGTGTGTGTCTGTGTGTGTGTGTGTGTGTTGAAGGGCTGGAAGTGGACAATGGGGAATGTCACTGACTTAGAACTGAACAGACATTCCAATTATCCATGGAATTCAAATGAGGAGACACGAAGATGAGCAGATGGTATCAAAAAGCCACAGATATCAAAACAGAAGATTAGACTCTAGGGGTGAAAGAGGCCACAGGGTGGGGGCAAACGTGAACCATGTAGAGTGAAAAACTTCCTCTGACTTGGTAAAAAAAAAAGTAATCAGAGTGAAAATAACAGTAGTTGATGAAAGAACAGAATTTGATGGAGAAATAAATGTTGGGGGAAAGAGGAGGGTTTGAGTCTTGTGGGGGACCAGGAAAGTTCCTGCAAAGACGCAGACAGGGGCCCTACAGATCTCCTTGCCTGGAAATGCTGAGCAACGCAATCTCCACTCCCCCCTCTCCCTGCCCCACCTGTTAGACATGCTGCTTCTGGGACCCAAAGTGCTGCTGCTTCTCGCTGCACTCATCATCCCCTCTGGTGAGTCCCCGTCTTTTTTCTCTTCTCCCGAAAATGTCAGCTCCTCAGCTATAGATGTGGGTGGAGGTGTCTGTTAGAGGGTGGACAGAAGGCATTTAAAGGGGAACGGGAGGAGAGATGCTTGCTGTTGAGTTCTAGAATTGCCATTAAAAAGAAGAGAACAGATTTTGTGTCAAAGAAGAAAGGGCAGGGATGTGGTTAGCGATGAGCTCAGATTTGGGAAGAGGCATTCTGAGAGTTCTGAAATGAAGGTAAAGCTAAGATTCACACAAAAGCATATGAACCCGAAGAGGGATACACACATAACTACACAAGGAAACAAATACCAAAGGAAAAAGAAACTAATCTATACAAATGCGTACATAAACATGTAAGGACCACCTCCTAAAGTCAAATTTAAACTGTGCAGGGAAACAGTGAGGATATATACACTTAACAGCTAACAAACACTAGCATTTATACAGTAACACCCAACTGCACACAAACATTTCCACATGCACACAAAAACGTGTTGCCTCCTCCATGCACAAGAAAATGATCTTCATGGATTTCACAGAATCTAGCTAGACGATTGGCCACAGAAAGTGAAACTTGGGCTTAAAAGAAATCCTGTTGTTTTTTTTTTTTTTCACCTCATTCTGCCAAATACAGACTGTGAGAAAATAGTTCTTTGGCTTTGTGCAGTAGTGTAGCTGGAGGGGTGGCAAGGGCGTGGGGAGAAGGACGGGGCACATCAGAAAGGCTGCTGGCCTGGGGGTGGCTCAGGACTCCACCCCTTCTGGTTGGGAGGCGAGGGCATCTCGGGAGTGAGGGCGCAGCAGAGCACACCTTTATGCTCAAGAATCTGCCGTCTTTGAGTGCTTCCATGTTTGGGTGGGGCACTAACGGTCCGAGTAGTTTTATACTGAGCTAAAAGAGAAATAAAACACAGAAAGATAGAGTACAACCATTTTTGCATCATTCTCTGGTTCCTCTCCTAAAAGCTTTCTGGGGTGTGGCGCTACAGTCATTCACATACCTTTTCTGCTTCCTTTGGTACAGACTGGACACCCCTAGGGGTCACTGGTCAACGAGGAGGTAAGTGAACTCTTGGATCTGGGCTCTGTTGGGGTTCTTATCAGGACATTGTAGCCAAACGGTCAGGATTAAAGAATCGGTACCACAGCAGAGAGGCACTGCCACGGTGCGGGACGTAGCATCCTGTTCTCCTGCTCAACAGTCCTGTTAATCCCACGTGCAAAACCTTCGTGTTCTTTTTTTTAACTACTGAACTAACTTTCCCGAGTCCTCCTCTGTGTCCATCCTGTTTCCACTCCCTCAGAAAATGCCCACTAATCCTAACAGAAAGCATCTTCTCCTCCATGTAACAGTGGAGAAACTAAAGCGCAAAGACAGATAAGAAGTCTTCCCACTACTATAGAAAAACTGTGGCAAAACCGGCCCAAACCCGATGGTTTTGGCTTCGAGAAAGGACCACTTCCTTCAGCTTGGGGAAGGAAACTCTGGCCAACATCCCCCGCCCGCCTCCAGGGGTTCAGCACAATCACAGCTGCTCCCTTGCTTTCCCCAGTCCTTGAGACTGCCGCAGTCTGCAACCCATTCATGGGTCAAAAATCAAATTTGTGGGTCACAACCGGTGTTTCTAATGAGTTAGGATAGATTTAAATAAAGATAGAGTGCACTGCACGTACCTTACAAAGTATTATCTTATTAAACTTGTTTCAGTTTTATATGCGTATAGTGGGGCGCAATATAATCTCTTTTTTACTGTGCATCCTGGTAAAGATAAAAATATAGGGAAAAAAATGTTTTTCTCTGTTGTGGGTAGAGAGGTCTGAATCTTGAAGTTTCTAAACCGAGATCCTGCTTCGGCGCTAGCAAAACTAAAAATCCAGATTCCTGTCTTTGGGCTGGTTAAGGGCCAGTTCTATTTCATGACTTTCTGATGCTTTTCTAGCAGACATAATGATATGATGAAAATGTCTTCTTTAGAGTCCTTTGCAGAGAACAGTCATGAGTCCTAGCCAAAGCCTTCATATGGTGGTAGCTCATGGAAAATGTGGGTAAACAGACACTAGACAGAGAACTAGTCCTCTGCCTGAAATTCTGAGAAGACAGCTGGGTTACTCTCACACTGCTCGCCCACTGCCTCCTCCGTCTCTGTGAGTGGTTGGACTGGAATGTAGCTGGAGAGAAAGGGAGAAAGGGCAGGACTGGGTTACACCCTGGAGAGGATCCACTCCCTTCTTACAGCCTCTGGAATGATTTGGGTCAGTGGTTTTTCCAGCCTGAGACTGGAGCACACGAATTCCTTTTCTGAAAATCTGTTGTGGGGGTAGGGTATAGCTCAGTGGTGGAGCGCCGGTTTAGTGTGCAGGAGGTCCTAAGTGCAATCCCCAGTGCCTCCATCAAAAAAAAAAAAAATTAAAGAAACAAACCGAATTACCTACCCACCTCGACCCCCACCAAAATGTGCTGTGAAAGAAGAAAGCTTATACCTGAGTGTGAAAGATAAAAAGGCTCTTTTGCCAGATTCGATGACTCTCTCTCTGGAATTTTTTGTAAAGGAGGTAGTAAGCAATAAGTCCTTCAGAATGTTTTATGTGTGTTTTGCCTCTAGTACAATGATCAATAACTCTGACCTGCTTTATAAAAATTCAGGTCCCACAGGATTTTAAACCTAGCATTTATACACCGAAGTAAAAGCAAGCCGTGAATTTGCTGACCCCTAGCGGGTAAAATAGATTATGACCATTAGCCGTTTACAATAAAGCTTAATTACAGATGGGATATTTGTTCGACATTTAGGTCTTAAAACTGCACTGTCATTTTGCTTTTTAAGTAGACACTGGTTGGGGGAAGGGTAACAGTTCGTGGTAGAGTGCATGCTCAGCATGCATGAGGTCCTGGGTTCAATCCCCAGTGCCTCCTCTAAAACTAACTAAGTAAATAAACCTAATTACATACCCACCAAAAAAAGCCAAAAAAAAAAAAAACCTTATCATCATTACCTTTCGTGAAAACTCTTTTGTGTATAAGCTTATCAAACAGATATCATCCCATTATATCAAAATTATAAATATCAAAATCACAGTGTGGCTGAGAAAGACAATTTTTATTTTAAATAAGTATTTGTAAAGAGGTCATCAAGCCATTGTGATTATTAACAAGCTCTCTGACCTTGGGTAAGTTACTCTCCTGGTGTTCAGTTTTATTATCTATAAAAGCAAGCACACAGTCATCCCAAATTAGCTGTATGTGTCATTATCCGTTAGGATAAAGAAGTTATTCTTGCAGTCCAATGCTTAACCAAAGTCGCACTGAGAAAGAGGATGCCTGTGGAGGACTGTCTGATGGGCATGTAGTTCATTCATTCCCCTAAACAAGGGGGACAGAGGAAAAGGGACACTGGTGGGGACAAAGGCTAGGACTGTATGGGTCTATTCATGGAAGCAGTAAAGTGTGACATGTGTCTGGGACAGACACAAGGGGAAGGACTTGAGCTGGGAAGCAGACGAAGAAAAGCACCTGTGGGCTCTCACTCCGTGCCCTCTGCTGTGCTAGACAGTTTCACTTAGCAGGGGTGCGGGGTGGTAGGGGGACAGAAAATGCTCAGAAAGTGTTTTCTGACTGTCTTTCTGCAGATGATGTAACTTCAGTGACTCCAGAAGCATTCACAGAAGATCCTAGTAAGCTACTCTTTTGTCCATTTCTTTGCTTTCATACTGGGGGTGGAAGAACTGAGGATGATATCGGTACAAAGTAAAACGAAGACTTCTAGTCTTCAGAGCCCCGCTGTCCATCTTACATGCCACCAATGCTATAACATGCCCAATCTTTTTATCTCTTCCCTTTCCTTCTGGGGTAGTCCCTCGTATTTGCCCAATTGTCCACATTCTTTCACTTCAGTCTTGCCTCCTTTTAGACCATCCTGCCTTCCTCCCACTTCCCTTTGCTACTTTGCCTGCTTGTACTTATCATTCTCTGTGTTGTATCTTTGCAGATCTGGTGAATGATCCCGCGACAGATGAAACAGGTACGTTTCACTCTCGTTCCTAGAAATGGCATGATGTTTGCTAATATTCACATTTATTCCAGCTCTTGACTTAATCTCATTTTTATTGCTGGGAAAGGAATAGAGGGATTGTGGGCGTGTTGTTCAGTGGCAGTGGGATAAAAGGAAAGAAACCTCCTCAAAACAAGAGGAAGCAAAGTAGATAAACAGCTTTAAAAAAAAAGGCATGGATAAACAAAAACTAGTATAATGTCAACAGGCCAAATATTCGCAATTATTCAATTATTTCAATTAACTCTGTTCCCTTGGACGTAACACCCAAACCCAGCCATAATCTCGACCTTGCCCTGGTATCGCCATCCTCCCCTCTTCTGCTCTGCCTTCCCCCTCTGCCAATTCAAAGCCCTCCTCACACCACTGTTTTGTGCCTTTTCAGTTCTGGCCGATATCGAGCCTTCCACAGATGACCTGGGTGAGTTCAGATCTGGGATCCCAGGGCCACCGGGGCCCTGCTGGGCTTTCCCCAGAGCCCACGATGGAAGGCAGTATATCTGGTGAAGGATCTTAATAGGACCACATTATACATAGCACATTCGTCCAGCAGTTCAATTTAAATGAATAACATTTTTGATCCACTGACAAGCAAAACCATACTAGGGGTTTGATATACATAATACCAAGATCTGATTTTCCTCTCAAGTTTCCTAGACTGGATGGGCAAAAGGCCAGACAAATATACGAACAAATGTTTGGTGAAGATAAAGGGAAACACTCTAGAAGGAGTAACGGTTGAACTGAATCTTGAAAGAAGCTCTGTAATAAGCCAGGCAGTGGAGGAGGGCGTGGGCATTCCAGCCAGAGGGAGAAGCACGTTCAAAGTTGCAAATGCAAAAGAGAACTTGGCACACTGGGGAAGCTGAGTTTTCCGAACGAATAAAGCAAGAACTACAGGGAATAAGTGGTAGGACATGAGAAAAGGACACAGCAACCAGATCGAAACAAATAGTGACTGAAAGCCTCTTCTAGGTGGCAGGGATGTAAAGGTGAACAAAAGCCGTCTTCCTCTAGGTATGTTTTGTCTAATAAACAAGATAGACAAATGAACGGATAACTATTTAGTTTCCAAAAATGCTGTCTTCAGGGTAAGCCAATATTCAATAACTGAATATTCAGTGTTGAGAGATAGGAAAGGCTTTTCTGGGGGGCACACTGACTGGGTTCAGTCTTGAAAGACAAGTACAAATGAATAGAAGAGGGAAGAGCTTTGAGGTAAAGAAAACAATATGAGCAAAGGCTTAGGGTGGAAATGAAAACCACTCAGAATAGTTCTAAGCAGATTCTTGACGTGGAAAACCAGCTGAAGGCTGTTGCTGTGGCCCCAGTAAAGGATGACGGCCTGAACTACGTGAGAGGTAAGGCAGAGAATTAAATGAGCTGCAAGGGAGAGGGGACCACTGAGATGATGTCCAGTTTTCTATTAGGTAGATGGTATCTCAAAGGTGGATGGTGGCACCACTCACTGAAGAACAACTTGAACTGGTGAAGGGAAAGATAAGGCTGTTTGAGACACTGAAGGATCCACGAACTCTTCCACAAAGTGGCAGTTAGATTTGTAGCTCTGAAGCTTATTAGAAGAAAGCTCTGGGCTAGGTAGAATTCTCAGCATATAAGCCTGCAGTTGCAGCCATAGGGTAGATGCGATCACATAGCATTCCTCCTACAGTATCCTATCAGCAACTCTCCCACAGACATTTATACAGGTAACTCCCACGGTTAGTCTATTTCCTCAAGACTCATCTTACTCCCTGAATTTTATTCTCCATCCTACAAACTCGGCTGGTATTTAACTTGCCCCTAGGTTAGGGTTAGCTATGACTATGCCCCTCGCTACCCTTTACCAAGTAACTTTTATCAAAGAACCCATGATGGTGTATGTAATTTACAGAAGAGATTTCCTTTCACGAGGAGGAAGAGCTTCAGCAGCAGGATAATGGTCTGTTCTCTCCTTCGCTCTGGGATGAAGCGCTGGCTCTTTGCCTTGTGTCCCTCCCAAATTTGCTTCTTGACAAAAACACAAAGTTACTCTCCATACAATGAATGTCTTAACTCTCTAGCAGAGAAAGGAGAAAGACAGAACTGTATTCCCCATCCTAACTTCTAAATCGCTTTAATTTTGTGGATCAAAACACCCCATTATGGGTTTTCTTTTAGACGTTGCTGAAAAGAGTTACTAACTCATCTATGAACTCTAGGAGTATGGCAACATGACAGTTAAGGGGAAGTGACTTCCAGAACTAGTAATAACTGAATCAAATTTCTGCCTTCCAGCCTCACCCAGCGATAAAAACGCCACCACAGGTATGACTGGTTTTTTGCCTATCTTTTTCTTACGCTTTTTTTTTCTTCCTGTGGATTCCTTACCTCCTTGTTCTTCAGAGGATACTAGGTACTTCTTCTATTTTATTTCCAGCTCTTTATCAAAGACTATTTGTAGTGCTCTTCATTATCCCCCCACCTCATCCCACTGTTTTGAGCCCCTGTTCTACAAATCATGGGGGAAAGATGGGACCACTGTTGCAGGGTCCCAGAACAGTCGTCTCCCTAAACTACCTTTGGACTTCATCGGCTGGTTAGTGGGCAAGGAAGTGACCGCAGGGACTCCGTGTTACTACACACATCATGCTTTCTCTAATGTACTGGTAATTCTGATGTGCAGCTGGCGTTGAGAACTGTTGGCCCACCTTGGAATTCACGTTCTTCAGAGTGGGACTGTCAGCATCTCATTCTGATCTTTTATGTGCCCACTGGTATAACCCTAGAAGGACTCTTTTTCCTCAGGGAGTATTTCATGTACTTTGCTTCCAGGTAGGGAAGTACCTAAATTTCACTGTGGCCAGTTTCTATCATGGCCGCGCTTTGCTGAGCAGGAAGCACATGGCCCCACTCACACTAACCCTCTGCGGAGACTACTTTCTGGATTTTCCCACATCTCGCCCCCTCCATCACTTTAACCCTGCGTTCATGCCTGTTTGTTACACTTCTCCCTGCTTTTCACGTTGGGCTTCTTCAGAGTGCCGCGATGAGAAATTTGCCTGCACGAGACTCTACTCTGTGCATCGGCCGGTCAAGCAATGCATCCATCAGTTATGCTTCACGAGGTAAAGGGTCCCAGAACACCCAGAGCATCGCCCGTGATAGTGTTTTCATGCCAGTAACTACTTAGTGGGCACCCACCATGGAATTTCTGTCTTTAGAGGGGCAGACATTTTTAGCATAGCCCTCTTAGTTATTCCTGAAGGTGCCAGCTAGAACCTGGAGTCTGATTGGGGTACACAGAGAACAGTTTTTGTCTGTCGTTTGGGGGGGTGGAGAGATTAGGTTTCTTTATTTATTTTGCCCAAATGGAGATACTGGGGATTGAACCTCGTGCACACTAAGCATGTGTTCTACCACTGAGCTCTGCCCTCCCCCCAAGAACAGTTTCACTAACAAATCTAGATGCTAGAGGCCAGTGAAGGTGAGGGCTGGAGGAGGCGTAGCTATGAGGGACACTCTGGTTTATCAAGTTAAGCACCTCATATAAAGAGGCTGGAGCAAAAGATCCAAGAGTGAAGGTGGAAAATGGTGGGGAGGAGTATTAAGTCTGACTCTGGGTAGAGTGTGCAGTGTCACTTGAGAAGAGTGAGCAGGCAAGAAGTCTGAAACGCGTAAGGAAATCCAGACACGGGGAGAACAGATAGGGAAGGGCAGGGAACACGGGAGTTGAAGAGGCATCGCCAACCCAGGCTGCTTCTTCCTCTCACTGTTTTTTCTGTCTCCTTCCTGCACCGTGACGTTGTGACTGACAGTTTACGGCGTATGTACATCATCAACAATGAGGTCTGCTCCCGTCTTGTGTGCAAAGAACACGAAGTTATGAAAGGTAAGGTGCCGTCCGGCTTTTCAGTGGGGAGGTCGGTAGCGAGAGAGGTAACTAGGGGCACAGACCCAAAGTCTGGCTTTGGGGGGATTTAGGTTACTCCCTAACTTCCATCAGCACCTGCTCGCCAGGTGACCCCCAATAAACAATCTAAGGAAAGCACTATTATGCTTAATAAATGCATAACCCTGAGAAAAGAACCCCGAGATCTCTTTGCAGCCGGACTTGTAACCCCCAGCCTCTCTCAGAGCGTTCTGAAGTTCATTCACCAAGGTTCTAGATGAAAAGGCCAAGTCAGCCATTACGAAGAATAGACTCTACTGGTTTCCATCCATATTCTTAACTCTAAAAATTAAAAAGAAGCCACTAATCTGGAGACAGCAACGTTTGGATAGGGCTTACAAACAAACCAATAAAAAGTGGACTGGACGCCTAGACACTGACTAAATTATAAACAGTCCGCCCCTCCCAAGACCCATTTACATGGCTTACTGTGACATTTCACAGGTAGAAGAAGGCAGAAAGATTTCACTAAAAAAAAAAAAAAAAAAAAAAAAAAAAAACAATGACAAGGGTCCAAAGTGTGTGGTTATAGAGCATGCATGGTGAGAAAAAGCTATTTCTCGCCTTGCCCTGGCCAGCCCCGAACGATGGCTGTGGTGGGCGAACACACCGCAGACTCGGCCACTTCTGACTCATCAGCCGGCCTCGTGCTGAGCGCCTGAGTAAGAGCTGTAGCTGACTTCGCAGAAGGAAACCTGCTGCTTGCCCACCTCCGGCTTCGTGCAAGCCACCTGCAAGGGAAGCACCTTGACACTGAGGATGAGTCTCTGGGACTCCAGGCACTTTCAAGCATCTCAGGGGACTTGCTAAAGTTAGCCCCTTGCACATAGTAAACACTTAAACACATACTGAATGACTGGACCTCTCTCTCTTTTTTTAATTGCTATTTAACAAGTCCACAATTAAAAGAACTGGGAGCTAGTTACATAAAAGAATCTAAACTGTACTGATCACTTGCGCCAGGGACTTTGAATGCACTCTTTCACTTTAACGCTTTGACGACCACAGTGTTGAGACGCGTGCTTTAGCGCTTGTTTTACAGGGAGGGATAGTGAGGTCCAGAAAAGCTGAGAAACTTTCTAGTACGTAGTAGATTACCATGCGGCTTCTACACAAACATTCTATACACAATTTCAAGGGAAAATAAACTTTAGGTTAGTAATATTAACTACTGAATCTGTCTGCAGTAGATCTTAGGGTAGGAGAAACCATCACCGCCCCTCTTAGCTAACCACAGAACTTCATTTATGTTCCATTCTAGAAGGGGCAGAGCTGGGCTTCCAACCTAGATCCCTTTCTCTCCAGCCTTTTCAGCACATCACCCCGCCCTCTCCTCTCCCCCTGGAGCACGGGCCCTTGCGGTCTCCTGCATTCTCATCCCCTCATGCTCGCTCTGCTTCTCTTCCAGATGAGCTGTGCCGGCAGATGGCGGGTCTGCCCCCAAGGCGACTCCGGCGCTCCAGCTACTTCCGCCTTCCTCCTTGTGAAAATGTGAATTTTCAGAGACCCAGCGGTCTGTGATCACCAAGGAAGAGGAAAGAAAGAACGTGTGGGTGGGAGGGAGAGAGTGCTGTAAGAGGGAACTCCTCATTCAACCTCTGTCAGCCAACCCACGGACATGAGTATTTCTTAAACCAGCGCCTTCGCGATGTTTAGCTTCTGCCCCCACTTCTTGATTTTTCACCCATTTATCTCACTTTTCAGTACTTAAAACACAGCCTCTATTATTGCATGGTTTTGCTGCTTCCCAGTATCATAGACATAGTAGATAAATGATTCCCATGTGGCTTTTACACAAACATGCTGCATACAGTTTCAAGGGAAAATAAACTTTAGGTTAGTGATATTAACTACTGAATCTGTCTGCGATAGATCTTAGGGTTGAAGAAGCCATCACTGTCCATCTCAGCCAACCACAGAACTTCATTTATCTTCCATTCAAGACTTTCCTAGGTTAACTCCCCCTTGACCTCCCTAGTCCACTTTACTCTTATTAACTACTTCGCTGGATTGTCCTAACATCTGCCTGGCAGGGCTTCTTTATGAGAAGGTTATGATGATTTTTGTAATCCTAAAAAATTCTACAGAGCCAAGAGTTACACAATCCAACTAGCAATATATAATATAAAGACCAAAAATGTCTTTTTTTTTTTTCCAAAAATGTTGTCTTGTGCTAAGCTCAGAGGCTGAGGCTAGAGAGAGAGGCGTGGGCCAAGTATAAAATTATTCCATTTTTCATGCAGCCGTTCAGTTGCCAAGTAGGACTAGAAAGTCTCATTTACTTACTCATTTCCGGTGGAATTGGGGTTAGCCCATGTCCACAGCTCATGAGACAGTTTAATGTGAAACTGTACCATTGCTCTGAGTTGCCCTGAGTTGTTGCTACTTCTTTCATCCTCACCACTTACCAAAATCTGTAGATTATTGAGCAAATGGAAATGGATTCTGGAATAGCCTGATTTGGGGCCTAAGGGCATTCAGACCTGAATATTAATAGGCAGGTTGAAAGTTTACCTAATGGTTTACAGGAAAGAGTAACAGAAACACAATATTCAGACAACTTGCATCCTTGTCCTGGCTCTGGCAGCAACCAGGAAGCCCCAGATAAGCCATGTTCCTTCATTTCCCCATCGTTAACATGAGACAGGTAAATGTACATTAGTTCTAAGGCTTCTTTTAATTCTATGAGTTGAGTTTCAAATGCATTATTCATATTTCTTGAAGCCTAGATGCAATCTAATTCACAGCAACCACATCTGCCTTATAAGGAAGGAAATACCCTGTATTAGGGCAGCAGTCCACAACGCAACAGGACAAAATGCCACCATAAATGGCAAATTATATATTACGGATGCTTTCATCTGAATAGCCCACTAACTTTCTAAAAAAGCCAATGGAATTTAAATAGAAACTAGGGCACTTTGAGACAACAAGTTATGTGTGACAGAATTCCACTTGGTAAGGGTTGGATTCCTTCCAGATTGCTGAAAAACCATCTAAATGAGGACCAGATTCTTGATGTTAAGAAGCCAACTTAGTTTAATAGGATTTGAACAACTCACTAAAGAGAAATGCTAGAAAAAGACCCAGAGCATGTAATCCCTGCCCTAATCTCTGGAAGCAAGTGTGCTTGTAACAGACAGACACGTTCAATGGCTATTTTGGAGCCACCGTAGAGACAACTTGTAGGCGCAGAGTTCTTTAAGGGTCTCTTCAGGAACTTGACCCTCCTATGGCTTATTGAACAAGAGGAGTCTTTCGCACCAGAAAGCAACCCAATCCCAAGATTGTACTGCAAATGAAACGTTTTAAATAATTATTTTTTCCAATTTCCTTCTCGGAACAGAGTGGCTGTGCTGTACACCAGAAATTGACACATTGTAACTGACTATACTTCGATTTAAAAAATAAATAAATAAGACAGCGGCCTTTCGTCTGGTTATTTCTTTTTCTATGTTTAGAGAAACCTGAACTTATGCTTTTATCCCACTTGGAAAGCTGAGGGCCAACATCGCTCACGTTTCTCTGGGCCTCCTTCCCTCTGCAACTTGACCAGTTTTTCTCCAACATTCCAGTTTGGTTTACTCTCCTCCAGATGGGGCCCCTCCGTGGTTCAGTGGAAAATGCCTTCTCTTTTCTGCCAACTTCAGGCCCAACTGTCTCCTGCTTTACCCTCACTGCTCTTTTGTGTGATCACATTCCTGTGCTTGGCTGTTTCTCACTGTTCTGAGATCCTCTGCCTTTTTCACGCTTCCCGATCTGCAAATCAACACTTCTAATTCACTTTCCATCCTTTCTTTCCTCATCCTTACAAAGCCTTACTTTCCCTCAGAACTTTCCTGAGACCAGTGCCAGGTCAGTTTCCAGGGGTTGGTTTTGGTCCTGGTTCCTTCCCTCTGTCCTCTCTTCCTCATTTACAGAATCCCATTCTCCTTTTTGCTCCTTTTTACTCTTGGTCCATTTCTGACCCACAGTGTTCTCATTTTCTCTCCTTGTTCCTCCCAAAAAAAGATTTGAAAACTTCTCACTAATGGGGTATTAATAGTATTTTTTTTCCTGCTGAACACAAATGACAACCTTCTTATATTTTGATGAAGAAGAATTATTTGAACTAAATGGATCTGTAATGTTGGAATGTAAAAAAAATCTGGTAAAAGTGTCATTAGGCAGTTTGAGATTAAATGCCTTCCTGGTACCCTGAAGAAACTGCAGCCTTACCTGCCTACCCGTAAGTTTTACCCTTATTTCCTCTTCCCAAACTGAGTTGATCCTGCTCTGAGCCTAACTTTTTCCATATTTCATGCAATTCTCCTTCCTCCTTGAATGCAAGTTCTGAAAATTCAAGGGTGCACTCTCCTGTCTCAACAGAGCTCTGTGCACTTTCTCTAAGTACTCGTTTGACTCAGATGGTGCTAACCCCAGCTGTCTCCCCACTTCTGACCCATCGTTTTGATGACATCAAGCCGTATATGCTGCCAGCCGCAAGCTCCTCCCTCCTCTGCTTCAGGGTGCTTGTGGTGAAAGTTGATGTTTCCCCAATTACTTTACACCTGGTCAGAAGGCACAAGCAACTTGCAAGCTCTCAGGTCCCCCTTCCTTCTGTACCGAAGCAACTGTAACAGTGAAAAAAAGAAATCTGAGAAGAAACAGAAAAGAAGTTGGACGAGTACCAGACAGGGGCACAAGGAGACGGCAGAGTGATGGCAGGTTGACTTCAGGGCAAGCGAACCCGGAGGCTGGAAAATGGGAATTCACAGCTCTGTATGGGTGAAGGGAATTTGCAAAATGTGCTGAAGAGGACCTGAGATACCTGGAACCTTACAGGGTAGACGGGCAGGGAGACAGGACAGTCCTTAGTTTAGTCAGCTCAGGGAAGCAAAGATTTGGCTAAAAATACAGCTCTCCAATAAAAATTGAAATCTTTGTACACTTGAGCATTTTCACTAACGAAACACCAGGGAAAGTGACTTGAGTTTCTCTGCGGTGCAGAGAGGAACAGATGGCCACAGTGTTGTTTTTTTTCTCTTTCTTTCTTTCTTTTTTTTTTTTTTTTTCTAAAAACCAGTCAACCAGAGCCAGAAGCAGCGGTCAGACAACTTCTGGGCAGAACCAAAGATGGAAAAGCAAATGTTGTTTATATAAATAGAGGTGCAGGGCCCATAGCTTCCTGTTGACAAAACAAGCTTCACTTCACCTCAAACCCTCAATGGTTTTAAAAATAGCTGATAACGGGGCTTTTTTTTTTTCTCTTTCAATTTGTCCAATCACTTTCAGTAAGATTCTAGTATTTTCCAGACCCAGTGGTTCTGCAGTTCTTTTCTCTGTCCCTGGTCTTCTTCTGTTTCCTCTCCCTTTTTCTTTCTTCTGTGTGTTTACCTAGCCATAAATCTTCTGTGTAGCTTTTCGGAGTATGTTATCATAACAATCCATGGGGATTGAATTCAGGATGAGCTCATAAATGTGTGTGAGATTCACCTCCTCCCCTCATCCCCTTTTAAAAAGTAATAGATGGGCTTTGAGCAAGTATAAGGAAATATTTTCATGGAAAAAAATCTGAATTACACTTAGTGGATTGAGGGGCATTGAGGTGTCAGCTGCATGATTATGTTTTCCAAATGGACAAACAAGAGGGGTTATAATGAAGGGTAATGAGAACTGCATAGAAAAACATTGTTTCCTGTTGTATAAAATCACATCCATACATCCATCCAATCTTGAAAATGGATGAGATTTAGGTGGAGGGGGGAGAAAAATCAAGTAATATTAATACAAAAAAGCCTATGAAAATGTGTGCCATTAACATCAAAATCAATGTGTGGAAAACAAAAATTACTTTAAAATGTCCACATAAAATCATGAATGACAGCTTCTTAATTGGTTATTAAGAGAAACCAGTTTGTGTGTCGGAAAGTGATAACTTGACAATTAAACAACTGTCCTCTTTTCTGTCACCATTATCTCAATCTCAGAGTAACTAGGAAAGACCTGACATCATGTAATAACTGATAATTGAAGTATAATAATTCATAAATTAAATCATGGATTTAATTCATAAGAATGATAGTATGTTCTAATGACATACAGCAGGAATAATTACTCTTGCCATGTAGAAACTAAAAAAATACTGTATTATCTATGCATAGGGTAGACCCCAAATCACGGTTGTAGGTATAATAAAATACGCATTTATAGCATCCTATTCGTTTTCATATGAATGGACTGGTATTAGTTTCAGAGCGGTCCTGACATAGCACCCACTAGTCGTGTGATCCTAAGGGAATAACGTGTCAACTGTAAATTGGTGGCAATACATCTGCCTTACAAGTGATTCTGAGAATTAACATGTATTCAAAGGTTTTGCACCTGTAAGACTATTCAACAAGCCTGTGGGACTTTTTCACTATAAGACATCATAAATCGACTGTATTTCAGTTTAAAAAAAAAAATTAAGGATACCAAACAAAGCAACAACAACAAAGACTATAGGACTTTTTTCCTGGGTAAGTCAATTGTCTGCTCCCTGCTTCTGAGTAGGCTGACTCTCTCCCTTCTCACAAAGCAAGCTGACCCTTGGCAGTTAGCCAGTGAGTGGGGAGGTATGGGAACCCACAAAGGGTGTACAATGCCGCAGATGCTAGCTTCTCTACAGTTTGGGCTTCCTAATTTAAATTTTAATTTTTAATTGACACAACATTGTAAACTGACTACAACTCAATAAAAAATAAAAATAAATAAGTAAATAAATAAATAAAAATTTTATTTTTTTTTTTTTAGCAAAAATCTTTATAGCAGGGCAGGATCTGGGTTTGTTTTTGTGGCCACAGCTGATGGGTCAGCCCTTGGTGCTGGAACCCACGGGGCTTGAAGGTAGGATTGGCGGGGCTGTGCGGGAGTCCCCGGGACCTTGCCCAGACACTGGACGCCTGGCGGCCTGTGCCAGGACTGGAGGGCAGGACCATTCCAGCCCTGGGGGTGGAAAGCAAGGATCCACCCTTGGGGATCCAGCTCCAGACACGGTTGTCAGGACCCCTGCATCATCAGGAGAAACCGACAACCTCAGCTGTTCTGTCTTCCCAGGTAGGAAGCTTCCTTCATCTTCCAGGTTGTCCTGAAAGGGGACAGGGGACAGAGGGGCTAGTTGGGGGCGACTCATGAGCAACCTGTTCAGCACAACTTGGCTGAAGGTGGCGTTGGTTGGTCTGGCCAGCTTGACAAAAGGCCTTCAGGAGATGTCCTGGCCTTGGGCTCTCTGCACTGAACTTTTTGGTCCTCGTTGTGGCAGATGACTCCCATGATGGCACCTATGGCTTAGCCAGGTTTGTATTTTGTTTGGTTGGTTTTGTTTTTTTGGTTGTTGTTCGTGTTTTTTTGTTAATGGAGGTACTGGGGATTGAACCCAGGACCCTGTGCATGCTGAGCACATGCTCTAGAGCTGAGCCATAACCACTCCCCTGTTTGCGTTTAACAAACATCGTCATTCCATTCTGAGAGCAACCTGTGAGGTGGGCAGCAGAGGGATCATTGTTCTCAGTTTTCAGGGAACAAGGTTTATAGAAGTGAGGAGACCTGCCAACTGGATCAAGTTTAGCGCGGCAGAACCCTGCCTGAACTCAGAGTCCTAAAACTTCAGTTAATGTTTATTAGGTTGCAAAAAGAAGACTCTGAAATGCCTTGTTTAGAAACCAAAAGCAGTTTACCTGCTTGCCAAAGAAGGTCTGTGATGGAGTCCAGACTGTAGACTGCAGGCATCCCACACACCACCAGGGAACTGTGCGACTCCGTGGAGACAGCCAGTGGTCCTGAGCCACCAATCTCGTTGGAAGGAAGAACGTGGGAAACGCCAAAGATGGTCATGTTTTTCCTCTTCTCCAAAGGATGGAGAATCAGTTTGCTGACTAGTCAGTTTTTCAATCACGGTCTGACTTCTTCAGGAAACAGAGCAAGTGTTCCAGAGCACAAATTCTGGAGCTAGACTACATGGGTGCAAATCCTGACTCTACCGCTGTGATCTTAACCTTTCTGTGCCTCAGTTTCCCCATCTGTAGAAGGAGAGCTCAGTGATACTGAACCCTTGGGACTATTTTAAGATTAAATGAAGTTGGTGTTTAGAAAAGCCCTTGGCACGTGGGCTCCCATGTCAGTGTCAGTCATTTTCCTTCAGTCAACAACAATTCTTATGCCTGGCCCGGTGCTGGGGATACAAAGGTGAGTAAGCCACGGTCCCTTCCCTCAGTGAGACTAGAGTCACTGCTTTAGTACTCAGCTTGTTTCTGCTTTGAATAACACCTTTTACCTCCTACAAAGGCATGTGATTTCTTGTTTTCCTTGGGGGTTTTATTTATTTTTCCTTTTTTTTTTCCACTGGTGGGGAGATAATTAGGTTCATTTATTCTTAGAGGAGGTACTGGGGATTGAACCCAGGACCTCATGCACTCTACCACTTGAGCTATACTCTTTCCCTTGGTTTCATTTTTGATTAAAGATAATGCTTTCATTTGCACAACAAATTGATCATGTTTCCTCCTGTTCAGGGACAGAGAGATCCTTAATTTTGTACAGCTTGCCCCATAGCCTTCTGATAAGCACCTGTTCTGGTCAACTCAGTTTTCCATTTATATCTGAGTTCTTTTCTTCCCGGCCTCATTTCCATTCTTGTCTCTCCTCTGTCCCCGGGAACAAATCACCTTTGCTTCTCTTAGCTATGGACTTTCTCCTCTGCTTACACATCCCAACAGAGAATACCCGTCATCACTCTTGTCCTAACTCTGGCTGTTCAGCCCCTAGACATCTCTGAATTAATCCGGATTTTTAAATGTTTTATTTTGGTGAAATTCACATAGCATGAAATTAACCATTTTCGAGTATACAATTCGGTGACACTTAGTACACACATTGTTGTCCAAATACCACCTCTGTGTATTTCCAAAACCTTATCACCCCAGAAGAAAACCCCGTATTCACTAAGCAGTCATTTCTATTCTCCACCGCCTGCCCCGCCTCCCACCTCCACCCCAGCACCTGAGAACCACCAATCTGCTCTCTGCTCCTCTGAATTTATCTATTCTGGATATTTCATGCACTATGTGGCCTTTTGTTTCTGCCATAACCGGAATTTTTAAGATTATCTGTATGGGACATAAGTTATCAGCTGCATAGCATATCCAAGATAATTGTCTCAACAGAAAGAACTTCCTCACAGACACAGAAAACAAACTTATGGTTACGGGGGGGAGGGGTTGGGAAGGGATAAACTGGGAGATTTGCAGATACAAACTAATATATATAAAATAACAACAAGTTATGAACAGGAAGTTCATATTGTAGAGCGCAGGGAACTGTATTCAATATCCTGTAGTAGCTTATGTTAAAAAGAATATGAAAATGAATATATGCCTGTTCATGTATGACTGAAGCATTGTGCGGTACATCAGAAACTGACACAACACAACATTGTAAACTGACTATACTTCAATAAATGTATATATACACACACAACAACAACAAAAAAAAGAACTTCAACATCACTTCTTTTTATGTTGTAGCGTATCTCCTTTAAGGAACCTGTGGCTGGAGGTCTGAAGTAACCAGGATGTGTGAGGCAGGGCCGTGATGAATAAATTAACCAGAGCTGAGTGAACTGAATGGGTCTCTAATTGTGCTGAGGAAATAGATTCTGCCTGTCCCCCTCTGGTAACAAAGCAAAGAGATCTTGGTGGTACTTTTAGTCAACGTGTAGATGGGATGGCGGGATGGCAGAGGGGGAAAGACATGGGGGTCCCAAGGAGGGAGGAAACCAGGCTCACTCGCTCAGGAATTGGGGGCTGTTGATATCAAGTACCTGTTTCTCAAATCTCTAAGATACTGAATTAGTTAAATCACAAAGAGGTATGAAAAAAAGAGGGGGCGGTATGATCAAATTGGTAGTGATGAAATAATTATTGTAGAAGAAAGTTGTATCAGCACAGACAACCAAGAGGTGAGGATCAAGGAGGAAGAATTTGCCAAGAGGGTGTCAGGACTTCCTCAGGAGGGTGACCTGATTCCCAGTAACTGTTGGTGACTATTTAGACAGAAATAGAATGCAGAATGGCAAATCTACAGGAAACATTTTAAATCTGCAATTCTTACCTCAGAAACTGTCCCTAATCCATCTTAGAGCTATTTTTTATCATGATTTCAGTCAATGAAATCACATCACTCCTTACATGACATCATTCCTTATATCACTGAGCAAACAAATACTCTGAAATTTGGTCTCTGGCATGCAGATACCCATCAAGAGGAGAAAAAGACCTGCATCCTATTTGGAGCATTTCTAATGTCCCTTGGCACTTCAACTGCTTAATAAGCAAACAAACACACACATACACACAAATCTTTCAAAAGTATATAAAGTCACAGAATTTTAGAGCTCGGGAGAGACTTTAGAGTCCTTCTGAGGCAATGTTAACTGACCACCTGCTTGGAATTAATGGGTGTTTGTCAAAAAGGCAAAGTCCTGGGCTGCACTCCAGAATTACTAAATCAAAATCTGTAGGGATTAAACACCAGAATATGCAATTTTATGCACTTACTCATACCGAAATGAGAACCTCAAAATTACTCACTCCCATTTTATTACTGACCAGAAAAACTTTGAACCATGGGAACAGATAACCTTTTGATGAACACAATTTATATTTTTCAAATATATCAGCTGTTATATTTTATAAATACAGTTGTTCTTTATAGAACAACTTCCATTTACTAGGCCACATGCTGAATGACTTCTTTATTTTTAACAGCCTTAAGATAATTTTTCAACTCTCTGGACCTCAATGGTCACATCTTAAAATTCAGATAATAGTTCCCAGCTCTTAGACTTAAATGAAATAATATATGTGACATGCTTCGCACAGAACCGGACTGAAAGTATGTTCACAATAAAGGTTAGCGATTATTACCTTTATTTATTCAAATTCTATTTATGGAGGGACTAAAACGTGACAATAGGCAGTACACAAAGACAATCACTAGGAAGTGGTGAAGACAATTTAAGTCCTCCTGTGTTTGATTACAAAAACCTAACTTTTCCCTCTATCCTATACTTTGTCTTTTATGTGCACAATCGATGAAGCTTTAATTAATTTTCCTATCAAAAATAACTCTTTCTTTAGCCTTTTGACAAGCCCCAGGCTTTTGATTAATACTTATTTGTTCTCTCAACCTCTAAGTCCCAGGCAGCTGCACAGCAGAAGTTGAGTAATTCCTGTATTTGTGTAAAAGATCTGTCCCTCAACTTCTTCACACCCCAGAGAAATTCAGTAATATGGCTGACAGTCAACCGAGAAAAAACAAAAATTGGGAAATGCAGAAGTTGAGGCACCCAAAAGACCACACTTTAACCCACGCGGAAACATCTTTGGGCTCTTTTTCAAAAACAACAAGGTATCATATTGAACAATCTACCTGGTGTCCAAAAATAGCGGCCTGGGGAGTCATTGTCTGAGCATCTTGGCTCTGAGACGCAGGAATGTACATTCTGGAGAATCCCAGGGGGCCTTCTGGCCTCATGCACTGGCCATAATGAAACCCCACCTTATGCTTCCCATGATGAAGGTTAACAGTGGTGAAGTCCAGGTGTCCAAGCCTTAACTCAGCTACCAGGGGCACAATTTCCAAGCCACATTGTTTCTGTTAAAAGTAAACCAACCAGGCTGTCCTGTGGTTTTCAACTTTTCAAGAGAAGCTGGTGAGGGGGAAAAGGTAGTCAGTAAGGAAAATAACTTTTTAAAATAACTGGAAAAAAAACCCCACTGAATTGTTTTTTTAATTCTGACTACTAACTCCAGATCTCCAGGAATGAAAAATGCTATTGTCACTCTAAGAGATGTGCTTTTCTTTAACAGTAGAAAGGTGAGCAGGAAATACAGCTTTCTCAGAAATAGTTGTGTTCTTATGCTGAGTAAATCATGCCTCTTTAGCAACTTTTTTTTGCAGCCATTATGCAAGTTATTTTGTTAGAAAGCTTTCCTTAAGAAGCTTATGAGAAATCTGAATAGCATCTCATTTTTGTCTGCCATCATTATTTGGTTAGGAGGCATCACTCAAACCAGAACAAGCCACTCATTGTTGCTGAAACTTAGGAAGCACGTCTTTAGAGTCCTGCCTTTGCTCATGCTGTTTCTGACACTCGGGGCAAAGATGAGAAATTGTATCGAGCACGTTCACATATTTCAGATACCCTGCTGTCACGCACGCACACAGTAAAGCTAAGGAGGTTCTTGGAATGACGCTATGGGGAAAGAATTCTTTCCCAACGCCATGCCTCTCATATGTAAAAGGTCTAGATCTAGGGCACAAGTTCATCTGCAAAGACTGTCCTCCGGGTGGGTGGCCATAGCTCAGTGGTAGAGTGCATGCTTAGCACTGGGTTCAGTCCCCAGTACCTCCATTTAAAAAAAAAAAAAGACTAGCCTCCAGAAATTCTCAGCTCCGAACACTTTATTAAAATTTTACCCATTTATCAAGGTCTCATCAAGCCCTAGGCCTATCGTGAAGCATCAGATGATGGATTCTTCTGCCTCTGAACTCACGGCACTGAGCGGGCGGCATGTGTCCCGTTACTAAGAGTAGGAGACCACTGTTCGAGATACCTTCGCAAGAATTCTCTGTAGAGAATATGGAACTCAGTTTGTTTTTCCCATTAAATTGCGCTACAAAGAAGAGAAAAATAAGAAACGCTAAGAATCGGAAGCTATAATCCCAAACCACCCATGTTACGCTGAAACTTCCCTGGAATCTGTGTTTTGCCTT
This sequence comes from Vicugna pacos, assembly GCF_048564905.1. NCBI lineage: Eukaryota > Metazoa > Chordata > Mammalia > Artiodactyla > Camelidae > Vicugna > Vicugna pacos. Next base: position 16,741,046 of record NC_133020.1, read on the forward strand.
TAACATGTACGTGATGCTCTACTGACTTGTGGGCCTGCCAGATGTGGGCTTACTCTCCAAACAGGGAAAATAAAAATTGCTATAATCTTCCATGTCGTGAGGAATTTTACTTTTTATATAAGGGTGCGAGAGGACAACAGGGAAAAGCTTTAAGTCTAGGGACTAGGGAAAACTAATGTGCATATTATAATATTCTACTCAAAATAATTTTCAGTAAAAACAGTTTCGCCCTAATCTTTGGAAAACCTTTGTGTTCTAGAATAGCATGACCTGTTGATCCTGTCGTTTTGACCCAGATTCAATCATAGCTCCAGATATGCCTAACCCATTCTGAGACACACAGGGCTAGGTGAATGCTAAGATTCCTTCAACTTCAACTTCAACTGCTATGATTCTGTAATTTTAATTTTAGTCTTTTATTGACATTTAATTCTTTTATATTGTCATTTAGTTAAGCTCAGCCTCATGCTTTCTCATAATAAGCCTTCCAAAGAGAAATATAAATTAGGGGAAGAGAAAAGGAAATGCCAGGGTGGTGGGATAGAGTTGAAATTATAGATACGGGGACAAGGGAAAGCCTCAACTATGAGGGAGTATGTGAGCAAAGACGTGAAATAAACATGGGATGAAGCCATAACGATGTGCAGGGAAGAGGAACCCAGCAAGCGCAAAGCTCCAAGGCAGACGTGTGAGCAAGGAGAAAGCAAGGCAGGGCGGATGGTAGAGGGTCCCCCCAGCCCTTGTGAGGATGCTGGCTTACTGAGAGAATGAGGAGCCGTGGAGAGTTCTGCCCACACGTGACGTGATCTGAAATGTTTGGAAGGGATTGCTGTGTGGAGAAGAGACTGTAATTGAAGAAAGGTGGAAGCAGGAAGACCAGTTAGTTGAGAAGCTAAACGCAATGATCCGGGTTGCTCAGACTGTGAGGTGGTGAAACGTGATCAATGCCCGGATTGATTCTGCAAGTAGAGTCAGTAGGGTTTGCTAACGGACTGGGCGCGGGTTTAAAAGGAAGAGAGCAATCAGGGAGATGGCCAGGTTGAGCCCTGGGAAGAATGCCATTGCCCCTGAGACAGGGAAGGTGGCGGGGTGTGGGGAGAGCAGGTGCTCCGTGTGAGCCATGTTTGAAAAGCCCGTGAGACATCCAGACGGAGGTGCAGAAACGGAAGGTGGACATACCTGCCCCAAGTTCGAGGGAGCACTCTGGACGAGGACTATGGATTTGGTGATCGTCGATGTATAATCAGTATTCAGAGCCTTGAGCAGGAAGACAGCAGGGGCCCTCGCTGCTTTGCTGACTATTTGTATCCCCAGCTCCTAGCAGAGTCTCTGTCATCTGATAGGTATTAAATCTCCTTTGGATAAGTAAATAGAATGCAGACGGACTCGGGTAGGAGAGAGGAGCAGCACCTTCAATAGACCGGCTTGCACGAGGAAAGGAACTTAAAGCCTCTTGTTTGAAAAACTGAACCTGTTTTCCAAGTTCAATGCACTCATTTAGATGCTGATTCTGTCTGATGAAATAAACAATTTTTTTTTATGTTGGAGAGGCTGCTGCTTCTGAGTTCAAATTCATACGGCTTTTGTGGAAAAGATGGGTTTTAGGCAAAAATTACTTTCTGGTGTAATCATCTAGTCTTCAAAAATTTTTTTTGAAAAATAATAGGAGATTATTTAGGTGATGCTGCCATAGACAACAGGTGCCTGTGTGAGCCTAGCAATTTTTGGATTACAGTCAGGGAGAGAGAGAGAAAAAAAAAGAAAAAAAATCAGGTTTGGAAGGCAAAATTCCTACGTCCTCTACAACTGACTGAGCTGGCGTGCTCAGTCACAAAGCAGGAGCTGGTCTCCACTGAGGCTCAGAGATAACTGTGTAATTAAATGAGGGAAAAGATGCTTTTGGCTTACAGAACACAAGATGGTTTTTAAATAAGCATTATTATTACACTTTTAAAATTAAAGATATTGTCTATTAGCATGAGCCCAAGTTACAAAGGGTCTACCCCTCCTGTCTCCTTGTCTTTATTACCAGAGGAACACAGACTGAATTTTTCCAGAAACAGCCCTAAAGGAACCTATACATTAAGCAGACCATTTTACCTATGGGATTCTGCCTCTGACAGCCCCGCCCATCTTCACTGGACCCAAACAGGAGGAAGGCTGCTGGGGTACCTGGTGGTGGTGATGCTCTTGGGGGAGGAGCCCAAGGGGTTAAGTTTAAATTTGAATGTGAGGGGCCAATGCACTGTCAGTCATTGCAGCAGCAGAGAGGAGGCAAGCTTTCCTTGGCTTAGGACTGTCAAGGAGCCAAGAGAGCCACCCTGGATTCCACCATGGACAGGTAAAGCAGGCTGCTTGTGGGTGGTTGCCTTGGCCTCTGTCCCAGAGCCAATGGGAGTACTTTGATGAGTAGCTGGTCCTTTCTCCCCTGTCACTGTCTGACTCACAAGATCTGCTTGGGTCAAGATGCACACTTTTTTCTCTGGATCTGTCTCATCTTCTGTTCAGATATTACCTGCTCTCCGCCTAACTCTCCCTTTCTCTCTCCTTGCCACATTCAAAAGAAATTTTATGCACCATGTGTCGACATATCCTTGCACTTAGAGCTAGTTTATGGTAGTCATACTAACCCAGCAAATGTTAAGAGACTCAAATCATGAAAAGGTCACAGCAACACTATACTAAAAACAGTAGTGGTAATTGTAATAATTCTGTAAACCTTTAATTATAAAACCCCTTAAAGCAAAGCTTTCTTAGGGAGACGTTACTGAGTAATTAGGCAGTAAGGAAATTATTTTTAAATGTCTACATTCATAATTAATTGCTTGCAATTCACTATGACTGTGTCTATCATATTCAGTCAAGCAACTTATTGAATATTATAGGATCAGTTGTCAGGCAGTTAATGACATTTTTGCTATTTGCCTAGTCTTTCAATTCTTTCAGACGTAACTTACTTCTTGAACGTGTACTCTGTAAGATTTCTACAATGTCTCCATAAGTGAAGCTTATGACACTTAAGTTATTATCACAGAACTTATTCTATTTCTATTTTTATGATTACTGCAAATGCATGAAAATTTACACCAAATCCTTATATTTCATCTCCATTTAATTCTTTTGCAAAGAATTTAAACTATATAGCTAAGAATCTTCATGGTAGATTAAATGCTTTTCAGAAAATTTTGAGGGCAAAATGTCCAATGTCAGCTGAGTTTACAGTGAGATTTTGAAAACTAACCTGAGGTACTGAGAGAGGAAAACGGCTCAGTGGAGATGCTTGTAAATAATGAAATGCAAAGCCATGGTAAATCTGAGTTGACCTTCAGAGAAAGTCAGAGGAGGAGGAAAGATGAAATTCAACAGGAGAAAAAGGGAAATGTATGATTTTCATTCAGGAGAATCACATCAGCAGAGCAGAGACGTGCTGGCACGTGGGCAGGAGAGGATGGCTTTGTATGATTATTTTTAATCCGTTTGTCTCTGGTTTGCATTGACGGGGATGTAGCTCGGGTTCTGCCTCAGGGAACACAGCTGTCCTGAGCAGCTGTCAACCTGTGGGCCTGAAAACTGCCTCTGCTGAGTCCTTCGAACTCTAAAGAGAAAGCAGAGGAAAACAAGGTGCTGGGAACAGGCTCCCAGCTACAGTCAAAGGGACGCGATGGATCAAGAAAGTTAACAGGGCAGTCATGCAATTCGCCTTGCTGTGCCTGGTAACTTCTGATGGATCAGGACGAGTGTATTTTCACGGTGGGAAGGAGGTAGAAAGCCATCTCAGTCTCCTTCCCTACATCACGTCCTTTCCTACACTCCCAGAACACTTCCTCCTCCTCCAGGTAACAGCGCCCCCCCCCACCAGCAGTGCGGGCTTCAGTTCCCCACTGCCCCCACCTCTCGTCCACACAGCCCAAGAGGGCTGGTTAAATGTAAAAGGCATTTATTGCTAAGAGATGATGTTTACTCTATTTAAACCTGACTGCACCCCAAAGAAATATTTTTTCTTCTTCTTCAGTATTTATTAGGCATTTTTTGTTTGTTTGTTTGTTTGTTTGTTCATTTGTTTTTTGGAGGGGGGTAATTAGGTTTATTTGTTTATTTTTTTTATGGATGTACTGGGAATTGAATCCAGGACCTTGTGTATGCTCAGCATGCGCTCAACCGCTGTGAAGCATTTGCTATGCATTCGGTTTATGTAATATGCTGAGGGTGAGTATATGTTAATTAGTAAAAGCAATTATAACAGTGGTAGCGCTGTGCTGGTTACCATCGTAAATGCTTATCCCTTTAAAATAAAGCCAATTTTTATTAAATCTTCGTTAGCATCCATTTCAGATCCCTGCCAAAAATGCATTCTTCATTCTAAAATAATGTGGTTGATTAGTTTTTATATGGTTTGATATACATAATGTGTGCACTGGTGATACATCTAATTCTCTGCCTGAGGTTTTAAAGTGGATCCCAGTAAGTTTCACGCGTGTAAGGAAGATATTCAAACTGCAAAAGCTTTAAAATCGCTTGTCCTTGCTTTATTTATTTAATAAGGGTGACATTTGGGTCCTTGACATGAAAATTTAGGTACGTTTTCTGTATTCCATTAAAATATCAATAATCAACATGTGTCCATACATAGACTGGTATTTAAATGTAAGAAGCTTTATTCACAGTAGCCCCAGAGTGGAAACAATCCAAAGGTCCATAACATGTGAACAAATAAATGAAATGTGCTGTATCCATGCAATGGAACATTGCTTTGCAGTTAAAAAAAAAAAAAAAGAACAAACTATGCTGAAACATACAACACCAGGAATGAATGTCAGAGTCACAATGTGCTTAGTGAAAGAATTCAGATACAAAGGCAGAGATAACGTGTGCTTTATAGGAAATTCTAGGAATAATAAACAGTAATTTCTAGTTACAGAAAGCAGGTTTAGTGTCGGCTGGGAGAGAGGGGAAAAACTGAATGAAGAGGTATGTGAAGAAACTCGGGGGGAGGGGTGCCCTGAAAATGTTCTGTATCCTGATTGTGGTAGCAGTTTTGGGTGTTTACATCTGCCCATATTCATAGAACTTTACATTTTAAATGGGTGTAGTATGTAAATTATACCTCAATGTAAAAAAAAAAAGTTGTAAAAAGTTTCAATTCTCTTGCCAGCAAACCGTATTCAAATGACTGACTAGGTCATTACTTTTACAAGCCCCATGCACTTCTGATCAATGCCATGAGATGGCGCACAAATTGGATAACTACATTTCTGGAAAAGACTAGGAACCAAAACCAGGGTGCTTTGGCTTCAACCACACTGTATCCATGTTCACAACAGCAAAGAAACTTGTGGTAGCAGAGAGTATATTCACAAGTTCAACTCAACTTAGAGCTTATGATTTGCAAGACACTGTGCTAGGAAACAATGAGGAAAAGCAATCTGTCCCTATGTGCAAACAACACAGCAAAGTATTTATTTTGCCAAGTTTAAGAAGCAGCAGAGTATGGGGAGGGTATAGCTCAATGGTAGAGTGAGTGCCTACCATGCACAAGGTCCTGGGTTCAATCCCCAGTACCTCCATTCAAGATAAATAAATAAGAACCTAATTACCTCCCCCAGCTAAAAATAAGAAAAAATTTAAATTTTTAATTTTTTAAAAAGCCCTAAGAAGTCCTGTAATTAAAAACCAGCAGAATATGAAATTGCAGATGAAATCAGCATAATCATGTAAATTTATGCCTATAAGAAAACTAGAAGGAAAAACCAGCATATTAACAGTAATTATCATTAGATAGTATGTCTAATTATCCTTGAACACTGGTATTCCAAATTTTTAAATTCTTTAATATTTAATTTTTTTAACTTTCTACTTTTTGTTAGTACTCAGGTTGACAACAGTCAAGGGTCGCTCTTAAACACATGACTCAAAGAGTGACACTTCCTGACTCAAAACACAGAAAGTCTAATTGAGAAGACAGAAATGTCAGCAATCAACTGGTAACAAAGGTTGACTGCTTTGACAAAGATAAGAGGGAGAACATAGAGAGCTCCTGGAGGGTTTTTCGTTGCTGTTAGTGTTCGATTTTTGCCTAGAAATTCTGGGACAGTGGCGGTGAGGAAGGTCTTCCTAGAAGAGCTGAAAGGTGGCTGGACAGAGAAAGCTGAAGGAAAGGAGACTCGGGCCAGGCGGTGGAGAAAAGAGGAAAAGAAGCAGGAAATGAGGCTAGAAAGGCAGGTTGACGTCCAAACGTAGAAGCTGGCCTCAGTAAGTACCACATTGAAGAGTTTGGAGCTTATTCCGTGGGAAGAAGTTACGCGCTTTTCGGCACAGGGGTGACAGGCTCATGCCTGGGGTTTTGTGAGCTCCCTCAGGTGCAATGTGGGAAGTGTTACTTTGAAGGGACTGGAGGCAGGGAGACCAATGAAAAGGTTGGGACAATGGATAAAGGGAAAGATTAGGGCTTAGACTGAAGCAGAGAACAGAGAGGATAGGGCAGGTGCACTCCCAGAAATATTTGGAAGTTTGACTCATTACACTTAGATGATTAATTAAATATGAGGAGTGAATGGGACAGAACCAGATGATCCCCAAGCTCTTGGCCTGGTCACCTGGGGTGGAAAGTCAGCAGAGGAGGCAGGACAGAGGGCTAACTGAGGACTACTGTTTTGAGCACATTGAGTTTGAGGTACATGCTGGACATGTAGGTAGGGACTGGAAAGGAAACCTGAACAGATCTTTATGGGACTGGGGAACAGGTTTGTAATTCCAAGCTGTCAGCAGCTACAAGGCAGCCCCGGGAGACTGTCCTGTGAGCTCATGTGGCTTTGGGATTCTTGCTGTCTCTCAGCTGGTCTTAAATACAAGCATGAAAAGGGGTTTGTAATGGATTCCAAGCTCAGTGAGTCTCAGGCATCCAACAAAGGAAGCAAGAGCATCTTCTCTGATTTGGCCCAAGTATTACAGAGTCTTCTAAAAGCTGAAGGAAAGCCAGAAGCAGCCTTTCACTTTCTCCCCGCCTCTCGCCCACAGCCTCCTGATGAAGCAGAGGAAGTTTCTTTACCACTTCAAAAACGTGCGCTGGGCTAGGGGCCGCCACGAGACCTACTTGTGCTATGTGGTGAAGCGGCGAGACAGTGCCACCTCCTTCTCACTGGACTTCGGGCACCTTCGAAACCAGGTATCAACATTTGCTTCCCAGGCAGTTGAAAGCAGAGCTGAGGGCACTTTTAAAGCCACCTGCTGATGGCACTACTTTCAGCCTGTTTCCTTTGTGTCGCCACTAGATTCCTCAAATCTCTTTTCTGCAATACTAAGCGGACTTGCTATGTCTCAGTATTGTGGTTATTATTACAGGCATGGGGATCATACAAAGAGCAAGCACATTACTGGTGGACCTCGGAGATATTGCAGGTTTGGTTCCAGACCAGTGCAGAAAAGCAAACATTGCAGTAAAGGCCCACGAATCTGTTGATTTCCCAGTGTATATAAAATATATATACTATACTTTAATTCTTTATGCAGTAGCATTAAATCGTTAAAAAAAAAACTATGTACATACCTTAATTGTTTAAGTTCATTACTAAAGATTGCTAACCATCATCTGAGCCTTCAGCAGGTCATAGTAGTAATAAAGATCACCATATCAGATACAATAATGGAAAGTTTGAAATTTGCAAGAATTACCAAAATGTGACAGAGACACAAAGTGAGCAAAGTGCTATGGAAAGAAATGGCCCCGATAGACTTGCTTGAGGCAGGATTGCCACAGGTCTTCAAAATGCCGTATCTAGGTATCTAGTCCGGGAGGGTATAGCTCAGTGGCAGAGCGCATGCTTAGCATGCATGAAATCCTGGGTTCAATCCCCATGATCTCCATTAAAATAAATAAATAAACCTAATTACCTCCCCTACCCACTGCTCCCCCCCGCCAAAACAAACGCAGTATCTGCAAAGTCCAACAAAGCCAAGTGCAATAAAACAAGGTGTGCCTGATTTAATGGCTCTTAGGCCCAGAGCAGTGCTGATTACCTGTCTTGTAACACCCCCCTGTTCGCCACGTCATAATTTAAATCTAGTCATCTGGTTGCCAACTGTCAATTCTCTGGCCTCCACCTCGTGGTTCGGTGTATTTCTACAACATTACGTCACCAGACACCCCCAAGCCATTTTCCTTCCCCTCAAAGGCAGAAAAAGTAACTTCACAACGTACATTAAGATCTTCACTGAGGCAGTGTGAGGCCTTCATCCACTCAACTCGCTTCACCCTCCCGCTCCCACAGAAGCCCCGAGCCTTTTCCCTCGCTAAAGCCCGAAGGGCAAGGGCCATGGAGCCCACCTACCCCTGTGCTCTTTTCAAGTAGTTGCTTGGCCTTCCTGCAACACCGCGGAACTGCAGACACTCCAGACCCGGTTACCGTGGGAGGGGGTGGGATTAAGCCCCTAAAGCTCCCGCACCGCGTGAACGTCAGCAACCACCGGCTGAGCCCCGCGCCCTCCCCGCAGGCGGGGTGCCACGTGGAACTGCTCTTCCTCCGCTACATCTCCGACTGGGACCTGGACCCCGGCCGGTGCTACCGCGTCACCTGGTTCACCTCGTGGAGCCCCTGCTACGACTGCGCGCGGCACGTGGCCGACTTTCTGAGAGGGTACCCCAACCTGAGTCTGAGGATCTTCACGGCGCGCCTCTACTTCTGCGACAAGGACCGCAAGGCGGAGCCCGAGGGGCTGCGGCGGCTGCACCGCGCGGGGGTCCAGATCGCCATCATGACCTTCAAAGGTGCGCGGGGAGGGGCCCTTCCGCCCGGCTCGGAAAAGCGGGGCTTGCGATTCAGACTGAGAAGAGCCAGTGGGGGGAGGCAGGGGGGAGAGTCCTAACTGAGTTCTAGTTTGCCTTTGGAGCCAAAACTTACCCACTAGAATCGGAGGAAATGAATTACTGGCTTTCTTGGACTCGAGGCCTTGGGGGCAATGAGAATTAAAAGGGGTCGGGGTAGGGACAGTTCTTTCTTTGCTCTTGATTTGAGATCTGAGCCATCTTCTACCCCTTTCCCTGTCTTTTTTAAAGATTATTTTTATTGCTGGAATACTTTTGTGGCAAATCGTGAAAAAACTTTCAAAGCCTGGGAGGGGCTGCATGAAAATTCGGTTCGTCTGTCCAGACAGCTTCGACGCATCCTTTTGGTAAGTAAGGCGCTTCTTGGCTTATTTTCTTACTCTCTCTACAGTCATCTTTTTCTGGAGCTACTAATATTTTCTTTTCTTATATTTCCTACGTTTTCGTGTGTGATTCATTCTCTCCTATTTTTCCTCTGATAAAAATATTTTCTCTTCGTCTTTTTGTTGTCATTTCTCCTACAATTGAGTTTAATCTTCTGTTGTTTCAGTTCAGAGCCCTCTGCTAAGATTTCTTTTCCTTCTCTTCTTTGCCCACTCCTGACTCTTCTCGAGATCTGTCTCCCTCCTGGTAGAATTCCTTCCTGGCTTCCTACTTCCTGGCCCTCTCCCTCTCAACTTCCTTCCTTCGGGAAACATTACAGAGCCACTCACTGTCTCTCCACAGCCCCTATATGAGGTGGACGACCTACGAGATGCATTTCGTACTTTGGGACTTTGATACCAAGCTCCAAGAACGTCACGTATCAAGAGATACCTCTGAAGATGGTGGGTGAAAGAACGATCCTTCAGGAATTCTGTTTTTCTTCAACTCTCACTCTGAGTTTAGGGGAGAAGTATTCATATATGACTTTAAAAAGATGTCTTTAAAATAGAGAAGGAACGCAGACCCACCAGGGTTAATGCCGCAACTGGTGCAGGCTTTAAAGGCAACACTGCCCCCTACTGGGAAACGACAGAACTGCATGGCCTGGGAGCATCTTAACGTCAATATTGTGACTTTTGAAACAGGAAGAAAGCAGAAGATAAATGCTTAAAAGTATGGTGAGAGGATCAAATGTTTTATAATCAGTATCCTTTAATATTTTATTTTTTCTGAGTTTTCAGTGGTGTTAATGATAAATTTTTCTACTCTTTTCCTTCGGGGTTCACTTTTTAAGTGAACAAACATCTGTCAGGCTGTGATCTATAGAACTTCCTAATGAGATAATCTGTGTGATTGTACCTGCCAAACCATCTCTTCAAAGCATTAATATCCAAGCACATGCTGTATGTACTCATTGTCTGAAGCATGTTTTTATGTTTGTAAAAGAGGATTTTTTTTCTTGGTGTGGAATACACAGGGTCACAGGTTCTTGTATAATAAAGGATCTTAAAATGAATCTGAGGGCTGTGAAGAAGACACTCTAAAAGTGAATTGATGCCCCAAGTAACAAATCTGCAAACAGATCCTTTTAAAGTCACAGCTTTGAAACCACACCTTTCCCATGTAACTAGAGAATGCTTGGAAGGCAGTTGCTTAAATGTTGAGAAAAGGAAAATCTGTTCTCTCTGGTGGGTCTTTGAACCTCAGCGATGCCAACCGGGTCAAGGTTTTCCCCCTTTTGCATGTATATGTCGCTTCTCTCAGAGAAATGCTGACTGTATAAGAGACAGTGACAAAAGAAAGTAATTGGGAGGGAAGGATGACAGAGCACTGCAAGAAAATAGTATTGTATCCAGTAAAACGGAGTGAGCCCACATGTCAAGATCATGCCCGTGTCCGTAACACTCCTTGACTGTGCGAAAACTACTCAGAAAAACCTGATCACTGTGCAGTGATTACTTAACAACCCTTGCAACGAAGAGAAACAGAGCCACAGGGCAAGCTGAATGCATAACTGTACCGTCTTACCTTTACTGTACCTAGTTTGTGAAAGAGTTAAATGTAAAATCCTTATTCATGTATTCATTCTTATTGTATGTTATGCTATGTAGTGTCTAATGTTATTATCATAATTTTTCTGATATATTGAAATGGATTCCTAATTTCTTGTAAATGTATACCTTTAGAAATGATTCTACTAGCAAAATATATCATTGTAACATAGTCTAATGTAACAACATTGCTATGAAACCATTCTCCTGATTTTGTTAATTTTTCCCACTGCAAATTTGATTCTGTCTTACTTCCATCAACTGAATAAATGATAACTTCAGAAATCTTGGAGATTAAATGCCAAATGAAAATAATTCCAAAAGTGATTTTTTAAAAGTTAAAATTACAAAGTCAGTATGATGGAATGGACTTCAGAGTCCTGTGCATCTGTGTTCAACCGACTTCTGACAAGGTGCCAGGAATATTCAGTGGGAGAAAGAACTCTTTTCAACAAAAGGTGCTGGGACAACTAGAAATTCATATGCAAAAGACTGAACATGGACCTCTACCACATGCCACATGCCACATGCAAAAATTAACTCAGTGTATCAAATATCTAAATCTAAGAACTTCCCTAATTAGTACCTGCTTCAGTCTGCTTTTTGAAAGTCAGGAAAAGCCTAGCAAACTACTGCCTTTTTCTACAAACAAGAAACAGGGGTCCCAGAGGAGCTTTTGTACCCAGGAGGGCTCCTTTCAGTTCCCCCTTTTCTTTGATATTCCTCAATCCTGAGAGGACCGAGGGTGGGACAGAAAGGGAATAAGCTTTGGACAGAGAGGTTAATCATAAACTCGGCAGGAGAACTTTCAAGGGGACTCAGTTTCAAATTCACAAAACAGGAAAAAAAATATATTAGCAACTATTTTATCCAGTGAGTCTAGTATCTGGAATATATAAAAGACTCTTACTACTCATAACAAAAGACAACCTAACTTAAGAGTGACCAAAAGACTCAAAAAGACATTTCTTCAAGGAAGATTTACAAATGGCTAAAAAGCATATGAAAAGCTCGAAGTCCTTAAGTCCTTAGGGACATGCAAATCAAAGCCACAATGAGATATCACTTATACCTACTAAGGATGACCATAAACACACAAAAAAATAATAACTGTTGTTGTTAGTGAGAATGTGGAAAGATCAGAACATATATTGGCTGGTGGAAATGTAAAACGTGCAGCCGCTATGAAAAACAGTTTGTTTCTCCAAAGTTAACATGTTAATTACTGGCTGATACAACAATTCCACGCTTTGTTCTCTCTCTAAAAGAATTAACAATCTATGCTCAAACAAAAACTTGTGCATGAATATTCTTGCAGCATTATTTGTTTGTAGTAGCCCGAAAGGGCAAAGACCCAAATGTCCATCAGCTGACACAGGGATAAACAAATTCAGTACATTCATCCATCCAAAGAGCAATGAAGCACTGATCCATCCTACAGCATGGACGAACCTTGAAAGCATGGTGCTAAGTGAAAGAAGCGTCTCATAAAAATGCACGGGGCCCGGACCCAGGCCAGAGCCGTCTCCACTGCCATTTGGGCTGCTGGCTCCCTGCTAGAGTGCTTTCTTTCCCCCCAGCGCTTTTCTTTCCTTCTCCTTCCTCCAGCATTTTCCTTCCTTTACCTCTTTTGAGAAATAAAAGCAGTTTTTGCTCTGTCCCTCTGCCTCAGCTATGAATTCTTTGCAGCCGGCACGCAAGGACCCACACTTTGGTGGACCTCCTAAGTTAGGGGTCTCACAATCCGCTAACATAGATAAACAGACCTTTTCTTTACATCTCCATATACATAAACACATATACATACGCGGGTATGCTCAGCCAAACCCAAACTATCAGCTGTGGTTCTCTCCAGAGAAAAACTGGGTGGGAATAGAGTGGGAGAAGGGGAACCGACACTTTCTACTCAGTTTACTTCTGCAAAACAGTGTAACTTGTAAATTTTTAATGATTAAAATTGAGGAAGAGAAAATACCGTTTCAAATCTAGGTCTCAGTATGAATTCATGATTTTTCTATTCTCCAGTGTTTACTTACAAATATACAGAATATTCCACTGCCTTAAGAAGAAGTTGAGAAGATTCTAGTAAAACAAGTCTAGCAGAGGATACAAGGGTCTTTGAGTCTCTAAACATTTTTCTTCTATTACCAATGATTTATAAAATGCTTTGAGAGCTGGACAATCTTCAGGAAAAAGAGTCGCTCAGTCGGGGTTTAACCAGAGAGAGAATCAGTAAGACGTACATATTACAGAAGTGACTCACGTGGCTGCAGGGGTTGCACCAGGATCTGAAACCTGCAGTGCAGGCTGGCGGGGAGGGCAGGCAGGGTTCCAGGGCAGAGCTGCAGTCCGCTGGTGGGCTCTTCCAGGAAAGCGTCTCAGTTCTGTTCTTATATCCTTAGACTAATTGAATTAGGCCTACCCAGATTATGTAAAACACTTGCAAGGAATGGATTATTGACTATAAACGTATCTACAAAATACTCCAGGACACCTGGATTCCTGCTTGATTGAATAACTAGCTTGGGCGGGAGGGTATAGCTCAGTGATAGAGCGCATGCCTAGCATGCCCGAGGTCCTGGGTTCAATCCCCAGTACCTCCATCAAATAGATAAACCTGATTAACATCTCCCCACCAAACAAGAAGAATAACTAGCCAAAACTGACAAAAAAAAAAAATGTGTCACAGCATCTATATGTAAAAAGCAAAACAAAACAAACACATCATCACAGAAAATTAACGCTTTCGAGGGCACACTGCATGCTTGTCATGGTACTAACTGCTTTGTCTACTTTAACTCACCCAGCCAACCTCATGGTGGATTTAAACTTACGTACCTGTGACTCTCAAAAAAGTCTCTACACATTTAGCTGCAGATAACAGAGACCAACTCAAGTTACTCATTAAAAAAAGGGGGGGGGAGGTTATTTTATAGTCACATGTAGCAATAACTCGCTAGCGACTAAGGTTTCCAGTGACTGGCTACTTTTTGTCTTTTTCAGGGACCTCGTGGCCTGTGTGTCTTAAGGTCTCCTTTTTCCCATAAGGGTTCCCTCTGTTCACCTCCCTGATTAGCTGATTTCCTCTTCTTACTCAACGTTGCTGCACCCTAATACCTTAGCTTGCAGACAACCCATCACGGATGCTTCTGTCTTGTCTCCTTTTTACTCTTAATGCTTATGGCTAATTGGTAATTTTTTTTCAAATTCCCCAAAGAGGGACAGTTTAATTGCCCCAACTTATCTTTTGGGTCATTCAAAGTATGTTATTACTAAGGTGGTGTCAAGTGGGAAATAGAAATGAGAGGCCTGAAACACTTTATAAAGACAATTTGAAAGGGTGAATCACTAGGCTAGACTAGAGAGTGAATCAAAAGCAAACTGCAGGTTTCTACACTGACTAGAGCTTTGCTCCTTCAGAACAGTTGTACTTGAGAGGAATATACTGCACCTGAGCCCCTGGGTCTCACTAAATGACCCTCCCTTGGCTGATTGGCTGTCTCTCCTACACCTGGTCCCATACGCCAGGTGCGTGTGGTCAAAGACGGCTTCCTAAGCAGGATATCCAGGAGGTTAATTTTTCTTTAATCTTTTAAAATGTATTTATAACTTTATTTATTCATTCATTCATTCATTCATTCATTTAATGGAAGTACTGGGGATTGAACCCAGGACTTTGTGGATGCTAAGCATGTGCTCACCACTGAGCAATACACACCCCACCCCCAGGAGCTTAATTTTTTTTTAAGTTTTAAATAATTTTAAAATTAAACCATTATGTACATAGAAAAAAATGCATGAATCCTAAGTGACAGTTTGAGAATGAATTTTCATGAATGTATGACAAACACCAAGCTCAAGAAGTAGAACATGACTAGCATTCCAAAAGCTTCCCTTTAAAAAGATAAATAAATAAAATAAACAGGAAAAAAAAAAGGAAAAAACAAAAAAGCCACAAAATCTCCCCTTACTCCTATCCCCAGCACTTTTGCTTAATTTAAATTAGTAGTGAAAAGTGGTAAGCATACACTTGGCCGAGAGAACAGCATGTTTGAAGACTGAGAGGTTTAAAGTAGCACAAGGTTTAAGGAGGTGCCACTAACGGTGGTGGGAGGGGAGGGTGGGTCAGGGGTGGTGATCACAAAAAACACTTTATTACGTTGAGGGGTTTAATTTTAAAACTGAAGGCTGTGGAGAATATCTGAAAGGGCTTTTTGAAAGAAGAAATTACTTGATCCAATTTTCCATTTAGAAACATTCTGGCAATAGTGTGGAGGAAGAATGAGAGGCGAGCCACTGGAGACTGGAAGGTTTCTCAAAATTGCATCCTGCAGAAAACGGATGCTGGCCCTTTAAGGCAGGGCTGGAGTCATGGAGAATGGAAGGAGTAGTGAATTCGAGGGAGCAGCACCTACCTTCTGCTAATTTGTTGTGGGAGAGGTTGCGACTGAGGGTGATGGAAGAAATTTTCACATATTGACGTATGGGGAAGTCATGCTGGCTTACACACGACTTCACTTTATGGTAAATAAAACTGCCTGTTCTGTGGCCTGTGAAGCATGCGTTGAACATCTGCTTTAACCATTAAAGAAAAGAATGTGTTTAAAACTCAAAATGGGGTAACTGTGGTGCAGGCATCCCAAATGGAGCTGGTGGCCATGGTGGCTGTGGCTTCAGACATGTTCCCACATCACTGAGAACTTGGATTTTCTGAACTGTATCAGACTCAAGCCATTATCAAACCAACATCGACTAGCAGCTGCCCACTGCAACCTTTCGGCCTCAAGGTCTCCCCTTGTAAATAGGCAACCATCGCGGACTCCAACCAACCGCTGCTTGGTGTTATCCTCGCGAATTGCTCAAGCTACCGTGTACTGTATCGCCAGCCCACCCACCAGCTTTTCTACTTGACAAGTGAAAGCATCAGTACCAAGAGACACCAAGAGATAATCCAAGCTGGAGACGCTGACCGGTTTGCTTCTTGATATGTCTCTCTCATCTCTGGTCCAAACTAGAAGACTGCCTCCCCACCCCTGCCTTTTCTTTTTTTAAAGCTACTGAAAGTGATGGAGTCAAAAAGCCCTTTGGATTCCCATCTTCAACAACCCTTCTCTGTTACGATACATACTTCCTGGGCCCTGTAGCTCACAAATCAGCATCCAGCCCCAACAAAAATTAAAAAACAGAGTTGATGCCTGGAGGAAGGACTTCCTCTGAATCCTTGAGCATCTCTAATACTTGGTGCTGTGGGAAGAGCCCGTGACATAAAGACAGGTTCTGGGGACTTGCTCTCCAGAGCTAGGTACACAAGAGTTGCCCCTAGGTTCCGCTCCATACAGGTGTCTGCTTTATTCCTGGCTCTATAAACCACAACAACTCACTAATATACACGTCCATGTGCTTGTCTACAAATATAATCATCAAATATTGCCAATACCTACAAAATCTGGGAAGAGCAAGAACATGTTTCCTGTTGATTTCATAAACACAGAATCCTGGCAAGAACACTTCTAACTATTTACAAGGCAAGGAGAGTTTAAGGAAGCCAAAAAGAGATAGCAAAGTGCCCTGGGGCTAGAATGGCTCAGGAGCCGTCCCATCTCTTGGCTGAGGGACCAGAAAAGGTGTGATTACCAGAATCTGGAAGAGTTAGGTGTTGAAAGAGAGGGCCAGCTCAGGACAGAACTTGTCTGAAGTCACACGCCATCAGGGAGACAGGCACAAAGTCTGGCTGGCTCAACGCATAACAAGCTATTCTAATCTTTGAACCATGATATCTACACAGTCCAAATAACCACCACTGAGTGTTAAAATCAAATAAATTCTGCCCCTAGAGTTTTAAAGCTGTCATGTTCCATGAAATTTGGTTTCTTTTTCCTTCTAATTTAAATCCCATGGGGGCTTCATGTACCCTTTATCATAGATGAGATCTGAGTTGGAAATTAAGCCAAGAGGGGTAATTTATACTAAAATCAGTGAGCTACAGAAGTTTGCAAAGGCCTTCATAAAGATTGATGAAGTTGAACTAGTCTTTTTTTTTAACATTTTTTATTGACTTATAATCATTTTACAATGTTGTGTCAAATTCCAGTGTTCAGCACAATTTTTCAGTCATTCATGGACATATACACATTCATTGTCAGATTTTTTTCTCTGTGAGTTATCATAACATTTTGTGTATATTTCCCTGTGCTATACAGTGTAATCTTGAACTAGTCTTAAAAACACAAAATCAGTCAATGGTAAAATAAAATTAGAAGTAAACTATGGTGATCATATCTATGTGGAGTACAAATTCCAAGACATTTTTTTTCCCAAGAAGGTTTCAATGGCTATTCCTAATGAAATATTTTCACACTGGTTCACACAAAGATAAGAGTTCATAAGTATTTACTACAAAATAAATATGGCCAGTAACTTCACAGCAACGGAAAAGAGCTCGGAATTCCGTCCTGTGTCCCAGGATGATTCAGCCCTCCATAATTTTAATTTATTCAAGTCACTGCGAATCTTTCTTTGACACAACGCCAAGGGCTCTCATTCAGGCTCCTGTAGACATTGAGAATTCTGTTATAAAACAGTTACTCCAGATGATTGAGCATATGCTTATGTGAAAGGTTGTAATTTCTCTCTGATAATATAAGAACCTCAGTTTGAGAAACACTGCCTTGGCCAGTTTTAGAGAATGTCCGTTCTCAGCAAGTATAGAGTCTCAGTGAAGCTAAAGGACTGTCATGAAGACTGGAAATGTGAATGGCATTCTTATTACTATATTGTGAAAAAATTCTATACTTTTTCATGGGCAGCTCAAAATTCATCACCCACGTCTGTACACGGATACACATACCAGTGTTCATTCACTCTGAGTTCTAGGATGAGGAGGTAGGTGTACAGGAAATGATTCAAGTGTGTTGGTTCCTTTGTCTCTGGCTCCTATGGGGTAAATTATCTCTAGTAATTAGGCAATAAAAGAACGGCTGTCCAAGCACATGTAGACTCTTCTGTCTCAGAAAACTCATTTTGTACTTTAAAGCGGGTAACAGATCTTTCATGATGACGCTTAAAAATATTAGATCAGAAAACATGTCACACTAAGGTGCTGATTCCAGGTATAATGAAAGGACACGTTGCACTAAACAGCAGAACAAGGATCCACACAGCACGTTACCTTCAGGGGATAGTCCTGAGTTGTAAAATCTGGAGGGAAATAAATCTGCTATGTAAGGAAAGTTGGGAGAAATGCTCGTTTTGTCATAAAGGACTGCTTCCCCTGTGGTGAGGCAGTATCATGGCACGACAAGAAGCTTCAGCTCCGCAGGCCGAGTGGTTTAAGACTTGGGAGCTACGTGATCTCGGTCAAATTATTTGCACCTATGTTTCCCCATTTATAAAGTGGGTATGATAGTATTTACATAGTTGGGGCAATTGTTAAGATTAAATGAGTTCCCATATATACTCCACTTACAACAGTATCTGGCACATTTTATATATATATATATATATATATATATATATATATATATATATATAAAAAAAATTTTTTTTACTGTTTTTATTATTTCTCCCCATTGAACCCAGTACATATTCTCGAGTACATATAAAACTCGATTGCGCTGTTTGTCTACAAGCCTGCCTCTACTAACTAGACTGAACCTTGTAGGTTTACCGAGAACCTGTGGTATATTTGGAAGAAAAACCACTTAATCTGTAACTTCAGAGCTGGGGGGGGGGAAGTCAGGATTAGAGACATAGTTATGGAATCACAAATAATAATAACTACCATTTATTGAGTTCTTATTCTATTCCAAGCTGTTCTGAAGGCTTTACAGATACTATGTTATTTGACTCCTATAATAACTCGATGATGCAAGTACTTTGTGATTCTTATTTTACAGCGGAGGACAGTGAAACACAAAAGGTGAAGAAATTTGCCCCAGGTCACGCAGCAGAGGTAACAGAGCAGGAGGTGGAGCAGTTGGGAGGTTCTTCTACCTAGCAGACACCACGTTATTATAGACTATTTACATGTTGCACATTGGGCTGACGTTCATCGGTACAACAGACTGCGGACAGGCTGCCTGACTGGTTGATGCCCTGTTCTGACTTAGCTGGTACTTGAATGATTCAGCTGTTTCTTTACTGTGATGATCAGTCTTGATTACAGGTGACAGTTTAAGATATGGAACTAGATGAGATGTCCTGGGAAGTGTGTTTATACAGTATGAGAATTCATGGGTATTCGAGCACCATGAAAGCCAAGACGGGGTCTGTTTTACTCATGGCTATATTCCCAGAATGGTTTTACTCAATCTATTGAATGAATGAACGAGAGGTGATAATGTTATGAAACACCAATGTTTCAGTGATGGACAAAGTAAGACACGCCTAAGAAGAAAACCGAGAAGCAAGAGGCCAGGAGACAATAGGTCATGGATGTCAAAGATTTCCAAGCATAATGTAGTGAAACACACGAACGATGCGAATAGGTACAGGAAGATGAAGATTGAAGAGAGCCCACTGGTGTCCTTAGCAAAGCTTTTACAAAGGAGTTGAGGGGCAGAAGATGAGGAGATAGAATGAGAAGAGCTATTGTTTCAAGAAGAATGTGGCTGGGAAGAAATGGACACTTGAGAACAGCACATAATTGGAGAGTGGTGGGAGGGTTACCGGTTTTTATCCGGCAGCATTTTCATCAGTGACATTTTACAATTTCTGATAGATCTTTAGGAACTTATACATATTATTCTACAGTTTATCTAATAGAAGAAACATGCAAGAAAACCAAGAAAATTCTGGAAAAGAAGACGAACGATGGAGCTTGCCTCTTAGTTTCTTGACCTCCCCCTTTCTGTTTTTCTGCTAGAACTCAGCCAGACTCCCTTGGTCATTATTCTCAGCAATGGTATCAGTTGTAGCTACTTCTCTTTAAAAATAGTTAACCGGTCCTATATCTGACCATAATATACCATTCTTCAAGCTTGATTGTTTGAATACACCCGCTACAACTATTTAATGATCTTATCAAGATTTCCAGTTCATTGACCGCTTTGACTTTTCACAACCTACCAACCCTCTCCTCTCCTCATTCTCTTTCTTTTTTTTTTTCCTTTCTTTCCCCCCATCCCCGCCCCGGGGTGGGGATTTAATTGAGTTTGTTTATTCATTTTTTGATGGAAGTACTGGGGATTGAACCCAGGACCTCAAGCATGCTAAGCAGGTGCTCTACCACTGAGCTACACTCACTCCCTTTCATTCTCTTTCTTATCCAGCTCAGAGACTGACTTATCAGAGAAAAATTTTTGCCCTCATTCTTTTTACTGCTCCCATCTGCCAAAACCCTGAAACTGGCTAACTGTCAGCCTTCTCCATACCAGCACCTTAGCTGCTCAGTGCAACGAGAAAATGCCACACAATAAGACAGACTAAAGACTATAAATTTATAACTAAATATAGTGAATCTACTTATTTCTCTTGTCAACTCACTCTCCCCACCTTGAGTGGAAGAGGATGGAGATGAGGAAATATATTTATACTTTGGTAGAGGGAAAAGTCTAAGCATTGTCAAATAACAAAAATAAAACAATCCAATAACCAGTTGGAGGCCCTTTACTCAAGGGAAAACAAACCGTGAATTGGAAGCATACAGTGCCTCACATGCAGGGGAGAACTCTTCCCCAGGGATGTTTGGGCAAGAGCGAGTTTATGGAGTGTTACAGTAGCAACTTGGAAGCAGGGCATGCACGACGGGCCAGGAGGTCAAGGCTGTCCTTGTAAGGCTGGCAGGTCCTATTTTCTAGCCAAGAGAGAATCGTGACTGGTGTACATTAGGTTTCTGGGACAGTGAGGCATTTCCTGTTTAAGTGTGGACTGACTGAAGTTTGGTGGCTTGGGCCAGCCTCCATTTTTGTGGGTCCCTAAATTAGGTTCTGAACCTTAACACTGCTAGGAAGAGGTTTCCTGCACACACACCACCAAACAATGCTCAGGACACCAGCTTGGTGTCCTACAATTCAACTCAACTCTAACACTACCTACCTGGGGACAGCATAGGATTCCACAGGTTAAGACTGCCTCCCACCCCCAACCCCACTGCTGGACTTCAGACACCAATTATAAGCTCAGATTATGTGCTTCTGACTAACTACACACTGAAGGTTCCAACAACCCCCTTCAACCTAGGATGCCAGTTGCCAAGTCCAGATTGTCACCTGGCTATAAATCAGAGGTTTCCACAACTCCCTCATCAGGTTTGATTCACTAGAGCAGCTCAAAGAACTCAGAGAACCACTTTACTTACTGGATTGCCAGTTAATTATAAAGCATATAAATCAGGGGAAAATAACCAATAAAAGTGATGCATAAGGCAAGTTATGGGGAAAAGGCACAGAGTTGCCACGTTCTCTCAGCCCCATCCCTTCCCCGCATCTCCATGTGTTCATCAACCTGGAAGTTTTCTGAACCCTGTTCTTCTAGATTTTTATGGAGACCTTATTACACAGGCACAATTGATTAAGTCTTTGGCCATTGGCTCAACCTTCAGCCCCTCTCCTCCCCCAGAAAGTCCAAGGATATAGCTGAAAGTTTCAAACCTGGGGCTGTCTCCCCTGGCAACCAGCCCCCATCCCTAGATGACCCAGGGGCATTCCAAAAGTTACTGCCTTAGCATAACAAAACACCTTTATCTCTCTCACCACTTAGGAAATTCCAAGGGTTTTGGAAGCTCAGTGCTAAAACCAGGACAAAGCCCAGCTATATATTTCTTATGATTATTCACAATATCCCAGTCCTGATATACAAATCATCTTTATCAGCATGCCACAGAAACTAGAAACCATATATTTGACCACATACAATTTTAAATTTCTCTTAAGAAAAAAAGTCACATTACCGAAACGAACTTGGGTCCACTTGCTGGTCACGCAGCAAATCCAATTTACTGACACCGGGTTGTGGTGAAGGACGGTACAGCGTTTACTGCAAGGCACCAAGGGAGGAGAATAGGCGACTCACACTCAGATGACTCGAACTCCCGGGTGGCTTTCAGGGAGCGATTTTTAAAGACGACATTTGGGGTGCGGGTGGCAGAGGGCATGACTTTCTTCTGATTGGTGGGTGGTGAGGTCACAGGGTGGTGTTTCAGGAATTTTAGTTATCAACCTTCTGGTTCCAATCAGTCTGATGTCTACCTGCTAGTGACCTATCTGCTTGTAGTCACAAGGGGTCTTTTTCCTCAGAGCAAGTCAAAGATAGCGTCAGATTGTGATGTGTAGCCCTTGAGGGGGAATTGAACGCTTTATTGCTACACTATTGCTTCTTGACTGCTTTTCCTTATTTTCTGCATTCCCTCACTTCCCTAAGTAGTAACTTTTGGAGTCTGCTCTTTGTAAGTTTAGGGAGGCCTAGGAGACTAAAGCATTCTTCAACAAACAAGAATCCAGGGGACACAAGGAGGCTTTTGTACCCAGGAGAGTCCCGCAGGGTCCAGCTCAGTTTCAATAAAGTCAAAAGACTGGGGAAAATGCATCTGAGAAAATTGAATGTTTCTCTAAGGGACAAACCTCTCTTAAAATTAATAGAGGAGAGAAGGCAAACCAATAGAAAAACAGACGAAGGATTATAGAGGAGCAAAACTTGCCACTCCTAAACGTCTCTTTAGCATGTGGGTTATTTCGAGGTGAACACAATCAAGGCCCAGGAGACACAGAAAGAAATTTTGACATTCCCCCTAACTACCTAAAAAAATTTAGACAGGACCTGTTCCCAGAACAGAGCTACCCCCAGAAGTATCTGCAAAGAAAATGGGCTGAGTGTGGTGAGGGAAACTGGGCAGAGATCAGAGTCCACTCTGTGTCCCATTGTCCCTGCCTGATCCAGCAAACCTCGGTTTACCATTTGCTTTTCCATCTTTGTGTGAATTGTCTTCCTCCTCTTTGAAGTCCCAAACCACTACCCTCAACATCCTGGTTTGTCTTTAGCTGAAGATGGTATTTACAGTGAGGACTTGAGCCATTTGGGTGAGTTACTCAGTTTTCCTGGATCTCTCCTTTGTGTACGTGGTGTTAGACTTTTGATTTTCTCCTGTTATCTGTCTCATGTCAATTTAATTCTTAGATCAGCCAGAAGAACTTAGAAAAGAAGAGAACAATGTCTTCCTCTCCAACAGCGTAACACAATTTCCGGAAGAGCTGTAGACGGTCATTGCCAACACCCGCACACAAAATGCTGAACACCACAAGTTCAATAATTAGATATTAGGGTACTAGTGTTGATCATCAGACTATCAAAGATTTAAGAGCTTGAGCATACCCAGTGTGACACTGTGATTTACAGTCAGAAATATATGCTTAGTCTTCATCCTGTTCCAGGCATGAAGTTCCTAAAACCTTTGGAATTTCCCAAGTGTTGAGCACAATAAAGATGTTTTTTGTTGTGTTAATGAGGTGCTTTTGGAATCCTCCCAGATCACCTAAGGCTGAAGTCTTGTTGGCTGGAGGCGGGGTGGGGGGGGTTGGAAATCCACCCTGTGACTAGAAGGCTGGAACTTTCAGTTCAGCCCCTGACCTTGGGGGTAAAGAGCCTGGAGAAAATTGAGTTGAATCAACCAGCAGCCGATGATTTAGTCAGTCGGGCCTATGCAATGCCGCCTTCGTAAAAAATTCCATGTCCCAGGAGGGTAGCTCACCCCAAAGTCCACCAGGACAGAAAGCTCCTGTGTTCAGGACCCTTCCAGGTCTCTTGCCCTAGGTATGTCTTTATCTGGCTGTTCATGTGTGTCCTTTAAAATCCTTTGTAACAAGCCAGCCATCTGGGACATAATTCTGTGAGTTGCTCTAGTCAATTAAGCAAACTCCAGGAGTGAATGGGGGGAACCTCAAATTTATGCCCAGTCGGTCAAAAGCAGAGGTAACAACCTGGACTTTCACTTGGTGTCCTGGGGGGCTAAGCCTCTAATCTGGGGGGTCTGACATGAGACAGCGTCAGAATCGAGTTGAATTTGTGGGCTATCTGGTCATGTCCACCAAGGATCAGAGAACGGCTTGATGTGTGGAAAACCCACGTATCTGGTATCAAAAGTGAAGGAGTGTGGTTAAAGCCATGTGAGAGTAAAGGAGAGACACACAGAGGTGTGTTCTTTCATGATCTAGTGTTGGCAAGGATGTGGGAAAACTGGAACTCTACTTTTTTTCTTAGATCCATTCCGCTGGATCTCCACCCTCTTGCATCAAACTAGATAATTACCTCCTATTACCCTAGGATCTTTCTTCACTACCATCCAGGCAATATTTTTTTCTCTTCTCTTCTGTGTTGAATTACTTGTGCCTGGAATTCCAAACATTCTCCTTTTATGGTTTGGTTCCTCAGTCTGATGTAGCAAACCCTCCTGTGGCTTCCTGAGAAAGCCTGGGAAACCTTTTTTTTTTTTTTTTTTTTTTGATACTCTGCATGTTGAAAATGTCTCCATCCCAATTAGCACCAGAGAGCTGGGCTGACTGCAGAAGTCAGTGGAGAAAAATTTTACCTTCAGAATCTTAAATGCACGGGTCAAATGCCTTCTAGATTTCAGTGCTGATCATGAAAAATCTGACAGTAATCTTTTTATCTTTTGCTTGTAACATTCCGCCCACCACCAGCTTTTAGGATTCTATTTTTAAAGCTATGTTTGAAATTTCACATGGATGACGGGCATTCGTGTGAGTTTTTTTTTAGCCAGAAAGCTGGACACTGGGTGTCTGCTCACATGCAGCCTGTAAAATCACATTTTCAGTTCTAAATTCTACGGAACTCAATCCAAGCAAACCAAACAGAAAATCTACAAGATATTGAAAAGGCTACAAAAAAGTATGTAGGGTCCTTTTGAAGTTAGCTTTTGAGAATGGAGTTAGATTTTTGATTGTGGTGGGTAACAAATTACTTTTCTTCCCCCCATTATTTCACATGCCTGTGGCTCCCATTGCATTCAATGGGACGCTCCTTTTCTGGGTGCTGGAATTACCTTAAAGTTTCCCTTGTCTGTAATGGCAGAGGGATAACTTATAACTAGAGGGAGCACGATTAGAATGAAAGTGTTTGTCTATTAAAGAAATAAACTTTATTCCAGCCATTCAGATGGTTGGTTAACTTCCTGATGTCCCTAAAACATGGACAGTGAGTACAGATTTCTTGACTCATCCTCATCCAGCTTCACCTGATATCTGAAAGTTTGCTTGGGCAGAACTTCAGCACCTGTAACAGACCTGCCACCTGTCAAACATCTGCAGCTTTTGTTAGTGTCTCAAATTCGTATCATTTCTGCAGGAAGTGGGTTTCCTTCCCAGGTTTCTCACAGATGTTGTCCGTTTCTCAAAGTGTGTTTCATGGAACTCTATTTTTACATGCATTTCAAATATATGTCTTTTTAAAGTATCTTCAGTTCTTAAGAAGTTGGGAAATTCTGCCAGAATCTCTGAAAAGTTCCTATTTTAAAAATGAATGCCCATAATAAATTTTTACGAGAGTCGAGTCAGCACAGGACACAATTTAGCAACTGAAGGCTTGGAAGGTACTTTTTGATCTTGATCTTGATATTTATTTGATGAACTATCAGACAGATATTCACCATGTGTCTTATGTCAGGGGATAACACTGCGATTGCACTAATAGTTCAGTCAAAATATAAGTTAATCCATCACCTTTCTTAGTTTTAAATCTTAATAACTCTTTTGACCATGCTAATTTATCTCTAGATCCACCATCTTAGCCTGCCGTCACCTCTTGAACATCCTACAGTGGACGGAAGGGGGGGTCTGACAAGAGAGACATTCCTAGACATCTGTTTTTTTGTTTTGAGGGACCAAGTACACAGAATCAAGAATATTTAATTTTGAAAAATTGAGTTTGAGTTTCTTGTGCCTCTGGGAGAGAGACCAGATGTTTTACAGGAAATCATCTCAGGAGGAAGGCCCAACTGAAGATGCAGATTCAAAGGTGTCAACGTACTGATGATAATGGAATATAGAGGTGTAGATTAGAATTCTTAGTGAAAAAAAAAACCCTGATTTTTAGTTCCACTCCTGCCATGGATTCGCCTATCTGATCCTGGCCAATTTGCATAATGGTTCCATTTCCCAGTTTCCTCCTTGTGGTGGACACAAACCCCGTTTCCTTTTCTTCCTGGACACACGGCTGGACTGTTTCTTAGCTTCACAGTTGGCATGGGGGCTACAACACAACTTTCTGACTGTTTTCATGTCTTGGCTATTGTAAATGCTGCAGTGGACGTGGAAGTGCATCTTTGAGATAATGATTTCATTTCATTCACATGTATAAGGATTGCTTTGGCTCTTCAGGGTCTTTTGTTGCTCCATATGAAATGAGGAGTGTCTTTTCATTGCTGTAAAAACTGCCACTGGAATCTCGATAAGGATTTCATTGCATTTACAGGTGGCTTTGGGTAGTAGGGACCTCTTAACAATATTAATTCTTCCGATCCATGACCATGGGATATCGTTCCATTTTACTTTTGTCTTCTTCAATCTGTTTTGTCAATGCCTTATAGATTTCACCATACAGATCTTTCACCTCCATGGTTAAATTAATTTCTAAATATTTTATTATTTGATGCTATTGTAAATGGGATGGTTTTCTTTCCTTTCCAAATAATCCATCTTTAGTATATAGAAATGCAAACTGACATTTTCTAGATTCTAATGGCATTCACTCTTTAGTGGGTCATCAATGCTGGTTCATGAAACAGTAGATACACAAGGAATTGTTCTGTTCATCTCCAAGTCACAGGAAGCTGTATCAACCCTGTAGCGAAAAGGATATGGGGCGGAATCATTCGGTAATGGCAGTTTTGAAGTTCAAGTGTGAACAATGTAAGCCGATTCTGACGTTGTCTTGAAATCTTTAAACATGGAGGGAGACTCTGGAATTTAACAAAAAAAAAAGTTACAATAATATTTTTCTTAATACCACAAACATTTTAAAACATCACTTGGAAGATCACTGAACTACTTTCAAGGGAATACAGACAGGACCCCTACATTTCTTCAACAGGATGACACACACCAGTAAGGGAAAGTAGAAGGCTGCAATTCTGTGTGGCCAGTGTGACTGGTCACAACAGCAGTGATAGTAATGATGATGAAATCTAATTACTGTGGAGCCCACCTACATCTTAGGCCAGTTTATCCATTCCTTTCTCCCTCTTATTTCCCACAAAGAGATTGTCTTGTTCTCACCTCTTTTAAGATAAGTAAATAACTAAATCTCAGTGTAAGTGGCAAACTGATGGTGAGGAGAGTACATGTCAAAAGCATCAGTAAGAAGTTCGAAGAAGGATGCTTCTTTTTGCATCAGAATCTTTGCCCCTTCTGGGAACTTACTAGATTTATGCAGTGGAGTTCCAGTGCATACAGCTTCATCCACAGAGGTGGGTATCTGGGCCAGTGAGCTTCTTTCCCAGGGGGGTAGTTGACGAAATTCCTCCAGCAGTAATCGTACGCTAAGGGAAACACAGATCTTGGTTCATTCAACACATATAACAGAAAGTTAAAGAGAGCCCAGCTTAACAATACACCCTATCTAAATTCCTCTGGCCTGTCTGCGGCTGGTGATGGGTTAGACTCTTCCAGAATCCCTAAAGGGAACACAGCAGTTCATCTGAAGATGGCTAGCGGCCACAGTGACAAAAATGGAGGACAGAGTCATCTCTTTGATACTTCCCTTGCTGTGAATTTCAGACCTGGTCCTTTGTTGGGCTATTCTGGACTTTCGTTTCTGATACTTGCAGTCTGGGAGAATCAGTCTCCTGGCCCAGAAACACACCACCACCACAGCCTCTCATCAACACTTAAGACTCTTGGTTTACTGTTTTCACCTGCGGCTCCCATAATCTGGACAGCCACACCCCTGGTGAAGAGGTCTCTGAGTCCTCGCCGGTTCTGCGGGTCCGTGTGCTGGAAAAGCCGTGCTACGTGAATCACCAGAGTCACACTCGGGTGTTGGTCCAAAAATTCTCCAATCGCCTGGGAGCATTTCCAGCAGGGACTCCAGGACAAGAACCAGGTGATGGAACAGCTGACCGATGGGGGAAAATGTCTTTCTGAAGTGAATTTTTCTATAAAATTGTGTTCCACGTGCTTGGTGGTGTTTTTGCTGGAATGTCGCCAGATGCCACGGTTGCTGCCCCACCGGATTTCATAGAGCAGACAGGCCTCTTTCCGGAGTTCTCGGGGGTCAAAGAAGGCTTCAAATTCCCAGG
Source organism: Vicugna pacos (assembly GCF_048564905.1). Taxonomy (NCBI): domain Eukaryota; kingdom Metazoa; phylum Chordata; class Mammalia; order Artiodactyla; family Camelidae; genus Vicugna; species Vicugna pacos. The sequence continues at coordinate 16,769,085 of NC_133020.1, forward strand.
GTTCAATTCTTCTCCTGAAATATAAAAAGCACCCCCATCTTGTCACACCACCTTGAGATGCGACCTTGGATGTAATGTCATGTTCTCTTCTATTAGGCACATCGAAAACACGGCATCTCAGGAACCTTTTTTTCTTTCTTTCCTATATCTCAGAGTTATCTGGGGAGATCCATCTGAATTATCAGTTTCTCTCACAAACATAGGGAAGACATTTTTCCCAACTCAGGTTATTTGGTTACCACTCTCTGTACCACTGCTTGATGGTCTTGAATTCAGGCACAAATGTTTCCTTGTTTCTCTTTTAAAGGTTTCTCAATATATTCTAATCTTTCTGTCTCACACTTAGAGGTGACGTGTCCCACTCATTAATCATTGTTATGCCTCAATGAACTCTAGCTAGATTTTTTTTCAGGTGTGGAAGCCTCAGATTGCCAAAAGGATTCTATTACCAACTCTGAGAAGAGAAATTTAGTCTCAGGATTCTTCCACATTAAATTTCACATACTAATACCTTATAAGAAAGAAATTCATATTTCCCGCAATGGCAACGTTAGCTTTAACACTCTCTGTGTATCAAAGCTGTGACTCAGGGAAAACTCAGAGCTATGCTTTGTTTAAAGAAGTTTATTATCGTCTTTCGAATGTGGCTGAGTCATAAGTTTATCACGTCTGGTTATTTTTCACTCATTCCTAAAGTGTCAGTCCCTTTATCATGTAGATCCGCCCTTCCAGTGATCATGAAATAATATGTTCCATGAGAAAAGTCTCCTATTACATCTAGAAAATGGGTGTATAGTATAAAATAGGAAGATGAAATCAAAATGACAGATGAGTTCTCTGAACTTGTAACCAGTGTCTATGAAAACATGTGACCTAGAGAAGACACTATAACAGAACAAAGCTGGAAGGTGATGTTTTTCAATAGAAACCAAAAGCCATAGAGGCAAAGATAGATAGAAAAAGCAATAATAATCATAGAAAATGGAGTTGGAAAAGCAAAAAGAAAGCATTGGAGCATGATAAGAGAGGAAAAAGACAATAAGGAAAGTAGTAGTTGTCCAGCTCTTAAATACCCACCTATTCGGGGTTGAATTAAATGTACACTGCGATCATATTCTTACCTTAAGTTGGCATCTCCAGCTGCAGGACCTGTTGACCGAGAGATGATCATGTCAAACTCCACCATATACAAATAGAACTATTAAGAAAAAAATGCTCTTTTCTTCTGGCTTTGCAAACCATATCAGAAAATGCGGTTGAAAGATTGTCTCCTGGATTAATTGGATTGACCAGTTCATTGGACTGAGAAAAGCAAGATTTTTAAGGGTTCTGCTGAAATTTATTTGCCCAACCCCAAACCAGGTAATTCTCTTTAAGGCTCCAACAAGGATGTTTAAGGGCAAAGGAAAGCTAGTCCTCAGAGGATCCTAGGTGTAATTTCTGTGCACCCCCAGAGTACCCTGAACTTCCTTCATCAGAGCAATTATCATGCCATTTTATGATTGCCCATTTACATGCCTATAAAAACACTGATGCATAAATTATACGAGCTATGGATTTTGTATATCTTGTTCCAGACCCTATTGCACTGCCTGAAACATGTTGGTTAGCAATAGATACTTACTGAACAGATGAATGAAATTCACTACTCTCTACTAAGATGAAGTATAGGTTAACGATACTAAGCAGAGAAACTGGATCTCTCATACCTTGCTGGTGGGAACGTAAATTGGCACAGCCACTCTGGGAAACAGTTTGCAGTTTCTTAGGGAAAAAAAAAGAGTAAAAATGCACCTACCATACAACCCAGCAGTTACTCTCCTGGGCATGTATCTCAGAGATGGGAAAACATAGGTTCACAAAAAAGCTTGTACACAAGTGTTCACATCAGCTTCGGTTGTAATAGTAAAAGCTGGAATGAGCTCAGATGTCCGTGCAGTTTGAGACACAAAGCATAAGGTTCCCCCGTGTGATACCCCTTCTCAGTGGGTCAGAGACACAGACAGAAGTCATTTGTCCCCCTGGGGGTGAGGTGACGGTGCAGAGGTGCAGGCAGGAGGCTCCATCCCACCTCCCAGTCAGACCTTAACTTGGAGGACCCATTTTTGAACAAAGAAGAGTCATGAGAGCTGGGAGATACTTCCTTCAAAACAGGAGGTGCTTTGCCCAAGGCTCTGTGCATGAATGTGCGTGTGTGTGTGTGTGTGTGTGTGTGTGTGTGTGTGTGTGTGTTGAGGGGTACAGAATGTGCCACTGAAGCAGAGAAAAATTAGTTTGGTCTTTAGAGATTTGAGAATAAACTCCCCTCTTCCCCAAATCCCTTATTTTCCTACAGGCAGAGCCTCCCAGAAGAACTCAAAAGGAAATCAGTTGCCATACATCTCATGGGGAGATAAATCAACCAGGGGAGACTGACTCTTACCAACTGAGACGCTCACTCAGACATTGTCCCAAACCGTTAAATGCCATCTATTCTCCTAAGGGCTCATCTATCTCTCCTAAAAGTCATTTGTTTTCCCATAAGGGCTCTTCTGCCTCTCCACTTCTAAGATGTTAGAGAGAGGGATAAAAAAAAGATGGTATGGAAAACAACCCAATTCTAATCCAAGTCCTTGAGTCACATTTCGGAGAATTCCTGTGTGTAATTTTGTCTTTTTTTTTCTTGCTTGCTTGCTTTTTTTTTTCTTTTTTCTTTCTTTCTTTTTTTTTTTCTTTTTTTTTTCTTTTGTCAGTTTAATTTGCAGGCCCCCAGAAACAAAATCTAAGAGAGTAGAAGAAACTTTTTTCCTCCCCAATGGTGTGTGCGTGTGTGTGCGTGCGCTGGGAGGTGTTGTGTACCACACAGTTTCCTGTAGATGGAAAAGGGTTCTAGCTGGGTTGTGAGGCTGAAAAAAATAAATCAGCCAGATATCTAGGAATGAGGACAAGAATCAGAAAATACTATCCTAAGTGTAACCTGAAGAAGAAACCTCATCCTTAGAAGAAAATGCAGGGAGTTTGCACGTGAGATGGAGGAGGAAGGGTGCCTAACACCTTGGGATGGGCCCTGCTCAGACATCAGTCCGACTTGGGGCCTTTGAACCAGCTGGTCCACTCAGAAGGGGACAGTCACTGATGACAGGGGAACTTCCTCTGAAGGAACTGAAGCAGCAGTGAGAACTTGGGGAAGAGACAGTGAGATAAACGCTCATGACCTACCCCAGGGGTGCGGGGCAAGAACACCAGCCACGTGGGTGGGGACGGTTTGAGGGATAAAACACATCACCTTCAGGGGACGGTCCGGGAAAGTTACCCAGCTATTTCAATTAAATGAAGTCTTTAGTCTTTTCCCCAAAATACCAGTCACAAGAGGATTTTATTAGAGGGGAAATATAATGGAGAAAAAAGATACTGTTTCTTGAAACCCAAGACTGACGCCTGTGCTGCGTGCCGTCACCTCGTGAGTGTGGACCCCTTCAGGAGTCCTCTCACTGAACCGCCTTTCTTCCAGGTGTTTCTGCTTCCAGCCAGAAAGGCAGCAAGTGCCGGGTAAATGTGCCTAAAGCACTGTTTATGTCGTGTCTGCGCTATTCACAAATTCTCCAAAGATTTTTGTCTAATCGAAAAAAATCAGCTTGAGCCTGGCGGTCAAGGTCCTCAACAATATCGCCTCAAATTTGCTTCCTAATCTCACTGCAGATTATCTCCAAAACTCTCCTCTAGCCGAGCCAATTGATTCATTATATTCCAAACACGGTCTTGGTAAAGTCTCCTGAACTCTGTGTCAATCAACCTGGAACGGCCTCCTCTACGTCAATCCAAATTCTGACCTTTTAGGGTCCAGTTCAGATCCCACCTCACTTGAAAATCATTCTGTCCCACAACACGAAGCATCCTCCCTCTCCCATGAATTTTTCTAATATTAAGTAAAAGAACCTTAAATTATCAACTAAGATGCCCTTGTGTGTGTATATATATACAATGGAATACTACCCAATGACAAGAAAGAATGAAATACTGTCATTTGCAGCAACATGGATGGACCTGGAGAGCATCATACTAAGTGATGTTAGTCAAACAGAGAAAGGCAAATACCATACGATATCACTTACACGTGGGATCTAAAAAAATGGCACAAATGCACTTATTTACAAACAGACTCGCAGACATAGAAGGCAAATTTATGATTACCAAAGGGGAAAAGAGGGTAGATGGATAAATTAGGAGTTTAGGATTAGCAGAAACAAACTACTCTACACAGAACAGATAAACTATAGGGTCCTACGGTATAGCACAGGAAATTATATTCAATAGATTTTAATAACTTATGAGAAAGAATATGAAAAAGAATGTATATATGTATAACTGAATCACTATGCCAACACAACACTGTAACTTCAAATTGAAAAACAAAGTGCCCTTCGGCTGTCACTTCTGTGGCTATCTTAAACTTCCATTTAACAACTGTATTCTTTTTTAACTTAATTTTTTCTTATTGTGAAACAAGCATTAACTTAGTGTCACTTGCTCAAAGTCATTTGTGGATGCAAACAGTTGGTATTAACAATAATAATAACAACAAATCTTGCTTGAGAATAATAATATAATAATATATTAATAAATAGAAAAGTTAGAAAACGTCCAGGAATACAAGCGCAAGCAGGACACACACACAAACACACACACACACACACACACACACACACACACACACACACACACAGAGTTTTTGCATTCAAGAATATTGAGTTTTCAGGCCACCTCCGCGCACCGCAACCCCGGCCATCTCACCTCTGTCAGAAGCCATGGTGCTCTGCCACTGGACTTTTTCCTCTGGAGCTATATATTATGCTGCTGCCAGCAACACGACATTATTTCTGCGGGCGTGACCACTGCCACCTGTTTCGCCAGAGGATGACTCATTCCTGAGTCTCAGGCAGGTACTGGGCATCTAGCCTGTACTGACAGGTAGCCGGTGAAGACGGAAGTTAGTGTGGGGGTTGATAAGAAAGCATATGATGTGAAAAATTCACCTAGTACCATGATTCCCTGAGAACATTCAAATTTCAAAGTTCTTCCTTGATGACATCTGAATGTAGTCATCTTTTCCTTTCCTTTAAATCAAAGGCAAGGCTGACCCATCATTCTTTACTGGAGAAAAGAGAGGAAGAAAGCAAAGAGAACTGACCTGTAAAGGTGTTCATTGTTACCCGGTGAAAACAATGTGGCCTTGCCCTTTAGTTATTATTCATTTATTTCTAACTTCCTCTTATTTCGCTCTTTGCCCCAGATCAGTGGGGAGGGGCACTGTTAGATGTAGTCAGGAGAACTTTGGTTTCTGAGTCAGGAAATTAGTGTACAAGTCTTGAGTGATTTCTCTTGCTTCTTGAAGCTGAGGTTAAGTGTCTGACCCAGTCCACTTGTGCTTTTTATCCTCCTTGAAAAACCGGATACTCTGTCCCCTATTGTCATTGCCTCCTATTGCCTGAACCCTGGATCAGGATCCTCTGGGTTTCGGCACACGCTCCCAGGCCACTCTCAAGACCTAAGTCTCCTTCTAGGATCTCAAATCTAGAGCCCCTGAACTTTGAGTCTCAAATCCCGTGACACCTACCCCTGAGCCCTAAACCTAAGGCTTTCCTTTATCATGAAAGTTACACTGGAGCCTGCAGCAGCTGTTCGGAGGAGCAGGTGAGAGCTTTGAAGAAGGGGCAGAAGTGACATATTATAAATATAGGTTCTTCAGGAGCCAAATGTTACAGCTAGGCGTGTGCGGCAGAGACAGTAATGGCCCCCCAAAGGTGCCCACCTCTCAACCCTGGAGCCTGTCAGGGTTTCACCCTACAGTAGCATAATGGACTTTGCAGATGTGATTAAGTTAAGACTCTCAGGGTAAGAAGATTATGCTGGATCATCTGGTCTCAATCTAGTCTTTTTCTTTTTTTAAAAAACTTTTTAGGGGGGCAGGTAGCTAGTTTTATTTGTGTGTTTATTTAATGGAGGCACCGGGGATCGAACCCAGGGCATAGTGCATGCTAAGCAAGCACTCTACCACTGAGCTAGACCCTCCGCCCTAGAATTGACTGTTGTATATTGACCTTATAACTTTGGGAAGGAAGAAATTTTCCTTTAATTTCTTAGGTTCTTCTGGCTGATCTAAATTAGACGGACGAGACAGACAACAGAAGGAAATCAAATAGAAGTTTAATAACCTGTACACATGGAAGAGATCCAGGAAAACCGAGTAACCCACCCAGATGGCTGAAGCCCTCACCATGTACAGCATCTTCGGGGAAAGACCAAAGAGGATGCTGAGGGTAGTGGTTTGGGACCTCAAAGAGGAAGAAGGCAATTCACATCGAGATGGAAAAGCAAATGATAAATGAATGTTTGCTAGACCAAGCAGAGACAATGGGACACAGAGTGGCCTCTGTTCCCCAGGCCCTGCCTGGTTTCCCCCACCACACCTAGTCCAGATTCTTTGCAGATGTCTCTGGTGACAGCTCTCTTCTGGGAATGGGCCCTTTATCTAAATTCTTTAAGCAGCTAAGAGGGGAAGGTCAAAGTTTCTTCTTGAGTCTTTTTGGGTCCTGATTGCTTTCAGTTCAAAATTATCCACATGCCAAAGGTACAGTTCGGCAAATTTTGCTTCTGTACATAGTCAGCCTGTGAACTTGTTAAATTAATTTATTTCTAATATTTATTGGATAGATTCCTTAGGATTTTCCAGGCACAGGATTATGTTGTCTGTAAATAAAGACAGTTTGAGGGGGGAAGGTATAGCTTAACTGGTACAGCATCAAGGTCCTAGGTTCAATCCCCAGTACCTCCTCTTAAAAAATAGATAAATAAGTAAATCTAATTACCTCCCCCTCCAAAAAAAAAAAAAGGACAGTCTGACTTCTCCCTTTCCAAACATGTGCCTTTTTATTTCTTCTTTTTGCCTTATTGGAATGGCTAAGAATGCCAATAAAATGTTCAACAGAAAAGATAAGAGTGAATATCCTTGCCTTGTTCCCAATTTTAGGGGTGTTAAGAGACAAAATTTGAGTAAATTTGAAGATCTAATTGGCTTTATTAGAAGATTCATGAACTGGGTGGCACCCCGTCCTGTCAATAAAAAGGAGCTCCAAAGAGCTAAAGAAAAGGAAGGATTTTGAAAGGCAGAGAGGGGGTGAGACAAGGAAGTCATAAACAAACAAACAAAAAAGGTTATTTATGGCAACCTTACCTTCCTTTGGGGGACAAAAGGGTCTGTGCGGCAGATTACCTGACTGATGCTGACCAGGAAATTCCAGACTGACCAGTTAAGATTACATTTCTGGGCAAAGTTGAAACTGCACTGAGATTAAGCAGGTATCAAGTCTTGGTTTGATGACATGGGCTTAGCGCAAGTGACTACATTTGGGGCTTGTTGTTTCTTCTTTTAACAAGGGGAAGCATTCAGTTATTCATTTTTAAGTATGATATTAACTCTAGGTTCTTCACAGATGCCCTTTATCAGGCTTGAGAAGTTTCTATTTTGTTGAGACTTTTTGTCATGAATGGTTGCGAATTTTGTCATATAATTCTTTTGTCTCTGTTGGGATGAGTATATAATTTCCCTCTTTATTCTGTTAATATTGAATTGCTACATAACATTACCTATAAGTCTTCTAAGTTTATTCATATCTGTGGTTTTGTTGCCGAAACATCGGCCCCCATCCCTGACGAGCCAAATAACTCAGAGACAAGGTCTTGGAGTTTAGAAGAAAAGAGGCAATTTCATTGTGCTGTCCGGCAAAGGGGACTCATAGCAGGATAGCGCCTTCCAAACTGTGACCCCACCTTGGGGATGGGGTGGGGTGGTTATTGGGCCATAGCTCAAGCAATAAAGCATAGACAACAATCAACAGAACCATTTTCTCATCAGAAGACTTAGAATGGCGTCATGATGCCTCCAGGCCACCGGCTCTATAGAGGCCAGCAGTTAGACAATAAGCACGCAACGTGAGGTCTTCTTGGTAATTCAGGCTACTTTGTAAGGTTGCAGTCCCGTGACCTTCTCCTTGGAGAAGGACTCAGAGACCAAGCTTGATTATTACTCTCAATGACTGGAATAAAGTAGAAACAGTAAGATCAATAGTTTCAGTTTCAACAATGGGCCTGGAACCGTGAGTAGCAACCTGTCAGTCAGGTCAGTTGACCGTTTTAAGGGCGAACATAAGAAGAAGCAATCTGTTAGCCTAAGTGCGGCCATTTTATTAATCCTCCTTCAGTTTCATCGCCTTTCTCTTAATTTTGATTTTTTTCTCTTTCTATATTTTGAAGCATACGCAAGACTTCTACACAGAAATAGACCTACACATCTAAGGTTAATTTATTTTATTTATATAAAAATATTTTAACTGGAGCAAAAAACACATAACAAAATTCAGTATCTTTAGAGGAGGAATAGTAGCTGAGGGCAAAGAAATGAATAAAGGGAAAAATCTGATATTACATGAAACCTCAGAAAAAGCTCAGAGCAAGAGATAATAGTGTCTCAAAAAAAAAAAAAAACCACAAAACAGAAATCATAGTGTTTCTTAGCTCAATTATACCAGAAATCCGAAAGGATAAAGCGGGAAGTGTGCTGAGCTCACTCCTGCTTTGGGGAGCTGACAAGATCTCCAGCGGAAACCTGCAAACCTGAGTCTCCTCCCCCTGAGACAGTTTCATATGATATGATAATGGACTGGACTAACTCTTAATGACTAAATGGAACTTCAGTAAAGTGCCTATAATTTTTTATTTTTATGACTGTATTGTTGAAAGGAACCCAAGTTTGAAGAGGGTGGATATTATAATATTGTGGTTTATAATAAGAAATATATTTGTGGTCTTTCTCCCTGTTTCTGGCACAGAGCTTCTAAAATTCTTGGAATTCTCTGAGAGAGGAAAGCTATAAAGCTGTATTTTATTATGTTAATGAGGGAGATTTTGGAAAGTCACTAGGTAACATAATGTGAGGGGCTGGTTGCCAGGGGAATAAACCATATGATTAGAAGTTTGGAGCTTTCAGCTCCATCCCACCACCCCTACTCCAGGGAGGGGAGAGGGGCTGCAGATTGAAGCAATAACCAATGGCCAGTGATTTACCAATTATGATTATTTAATGAAGCCTCCACAGAAACTCAAAAGGATTGGGTTCCGAGAACTTCTGCGTGGGCAAGAATGCTTCAGGAAGTTGTCAGGTATCCACACAATGGGATATTATTCAGCTATAAAAAGGAATGAAGTGCTGATACCTGCTAAAACATAGATGAAACTTGAAAACATTATCCTCAGTGAAAGAACTCAGTTGCAAAAGGCCACATATTGTATGATTCCATTTATATGAAATTTTCAGCCTAGGCAAATCCACAGGGCTGGAAAGCATATTATCATTGCCAGAGAATGGGGAGTGAGGTGGGGGAGAAGGCTCGGAGGGGATGTCTGTTAATAGTTATGGGGTGGATTGTGGGGGTAATGAAAATGTTTGGGAGTTAGATAGTGTTGATGGTTATACGCCTTGTGATTATAATTTTTAAAACTACTGCATTTTATGTTTTGAAATGGTGAATTGTATGGTACATGAATTACATCCCCATTTTAAAAAAAGGTATTTTAAAAAAAGGTTAATTGGAGTACGGCAAGGCAAATCAAAGCAGAAGTGTTCCAAGGTCAGAGAATTGTTTTGCCTGAGGCAAGAGAGAATTCATTTCCACAAAGAGGTGACATGAACAGAATTCGGTCTTAGAAGTACTACTATAGCTACAACTCAGAGAACAGGTTGAAGGGGCGATTCTAATAATAAACCTGTCATGGAGATACCAAAATGGAAAGAAATAGACGATGTGAGAAATCGGTCCCTTAAAAGGAACTGAATATTACAAAAGAGTTCGTGTCGGGGGAGGATATAGCTCAGTCGTAGAGCCAAGTGCTTAGCACGAACGAACGAGGTCCTGGGTTCAATCCCCAGTACCTCCATTAAATAAATAAGCAAATAAATAAACTTAATTGTCTCCCCACCAAGGTAAAAGAAGAAAAAAACACCGAAGGAGTTCATAGGTACTTATACACATAGGGCTATAAACAGAGACTGCCCCCTCCTCCGCCTGCCCCCCAAAAAGAAAAAAATATCTGGCTCAAGAGAAATGTGTTCTTCACAAGCTCAGAGTTTAGACGGCAGGGATTCCATGAAGCAACTGAAGTTATATGCAAAACATTGTGTGTTAGGGGGCAGTGGGTATAGCTCAGTTGGTGGAACTCATGCTGACTATGCACGAGGTACTTGGTTCAATTCCCAGGTCCTCCACTTGGGGAAAAAAAAAAAAAGAAGAAGCCAAAATACTGTGTTTTTATGTGGATTATTTTCTGGGGGAGACTCCATATGTTTTATCAGTTTCTCATTAGGAACCTTGATCCTCCAGATGTAAAGAACCATACATGGTTTAATAAATTTGCCCTTCCCTGTTTCAATCAGCAGAGGGCAGAAAAGCAATACAATTAGCAGAGCCAACCGCCAATAGATAATTTTCTAAGCCTCCTCAAGTCCTGTCTCAGTTCCTGACATCTGTTTCCTGCCTTTGCTCTCCCTGTTCCCTAAGCTAAAATTCCCCAACTGCAAGCCCCCTCTTCCTCTGCCAACCTCCTGCGATCTCTGACTACCCATCTCAGTGCAGCCCTACTTCTTTAATTTAGATGGGGTCACTCTGCCTTTCATACTCCATTTGCATTCTGTGTACACCTGTGGTAGTTACAGTCTTCCTTTCAAAACAGCTATGAATCTAATGATTATTGTTGGGGGTGGGGGTTAAGGATGAAAATAATAGACTGTGGCTAAACAATCATTCTTAAATAATTTTTCTCTAAGAAATGTGTACATCTTTCTCAAAAAGATACATTTCCATTATTGCTACATGACAAATGTAATGGTTGTCTTACTTTTTTTTTTTTTGTCCAAAACAGTCATACCATCTTACTGCTTAATGTTCCCAAACAACTAAACAGGCAAACAAAAAAGAGTGGGAGAATGCGATCTGTTCACCAATCCCACTTAAAATTCGGGAATGTATGTATGATTGCATGTGATTTTGCTGATCAATTCTGCCCAGAAAAAGTGACAAAAGCAACAGATCCCAGCCATTTTTTATTCAAGTAGATGCCTATTTTCTTTTTATTTTATTTTTTATTGAAGCGCAGTTGATTTACAGTATCAGTGTCAGGTGTACAGTAAAGCAATTTAGTTATACATATATATATATAATACACACACATATATTTTCATATTCTTTTCCATTATAGCTTATTACATGACATTGAATATAGTTCCCTGTGCTAGACAGTAGATGCCTATTTTCAATCAAACTCTTCTCCAAAATCTGCACATTCAGATCTTAGACACGTGTTCCACGTGTTCCACTCACAAGCACAGCACAGAAACCTTTGCGGTGATAGTTGAAGTGCTCAGTATTGCCCTGAGTAGAAAATAAAGTGGTAACGAAATAATCCACGAATAACCCTTGGTGTCCTGATATTTATGCCTCATTTTCTTGTTTTAAAAGAAACAATATTGAGGCCTGACCTGATCTGGGGATGCATGATTTGATGACAAACTACCCAAAGGCAGAATCTGTGCCTTTCTCTCTACCTTTCAAGGCATTCAATAAATGTCAAATTGAATTGAACTAAATTGATGGTGCAATTTCAAACTAAACCAGCCTGTGGCATGAGGATGCGCCTGTCATTAAATAAGACCATGAGTCTTGAAATGTCGTGACATAGCTGTGCTGTATACACATTGTGTATAATTTATTTATATTTTGGAATTTATATTTCATCCCATTCTGCCCAAATTGCAGTATATAACTTGACTTACCAGGTACATGTTTATTTATAGACTCATTTAACTGGACATTTAAGATTTTTAAAAAGTACATAAGATAAATAATACGGGAAGGAAGCCAGAAGGCTTGTAATGTGTGCTCCTCTCCATCTTCAGGTGTGATGACAGTCTCAGCAGACAATGTGATTGACTTAGGAGTGAACAAACCTGCCAATGACAGAACTACTGGGGAAGGAAACGGCCACTGTCTTTTTTTTTTTTTTTTTTGAAGTATAGTCAGTTACAATGTGTCGATTTCTGGTGCACAGCATAATGCCCCAGTCATGCATATATATACGTATATTAGTTTTCATATTCTTTTTCATTAAATGTTATTGTACGATATTGAATAAGTCCCCCATGCTATACAGAAGAAATTTGTTTTCTATTTATTTTTGTATATAGTGGTTATCAGCCACTGTCTTTTTAGTGACTTTTAAAAATAACATGAATATTTTAAACACAGACCCCATCCTCCCAAATCAAAATCTATTTCTTCGACTCAGGAGATCTGTCAGTAACAATTCTGTTCTGTTAAGAAATAAATTTAGCGATGCAACCTCAGAAATTGTGGTCAGTTGGGATCGTGCAATTCCAGTCATCAGCTCAGAGAACTCAAGGTTTAAGTTTCCTTCTTTTTTTAAATGGAGGGACTGGGGATTGAACGCAGGACCTCATGCTTGCTACTCATACGCTCTACCACTGAGCTACACCCTCCCCCCACTTGTGCACTTTTATTTTTCATCAGACCCAGTATGATGGCTGGTCCTCCTTCCTTGGCACCTAATTGTAAACTCATCTACTGATAACTGTTTCATAAGTGAAATTTTATGACTTTTGTTCATGCTAGTCAGACTCCCTTGTTCAAATCTGAGATCGTTCCCCCAAATCCGGGGCCTCCCAAACAAGAGGACAGGGTTGGGACTACAGAGACCCCACCAAAGCAAAACCACCATCTGTCTTTCTTCCATTATATTAATTTCTTAGCTCTTTCTTCAACAAATAGAGTCTGAAAGTGCTCTGTAAACATACTGCTGCAGATTTTTGTTGGCATCATCCTGATTGTTCCACTAAATAGTTCTGAATGATGATTTGTCCAAAGTCCATCTCTGACTGATATTGGCAGAACAGTGTTTCTCATTCAAACATGCTGGACAAGGTGACTGTGTGTGGTTTTTGGTTTTTGTTTTGTTTTGCAGGGGGAGATAGGTTTATTTATTTATTTATTCATTTATTTATTCATTTATTTATTTTTGATGGAGGTATGGGGATTGAACCCAGGACCTTGTGCACGCTAAGCACGTGCTCTACCACTGAGCTATGCTCTCCCCTGAGTGTGTTTTAAAGATCCATTTTTTTTGCGTTTAAGGATGTGCATTGAGTCACTGCAATCTTTGTATCCTCTTCTTCACTCTCCTTACAAATTGTCCATATTCACCGCTGCCCTACGCTGAAGTAAAGTTCTAGCTAGACAGATTGCCGAGAGATTTTGTGTCTGTTCTATAGAAATATTTGAATGTCCTCAGTGTCCAGTAACAGCATAATGGGTAAATCAGTGTAACATGCACATAATGGATTACTTTTCAGCAGTGAAAAATATCAGTTATATTCATACCTATATCAACCTGCAAAAATCTATGAAATACATTGAGAAAAAAATGGTAGAAAAATATCCTGCAATATTGTTTCTATAAAATTTACGTATTTGCGGACCAATGCTTCATAATGTTTATGGATCCAAATATATGGAGTGAAGCTATAAAGAAATGAAGGGGAAAATGGACGCCAATGCAGGATGGTGGTTTCATCAGGAGGATGGGAAAAAAGACTGGGAGGGTTATGCAGGAGTTTTTGCCTGTATTTGTAATATAGTTAAATTATAATACTCGACATTTAAAAATTTAAAATAAAAACAAAAGATCAGGTTAAAAATAGTAGCAATAATCCAGGTGAGAGTGGTGAGGTTGATTTAAGGTAGGGACAGTTGGAATTAAAGACGGGGCTAAATAAAGCAGTGATCCACAAATTTTTCCTCTTTCGTTCTCCTAACAAGTGATGTAACCTACCTCATACTACCTGACATAACCCCAAGTATCCTACCAAGTCTAGAGTTTTATATTTGAAGTCCATGTGAATTTTGCATTTTACCCAATAGACACATGTTCAAGACCAGCATGTTTTATATTAATTATAGAAGAGTCAACTTATATTTTTAACTCTGTAATTCCATGTCTGAAATTTTTCTAAGGATAAAATATGGAGAATGACTCATGAACAATGACCCATAACACTATTCCGCCATGAAAACTGCAAATAAAACCAAGTCCAGTGATAAACGTTCTTTTAGGTAAAATATGTATCTGATCATTGCATGTAAAATAGCCATTAAATTAACTATGTAGACGTTGGGGATGTGAAAAACATTCCCATGACATGTTAAGTGAGTGCAGAGAGGTAGAAAGCTACATGTACACTGTGATCTTAGCTATAGGAATCAGACAGAATCAGGTACCGTTTTTGGTATATTTGTCTACATTATTTTACATTTTCTCAAATTTTTTAAAGTAACATTTAGCATATGAGATCTGGCAGAGAAAGCTGATGACTTTAGAAAAATAGGTTATTCAGTTGCTCTAAATCTCAGCTTCTTTATCTACGAAGCCTAAATATTAATGCCTGCCTCAAGGAGGAGTGAATTATGTTTATAAGTAACTCATATAATGTTTGCCCATAATAGGCGATCCATAAATGCCAGGTTCCTTCTATCTAGGATCTAATATACTGTCATGTGGATAATGACTATGCAGAAAGTAACTAGTCATTAAGGCTGTGTGTGTGTGTGTGTGTGTGTGTGTGTGTGTGTGTGTAACTAAGGACATCATTTATGATGGATTTTCCAGAAAGACAGATTGAACATAAATACACTGACAATTCAGATCCAATAGCTCATAAACCAGACATACAGTTTTATTCTAACATTTACCGGAGAACATGCCTCCTGTTCTGTTTCTGACAGACTACCCACACCCACACTCGTCAACCACCATGTCTTCATAATGCCGGAGAATGACATTGTCATCGTTGTCCTGATAGAGCATGGAAATGGGGGACAGCTTGGTGGGAATGCACACAGCCTGCGGAACCTCCGGGTCAACCGCGTGCATCAGCGCTTGCATGAAGGCGTAATTGGAGCTGTTGAGGGCAGTGGTCAGTGAGAAAGGACAATCTCCATGGCAGTAATTTGCCATGAAACCCTTGGGGGCAATGATCCACTTGTGCCAACCCAGGTCCCGGAAGTTGATGAAGAGCTGGTGCCGGTGGCAGAGGCTCTTGCAGGAAGCCCGAGAGGCAGGGATGGCCGCCCTCCTGGTGCGGGAAGAAGGGCGGCACTGCTCCGGGTGGAGGGTCACCACCAGCAGAGAAGCGTGAAGAGAACGTCTCAGTCTGGCGCAGGTGTCCTCAAGCTGAAAATCCTCCCCAGAGGCTCTCTCTCCTTTGACCAGTATCTCTAGGAATAAACCTAAGTTCTTCCCAGAGTGATGACTCCTCTTGATCACATCCAGCAGGTTAAAGTGAAGGACCCCTTGAGGCCGTGGTACTGACTGCAGTACAAACACTTTACCCGTCTTGGGGGTGGCCTGGCCCTGCACATGTGGCTCCTGCACCAGGGACAGAGCCAATTCCAGTTCTGGTCCCAGGCTATAGTAAGTGTTGGGCCCCAAGTCCAGGCCCAGCTGGGCCATCGTGAACTGCTCCCTGCCACTAATGGCAGGCAGGTTAAAGGAAAGAAGCCTCTTTAGGCAGCAGGAGGCTTGGGAAGGGCTCTTGGAGTAAAGAAAGAAACCTAGTTGGGAACAGAGAGATGTGAGAGTCACCATAACATATTTTATTTCCCATCCACCTACACGGTACAAATGTCCAATATTATATGCTTATCCACACACACAGAACCAGGGCGGGGAATTACCAGTTATAGCCAAGCCCTACCACGTGGGACGATTTGTTCCACTCACTCATTTATGGTTCTTATCCTCATATCTGCAGGTCCCTGAGGGGTCCTGAATAGCATTTAGAAGGTCTGTAATCTTGCATGGGAAAAAGAATTACATCTGTATTTTTGCTAAACTCTAGTAAGTAGAATTTAGCATTTCTTTGAATTATGAATATAACTGAAAACAAATAGGCTTTTGTTTTCAACATATAGGCTACAAATCCCAATAATATTATAAGGGCCTGTGACACTGTCAACCAATAAAAACCATAGGCATGTGCATACATTAAGTTGTTACAAATTATCTTAAAATAACATTTATGCTCAAACTACATTTTCTGATTTATGCTCAAACTACTTTAAATAAATGGTATTCCCTAGATCTTATCTGTTGCATTGATAAAGCATCATACACGTTACTATATGTACATTTGTTTTTAAAATATTTTTGTAAATGTATTTCAATATTTAATTAATTTCTTTCAAAATTCTAAATATTTTATCTCAGGCGGGCAAACCATTATTCTGAGAAGGGGTTTAGTGGCTTCAACAGAACTGCCAAAGGGGCCCATGGTACAAAAATGTTTAAAAACATTCAAATCGCTTATGTTTTATCTTTAGGTAATTCTTACCTAAAGCCCACAGTTTTCAATGTCAATAATTTCTAGTCTTGTATCTTTGAATACTACTCCCATCTCACTGAATATTGAGATGCAATGTGATTCTTCAGTTTCTCCACATGGACCCCGTTCTCTGCATCTTTCTTATTTGGGTTGGTGGGGAGGTAATTGGATTATTTATTTATTTATTTATTTTAACATTTTTTATTGATTTATAATCATTTTACAATGTTGTGTCAAATTCCAGTGTTCAGCACAATTTTTCAGTCATACATGGACATATACACACTCATTGTCACATCTTTTTCTCTGTGTGGATTATTTATTTTTAATGGACGTACTGGGGGTTGAACTCAGGACTTCATGTATGCTAAGCATGCCCTCTACCACTTTGCTATACCCTCTCTCCACTCAGTAAGTTTC